>NC_036257.1:11398044-11402686 GCF_002742605.1 Olea europaea var. sylvestris | reverse complement strand
TCATGGACATAAACCATGAGCTCTCCTGGATGGATCCAATAGTTGATTACATAAATAATGGCAACCTACCCGCAGACCCTCGGGTTGTTAGAAGCATTCGGTATAGAATGGCTAGATATTGTCTAATTGAAGGATTTCTGTTTCGCAGAAGTTTCACACTCCCTTATCTAAGATGTCTCAAACCTTTCGAGTCTTTTCAAGCCTTGACTGAAGTTCATGAAGGTATTTGTCAAAATCACCAAGGAGCCCGAGCTCTTGGATATAAGTTGATAAAGTATGGGTACTACTGGCTAAGTTTGAAGAAAGATACTGCAGATTACATTCAGAAGTGCGACAAGTGCCAAAAGTTTGGCAACATCATACATGTTTCTACTGAGGATCTAACTTCCATTCATTACTTAGCTCGCTTCGAACAATGGGGAGTCGACATTCTTGGGTCATTCCCCTTGGCCAGAGGACAATTAAAGTTTGTAGTTGTGGTAGTAAAGTATTTCAAAAAGTGGGTAGAGGCTGAACTATTGGCAACAATGTCGGAGTCGAAGCTTAGATCATTCATATGGAAGTTCACCATATGCAGGTTTGGAATATCGAAAGTCCTCATCACAGATAATAGAAGGCAATTTGATAATCCACAGTTCAAGAGCTTTTGTGCCAACCATGGGATTGATCATCGCTTGACCTCGGTATCACACCCACAAAGTAATGGGCTTGCCAAAATAACTAATCGGATCATACTGCAGGACCTTTGAACAAGAATAGGGGATGCCAAAGGTGACTGGCCTGATAAACTGCCTTCTATACTATGGGCATACAGGACTTTGCACAAGACAGCAACTGGTAAGACACCCTTCATGCTTGCCTTTAGACTTGAGACTACCATTCCAATCGAGGTCAACCTCCCAGAATCAGGAAGCTCAAGATGAATAGGGAGAGACAAACTACTGAACACCTTGACTTGCTTAAAGAGGCAAGAGAGCAAGCCTCACTTAGAGCCACAAATTATTAGAACAAAATGGTGAGGCGCTTCAACAACAAGGTCCAGACAATAAGGTTCAGAGCTGGCGATCTTGTCCTTAGAATAATAGAAGCTGTCAGAAATTTACCAGGAAAGCTCGGGCCAACATGGGAAGGACCCTTTGAGGTCATAAGAAAACTAAAAGGTGGAGCTTATAGCCTGAGGGCTACATCGGGGAAATTGCTCCCAAGGCCATGGAACGCCGACAATCTGAAAATTTATTACAAGTAACTAGCTATAGCTATAATTTTTTCCATTTAAGGCTTGCATGCCCACATTATGTTTGCTTTATTTCATTTTTATTTTTCGAGCTCGAACGCCCTAATAGTTCATGTTCCAATAAACTCGGGTATTAATGCCCTTGATCCTTTTTAATAATACACGAATTTTTCTTTACGTTGTTGCTTCCCTATAAACAAAATTAGCGTAATACCGTGCCCCGCGCATGCAACTAATGCTGGACCAGTTAGAGCCAAACATGTTGTGTCATACCTTAGTATAAGCGACGCAAAAACAGAACAAACCATGTTGATCAACATCAAACAGTTTGGGCCTAATACCCCGACCTCAACAACACCAACTTAACAACATAACTTGAAACCTCGAGTTTGAGATCGTGTACAACGTGCCCGACCAAAATTGCCTAGAGTGCTAGGAACCTCGAGCATTACAACCACATGATGGAAGCTTGAGGACCTATATCCTCGAGCTCATAAATCCAACACACAAACTAGGAACTCACCATATAACGACCTCGAGCTAGCTATAAATACCCTCGGACTTAATGTCTATACAAAACTCGAGCTAGATAAATATCAAGCGTGATTTACACAAGGCACGATCTTTGTTCACCAGATGAACCCAAAAAAGTCTTAACATCGACATCAAACACTTGATCTTACTATACCCATGAGCTAAACGCTCGAACTAGTAACAAATAAATAGTATACGCGATCTTGTAAAAGTAAGACACGATTGCATGAATAGAGGTCGATCAAATTTCAAAAATGCTATTAGGCCTAGTTCAGGCTCCCAGCATCGTCGTCGTCATCATCCCCATTGACTTCTGAAGAAAAAAAACTCGAGGTCCTTGGCAAGCTCGTTCACGATCTTTAGCTCCTCGACCATGGGCTTCAAGTCCTCGGGGAGCTTGGTCAGGAGAAATGAACGAGCTAGTCGTAGCCCGTAGTAATATGAGCTAGACCCGTACTAGCCCAGGAGAGTCCTGAACGTATCAGACTGCTTGAATTCCTCGATGGCTTGAGCTCGAGCCTCTGCCCGAGCCCTTACCAGCTCTTCCTCAAAAGAACTCCGGGATTGAAGGAGCTTGAGCTTCGTCTCCTCAGCTTCATCCCTTGCCACCTCGACCTCATCTTTGGCCTTCTTAAGGTTCAGGTTGGCCACCTCCAGAGCTCTTTCAAGCTCGTGGGCCCTCTTACACGCCATCTTATTCTTGTCCTCTAGCTCAACTATCTGAGTTGAGGAATTCAAGCCCTTGAGCCCCAGCCCTCGAGCTATGCTTAATGTCTGCAAAAACAAGTATAGAGCCCGACGTCAGGTTGAAACAAAAACTTGCTAAAGGTAACATAAATAACCATATTAAAAACGAACCTTCAAAGTAAGGAGCTCGAGGGTTCGAACCCCTTCATGTGAATCAACCTCCTTCTCGTACTTGTCAACTATGCTCTAGATAAGAGCACACTCAATATACTCCTCGAGCGACTTAGTGGGCATTGGGTCGTCGTCATCAACAGGAGGTCCGACCCAAAATAGGGAGTACGAGCCTGAGCTTGTTGTTAAGGCATTGGCTGGCTTGAAGGGGTCGGACTTTTCAAGCTCTGGCCCAGACTTGTCGGGACAGGACGGATGGCCTCCCTCACCCGTTTCTTCCACTTAGATGGGACAGTTGTCGGGGCTTTGGACTTCGAGCCCCTTGCCCTCTGATGAACATTCTCCAAAAGTGCGGATGGATTAAAAGACATTTTAAGTTCTGCAAACAATAATGACAAGGACATTCGCTCGAACTATAGGTCGATGCTTAGGCATGAAATTACAAAATTACAAAAAAATCATACCCTCGAGGCCTTTCACATTGGCAAGGTCGAGGGTGTCATCCTCGAGTAAATAGTCGATCTTCTCTGCCAAAGGATCGTGATTCACTAACCTCAGCCTATCTCTCTCTAAAACCTCGAAATAGGCCTGGCCTTTGTTGAACCTATCCTCATTGGGAATTTTCTACTTCGGGCTAAAAGGACGGTCGGGTTCTTGAGGCTTCACAAAAAAGAATCGTTCTTTCCAACCTCGGAGAGAGCTCGGGGTCTCAGGCGTTCTAAACCCCCCTTCATGGATAAGTAAACGAAACAGTTGTACCCCAAAGAGAATTTCATATCAAAGACCATTCATAAAAGGTCAAGTCTAGGTTCGATCTCGAGATATCTACATAATATAAAGAAATATACCAGCAACCTGCAACCATTCGGGGCTAGTTGGCTAGGGCATAAATAGTACGAGGTCAGGAAATGAATGAAAAATGGGTGAAGGGGCCACCTAAGCCCGGCCTTAAGAGCGTCTCTAAAAAAGGTCACCTCTCTCTCTCGAGCTCCTAACACGGTCTCAGTAGGCCCTTAGGCTCTCACATCATAAATGGGCATAACCCCGAACTCTCTCGCTATCTTAATAATCACATGTTCTTTAAACTTGGTCGGTTCTTTGGGATAGATCAAGTCGTCAGTATGAGAACTAACAGGGATAGCCATAGGGATCAGGATATATCTACGTCCTCAGGCTTATCACTATGGTTCGAAGCTCTGGATGGATGGCTACTGTCACTTTTACTCTACCCCGTGCTACTACTACTACTTGACATAATACTAAATCAAATCCGAACTCCTACCTTTTCGGATGATCGTTCACCAACCCACTATCCCCGAGCTCGAGCTTTCTTTTACTGGAGAGTGAAAAGTGAAGGTGAAAATGTGGGACTATTTATAGAGGTCTCTGGAATATCAATGGTCCTTTAATCTAAACCCTTGGGAGGGACACGTGGCATTCATCTAAGTTCGAGCTCTTTCGACCCAACACGTGTCCCACACGTGACAGGTTATTGCCATTAGTTTATTACTAGGTATGAAATCCAAAATCGGGACAGCCTAAAGCTCTGCATCTCGGTACGTAGCACGGGCTGAGATGTCGATGCACGGGGGCGTATGATGTTCCCAAAATATGTGACCCAAACTCGACCTTATAACATTGACCTTGGCTACTCCCCAAACACTCAAATGCAAGGTCGGGGTTGTTGATCGGGGTTTAAGGTCCTTCAGCTCTAAATTTCCTAATGACCTATGAGAGCACTAATTCTACTTAAACCACAATCCTTACCCTATTTGACTCCTTCTTCGACTCAAACAATGGTTGAACACTTGGAATGAAACACAAACTCCTTGTCCTACGAGGATAAGGATCACAAGTGATTAAGTCCTTCTATGACTCTATCATCAACACCTATAAATACATAACCCAGGCTCATTCTTAAGGTATATTTTTCATTATTTCCAGTTTATAGTCTCACGCACTAAATTTCCTATCTGACTTAAGTATCAGAGAGGCGACGAGTATACACCTCGTTGC
>NC_036257.1:11385593-11397944 GCF_002742605.1 Olea europaea var. sylvestris | reverse complement strand
TTCTCTTGCGCAGAACACGACATAAATACCTTGGCGTGGACTACCATTTTCCGATGGCGGAGATAGTGGTGGTGGTGGTGGTGGTGAGGAAAGTGTGCCCATCGAAGTGTTGATAGGGGGACAATAGGTTGCTGCTAGCATATTTGCAAAATGTAAGAATGTAGTTATTGTAGCTAATTCCTACAAATACTTGAATAGATTTATGTGGTTATCTAAGTTATTGAAAATTTTGACGGAGATCACAACATTTATATTGTTTGATAGTATCGATCGGCAATTATTACATGAATTTTTTTCTTGTCAAATGATTTGTTCAATGTTTAATTTGATGTCTTCTAAGACTTTTTAATGGCTTAATCTATTGATGTCTTAATCAAAAGCAAGAAACAGTAAATGATTGCCGTACATGTGTGCAAATAAAAAAACTTTAAAAATGATTAATTAAATGATTTAAAAAGACTATTTATTTTGGGTATGGACATTGCATTGTTTTTCCAGAATCAATGAATTTTTGTTCCTATTTCAGATAGGGGTGACAAATGGGCTGAGCTATTCGTCGGCTCGGTTCATCTTGGCTCGATAAATGGGTCGCTCGAGCTTGCATTGAAGTGAGTCATGCATCAAGTTGATTCGAGAGAGTTTCGCTCGTGGGGCTCACTTGTCGGCTCGTCTTGAGCTCGTGGGTCAACTTGTTTTTTGTTTATTTTATTAATTTATTTAAAAAATGAAAAATAAAAAACGAGTCAGCTGAAGCTAGGCTTGTGTCCACATGATCTAAAAGGCCAAGCCTTGTTGGAGGACACAAGTTGAGCTTGGACTCAACTCGATTCATTGACATTCCTAGTTTAAGCTAATTTTTGTATGATACGTTAAAAAAATTATCACAAAAAAGAAAAAATAAATGAGTTTATACTAGAGAAATCATGGTTCGAATGCTTGAATTAGACGGTATATTAAATAATATTTGATAATTATCTCTTTTTAATCTTGTACGATCATATCTTGTAAAACATATCTAATAGATAAATTAAAAATGTGAGGAGCCAAATTTTGATGATTACATTTGCATGCAAATGCTACTGATTATCACTTTGAAAAGCACCTAAAGAAAAGGAGGGGGTAGATTGGGCGTTGGAATATAATGGTACATATACAGTTAAATAATGGTTTATATATAGATGATGTGTCAAAAAGAGAGAGGAGGATGATTATATTATTATTATTATTTTGAATTTGGTAGAAATTTTTTTGACCCAATCATGTGTACGTAAATAATTATGTACATATAGCACAATCGGGGTGGTGGAGATCCAAATGAGATACTAAAGAAATACAACATTTTTTTGCATATCAAATTTCTCAATTTTTATGGCCGATCAGACAGCAGTTTCGGAGCTAAACATTATCTTTACTTCTTCAAACTCGTCTTACTGTGAATAGTTTACTAAAAATGTTGTAATATTGTTATTCAAAATTAAAGAGGCTAAAATTGAGATTCAAATGGATAAAGTGGGAAAATTGAGCTATAAAGATGGCTTATGCAACCGCATAAGCCTTTAATAAGGCTTATGCGGTCGCATATGGATTTTCAGAAAACCAAGGGGGGGCCAAAAGCTATAACTATGCGACCAAGATGGCTTATGCGACCGCATGAGCCTTTAAGTCTTGTGGTCGCATATGAATTTTCAAAAAACCAAGGGGGGAGGGGGGGGGGGAAAAACTATAACCATGCGACCGCATAGTTATAGCCTATGCGATCGTACAGTTATAAAAAGTGACTTTTTGCTGGACTTTTTTCGAATTTCTGGTAGTTTTCTTTGTGAAACCATGCATATATTCGTTTGAGCTGAAACTACTTCGTGTAGGGATGGTAGAACATTATAAACACATGGTGTGTTCATCCTTAAAACATATGAAAAACTATTTGCAACTTCATCCAATTTTACATGAAACTTTGTCCCTCTACATAATCAAATTCTTCTTTTTCACTTGTTCAATTGAAGATCACTCTTGCTTTTGGTGCTCTTCTTCAAGGCCTAATTATATCTTACAAATTGTTTGCCAAAATTTAATTCTTAAAGGCATTGTGAACGAGACAGATATCATTTGAGGACAGCGATATATTTTCGTGTTCAAGTCTTCTTCGATTTATATTTATTCATTTTTTCCCTTTCAATTCTCCATTACTGTATTTTTAATAACAAAAAGTACAAAAAAGACCTGATTACCAGTAATTTTTTATCAAATTAATTTAGGGGTAATTATGTAACTATAAATATTTGGGGACCAAGTTGAAAAATCAGGTGAACTAGTAAATGTTGTAACGTTGGAATAACCGGATAAATTAAGTGCTTGTTTGACATTCTCTAATTTATTTTATGATTTTTTAAAGGATCATTTTCAATCATATATTTACACAATAAAATATTATACACGTATTCAAAAAAAAATTTCCTTACTTTTTAACCACACATTCTCCTAAAAATTACTATTCAAAACTCCTTTTTTCCTACCAAAATGGTTGTCAAACAAGCTCTAAATTCAAAAAGGTATTATCAAATAGATTTTATTATTATTATTCTTTTTGTCATCATGATTATAAGGGCCTGTCTGATTGTAAGGATGGAATTTGGGTGGAAAGAAAACGAATTTTAGGAAATTGAATTACCTTGAACTTGTTTTACTGGAAATTGACAATTAAATGTATTTGATTGATATAATTTTTCACCTGAAAAATGTTGAAATTTTTTATCTTTGGGTGTTCGTTTAGTTTTGATTTTCATCAAAATTGTCAACTAGAAGGACAAAATTTGTTATAATTGAGGATAGAATTTGTTCCAATTGCCAAAAACAATTTTAAAAAGTGGCTGGAAATCCAATTCGCATCGAAATGGTAAGAATTAATTTTCTACAAAACTACGGAATTGGCACATGTGTGGAGGGAAGTTGGAAAATAAATTTCATGAAAATTTTTAGCAATCAAACAACACAAATTGAGTGGAAATGGAAAACATTTTCCATTCTTCATAGAAAATCAAGGCTATCAAACATGGTCTAACTGTTCGGTAATTTTTTGGACATGTATATAATTTTTTGTATCTTAGTTTTCTATAATTTTTAGACGTGTGTGTAATCTTTTTACAAAAATTTACGAGTTACAATAATTGAAACTTACACTCTTTTTTAATATACATTAAATGCGTGTAATTCCTTGAAATTATTTTATTAACCCATGCACCACCACCATTGATAGTCGTCATTGCTATCACCTTCCCAATACCCACCACCGCCACCTTCCCAAACTTGATGAAAAGATGTCATTATGCTGAAATAACTGAACACTAACCTTCATTGTTGAAGAAGCATGGCGTTCTGTCTCAAATCACGATAATGGCTCAGCTTTTGGTGAAAATTCTAAATAGCACTTAAACCATAAATATTTTCTCTATCTCTATATATTCCTGTTTATAGTTTATTCGCAGGAAGGATTCTTTCTCAGGGAGGCAAGAAAAAACATGAATAAAAATGAGAAATTCATGCAATTGCACAAATACACGCTGAATCTCAACAACTCATGCTACCCAATTGCACTTAGACTCAAGAATTAGTGTCAAGTCACAAGACTGAAAAGTAACAAGTTCTATCAAATAAGAAGCCTTAAAGGTTCCATAAAGCACAAGTTACATCTCATTACACCTGTATTATCCCTAAAGCCTGAGACTTTGAGTTGGATACATAATCCCATGACTGACTATTAAACATGTATTATCCGCCCACCTGTCCTCCAACTTGAAGATAAAGCAATTATCTCAATCTTTAATACACTGGACTAATATTATAAGCAAGCAAGATAGAAGAGCGCTATAATTCAATAAAAAACAAGGAACTAAATTGTGCATATATTAATGCAAGAATGACATTGAACAAACAAACAAATAAAGAAACTTCATAGCTTAGAAACCTGTCTCCACACCCTAGGTTTGTCCACGTGGGGCATCAAAAATAACAGTGGGGGTGGGCCTCATCGATATCATGTACAGTGGTGGAGCTATGGCTATGGCCCCATAATGCAGAACCATATATAGACATATTGGTTAGGTTCTCATTAATTTGTAGTTGAGACCAATCAACCAGCTAACAACTCTTCTTCAATGGGCCATTATGCTAAACATCAAATACAATGGGGCATACCTAGTGTCTCAAAATCAGGGAAATATGCACATGCTTATTTGTTTAAATTTATTACACTATATAATAAGAAAACATCAGATGAGCTAATCTGTCGTTCTGTTTCTTTCTAAACAATTAGCTCTGAGAATTTCAAGAACTTTTGTGAAAGAAATTTCAAGATTTCGTATCAATGTCAACATTAGATAACTCTGATCAGACAATCTTGCAGCAGAAGTGCAAAATTCAGAGAATATTGAAAACTGAAACTAGGGACTTTCAATTCAGTTTTCAAATGCAGGGATATTCACTTAAGAACTGAAGTAAGAATTAAGGATTCATTAATTTAAATGAGAGGAGGGAGTAATAACAGGTTATCAAAACAATAAAATTGTAATTTTGCACTAAAAAACAAGAATGAAAGACATTGATAGAACAGAAATAACCTGCAAATCTAAATTGCCAAACAATCATATATAGAGATACATATGGGTTTGTGGTAGCATACACTCACTTTAGGTGATGGGTGCCCAAGCTTCGAATTGAACCCACTAATTATGTGGTTCTGAGACTCAATGTCAGTGTGGCTGCGGAGGTCACCGGAGGGCGTGAGAGCCGGCGAGGTAGTTCTGAGGAACTTCTCAAAGATAGCCATGACAAGAAACATAGAAATGAGAATGGCGGTGGCAACAAACCCAAATGAAACTGCATTCACCGAGTTATCAAAATGGGACCAGTGGTCATCTTTCTGAATATAAGCTGGCGCACTACTCGGCGCCGGAGGCCAACCCCTAAAGCCCTCTTCTTCTACTCCCATTCCTACTATTTTTCTTCAACTAAGCTTATCCTTTAGCAGTAATACTGTTGAAGATTCTCAGAGAGAGAAGGCGAGAGGCACGAGAGTCACTGGAGGCTGAAGAGGAGAGAGAGCAACCTCTGGAACTCTGAAGATGTATGCTTTTCAACGCTTTTAAAGAAGAATTGGAAACAGCACCCCACACCACCCCACCCAACAACCTTCCTCCTCGCACCCTGTGTTTTTGACAGTTGAAAGGAACGTCTTTCCTTCTTCGATGATTTTCACTCACATGACACTGTTCAAGTTCCTGAACTTGCGCCTTTATCTAATTTTTTATTCCGTTTAAGAGGAAATTAGGCCTTCTACCGTAGAAAATTGAAATATACTGTCGGTTTTAACATTTTAAAAAGGGAAAATTGCATCGGAGGTCTCAAGCCTTTCAATTTACTGTAGACCCCACTTTAATCTTTTGTTCTCATGGTCGCAGTCCCAAATTTTTCAATTTGATGACTTTCGGAGTCCATTAGACAAAATTCGTCCATTAATCCTTTAATCAACTCAAAAATTAATACTTTGGCTCAAGTTGACAAATTAATTGAAATGTAAAATTATAAATTAGCATTTTCTATATTAAAACAATTAAAATAATTAAATAAAAACCAAAAATAAACTTCATCTTCTCCAAACATCCCCCACTTAACATCCAGATGTACTCATCGACAATGTCAATGCTCACCACCACTGACTAGCCATCCACTCCGTCGCCCTACGTCTTCCTTTGGACCCTCTTAGAAATCCCACATCCACATCTCCATTATCAACAATGCCAAACTCCCAAGCGAGATTTGTTGAGGTTGTCTCACATCGGTTGTGGATGTGGTTGGTATTCAGTTTATAAGTGTAAGAGAAAACCTCATTTCTTGAGCTAGTTTTTGGGGTAAGAGAGGCTCAACGCCACTCAACACTGATATCAGAGCCCGATTTATAAACAAGTTTCCGACCCAATAGTCACGGAGATACGAGTTTGTGTGAGGGAGGAGACGAATTTGGTCTTCCGCAAGGCCTGATGTGCTAGGAGAGACGTGTTTGATCTCCCACAAAGCTCGATTTGTGAGGGGAGGATTGTTGAGATTGTCCCACATTAGTTGTGGATAGGTTGTTATTCAGTTTATAAGTGTAAACGAAAGCCTCACTTTTTGAACTAGCTTTTGAAGTGAGATGGATCCAATACCACCCAACAAGATTGACCCCAAGAAGCGCGTGGTCAGATTCGGGGATTCAAATCAAAGGGTTACATTGATGGAAGAACGATCGGAGGCTTGATTATAGTCTTAGTTACTACATTGTCGTTGGGAAAAAAATATGGATTCTACTTTGCTTGCAATTAATCTTGGATTGATAAGGCCAAATTACTCAATTTTATTGAAATTTGTTCGAGAAATTGCTGGTGAAGGCGGGGAGAAGAGGCTCAGTTGAATGGGCTAGTAGTGATGGAGATTGTGCATTAGAATCAAAATTGGACTTAGATTTCTGAGACTCAGCTGGAGATGGAGGTTCAAAATCTTAAGATTGGGTTTCGTGTTGTTTTTGGGTCTGCTCACCATGGTGGTTGTAGTTGTCGATGGAAACGATGACGATAAGCATAGATTTGCATTGAGAAGATGAAGTTCATTTGTTTATGATTTTTGGGGACGGTGGTTGGTACAGTGCGATAACAGTGGTTGGCCGGTGCGACAGCGTGTGGATGGGTGACAATGGTCGGTCATGACTGAGTTCTGATTTTTTTATTTTGGGGTGGGAATTCGGGATGTTTGGAGAAGGAGTAGTTTATTTTTATGTATTTATTTCGTTTTTTATATAAATATTTTAATTGTTTTATTATAGAAAATGTTAATTTATCATTTTATCCTTTACTTAATTTGTCAAGTTGTGTCAAAGTATTCATTTTTGGTTGACCAACAAATTCTGTCCAATGGATTTCGACCGTAGTCAAAGTGAAAAAGTTTGAAACTGTGCACAAAAATAAAACGTTAAGGTATAGTTTGCAAAAAAAAAAAAAAAAATTGAAAAGTTTGGGACCTCTGATTCAAGTTTCCCTTGTAAAATATACTGATTAGTCTATGAATGATAACTGAAATGGTTCACCAATTCATCTTTTGGGTCTAAATTTAATGGCATCTCGTTTGCAAATTTTTCGAATGATTAAGTTTGTACTATTAACAATACGTTTTATAAGACTTATCCATCTATGAATGTAAAACTAGGATAGAATGACTGATCATAAATTATTCAGTAGATAAAATTTCTATCAAGTTTACTCCAAAATTTCACATATAAGTTATACATTAGGTCAATATCTTAACTTGAGTGGTGGTCGGTTTGTCGAAATTGGTGGAGATATAGCGGAAGAATGGATGGTGGTCAATTGACATTGGTGGTTGTGTCTATTGACCATTATGAGGTCGTACTCATGGTCACAAAATTCTCACAAGAAAGAAAATTCATCTTCGATAGTCTAGAACAAGAAATAATGTTATTTGTAGTCGTCACTATCGTAGCCATCATATGTGACATACATATCTATAATTCTTATCAACTTCATAACCATATAATTTATCATTTTTTTGTATCAAAATATAAGAAAATTATGATTTTCAGCTACACCAAATAGGGGCTTGATCTCGAGTAATGCTATTTGCGATCACACACTACTGTAACCATTCTACATGGCATAAAAGGGACCAAACAAACCAAGACAGATACTTTCTCTTCTTTTTATGATTTTCTTGTCCAAAGGTTGGGTTATTGGGCTTTTCATGAACAGTAACATATTACTGGGCCAATCTATGTTGGACTTTTATACATTGTCGGGCCCCCAGAATCATTTGCACATGAAATTAAAGGGATTTTCCTATTATTTTCTTAAAATAATTGAGATTTTTGCTAATTAGCCTATTAATTTGAGATTTGAGTCCAAAGAGAAAGATTCTGCCTCTACAAAAGTATCCCAAAAGAGTTTAATCAATGTCATTAATATAATAAATTTAGAATAATATAATTAAAAAAGCCAAAAAAGATTGATTAGACGAAAAAAAGAAATGATCAAGGGACGAAACAATAACAATATAGGTACTAGGCAGGGTTATTATTAGGAAACATTATCATAGACTTTGTAATAAGCATGTCATGCAAAAGCTTAAACACCTTGAAAAGAACCAAACATGACACAATCATAATATAATCCTTCCTATTTTGGGCAAACATTTCCTTTCCCGTATCTCATTTTTCATAATTGTAGTAGTTGGTGTACATCATTGTTGTTGTGATTTAGGGTCCATTTTGTAGGATTTCTGCATTTACTTCTACTCCTGCTTTTGTAGAACAATTCCATTAGGAATCTACATTAATTAATTTTTAAAAAAGCTCGCTTACGAAAGAACTTTTAGATGAAACTATATTGGGCCAATTTTCTTTAAAAACCCTTCTAACTATAAGAATCACTTTTATAAAACTAACCAAACAGATCTAAGAACTCATTTTAATGATATGCACACAATAGAGCGGTGGTAAAAGATTCAAATACTTGAACTCTTGTGTATTGAAATAAAGCTTTCATTTATGTAGAGAGTAAACCAAAATTCATGCCCATAACGTGACATTGAATCTTATAAAAAAGTAAAGAGAAAATTGCTAAGAAAACGAGACCACACAACAATGGCTGCAAAGTTCTTTTTCTCCCTCATCCTCCATTGGCTCCAAGCTTGTCCATGCATTTTCTCTTGCAGAAGTGTCAAATCTTTGAACAACTGAAATTGTTCTTGATGTCTCTCCTACAATCTTGTAACCTGCTAAGAAATACAAATGACTCCCAATTGGTGCCATTGTTATGTATAGTCTCTCTCCAACCCCAGAAATACCTTTGATTTGTGAACCTTCAACCATGTACCACAAATTAAGGTTTCCATCATAGGCTTCAATATGACCTTTCCATGCATTAAGGCAATCCCCAGAGCTATATAATCTGCCCTCCACAGCTACAATTTGATTGGGCGGTACGTCTAATTGCCACATTCCAGTCACGAGATCCCATTTTTCGCCCTGAGTATTGTATATTTCGGCAGAACAACGACCTATGTAAGTCACAAGTTGGTCGAGATTATAGTCATGGACAAATCCACCGATAACATGTACTTTCCCTTGCCATGTTACACCGACGGATTTGTACCTTAATCTATTCATGTTTGGCAATAAAGTCCACTCATCAAGCGAGGGATTGTACACCTCGACCGACGAGGTGCTTTGAGCACTTAGTTCATATTGTCCTCCGGCGACATAAATCTTGTCATCACATACTGTGCAAGCAAAGTTGTATCTTGGTACATTAAGTGGTGCACCGTAAGACCATTGATCAGACTTGACATTGTAACGTAACACCGTTGAAAGAACTTGTACATCTTTCTCGGAAAATTCATCCAACCCATTGGCATTACGAAGAATTTTTCTCTCCTTCCGACATAACCTCCCTCCAATTATGAAGATTGAGTCTCCCATGGACATCATAGCGAAATCTTTTAATACATGATTTTCTTTTAGGTCAGGAATTGAACTGACGCGATTCCACATCTCATTAGAAGTATCAAAACAAGATAACCAACTCGTAAAGTTATCAAATTCTCTTGCGCAGAACACGACATAAATACCTTGGCGTGGACTACCATTTTCCGATGGCGGAGATAGTGGTGGTGGTGGTGGTGAGGAAAGTGTGCCCATCGAAGTGTTGATAGGGGGACAATAGGTTGCTGCTAGCATATTTGCAAAATGTAAGAATGTAGTTATTGTAGCTAATTCCTATAAATACTTGAATAGATTTATGTGGTTATCTAAGTTATTGAAAATTTTGACGGAGATCACAACATTTATATTGTTTGATAGTATCGATCGGCAATTATTACATGAATTTTTTTCTTGTCAAATGATTTGTTCAATGTTTAATTTGATGTCTTCTAAGACTTTTTAATGGCTTAATCTATTGATGTCTTAATCAAAAGCAAGAAACAGTAAATGATTGCCGTACATGTGTGCAAATAAAAAAACTTTAAAAATGATTAATTAAATGATTTAAAAAGACTATTTATTTTGGGTATGGACATTGCATTGTTTTTCCAGAATCAATGAAT
This sequence comes from Olea europaea var. sylvestris, assembly GCF_002742605.1. Lineage (NCBI taxonomy): Eukaryota > Viridiplantae > Streptophyta > Magnoliopsida > Lamiales > Oleaceae > Olea > Olea europaea. Next base: position 11,387,801 of record NC_036257.1, on the reverse strand, counting down.
TTTTGTTCCTATTTCAGATAGGGGTGACAAATGGGCTGAGCTATTCGTCGGCTCGGCTCATCTTGGCTCGATAAATGGGTCGCTCGAGCTTGCATTGAAGTGAGTCATGCATCAAGTTGATTCGAGAGAGTTTGGCTCGTGGGGCTCACTTGTCGGCTCGTCTTGAGCTCGTGGGTCAACTTGTTTTTTGTTTATTTTATTAATTTATTTAAAAAATGAAAAATAAAAAACGAGTCAGCTGAAGCTAGGCTTGTGTCCACATGATCTGAAAGGCCAAGCCTTGTTGGAGGACACAAGTTGAGCTTGGACTCAACTCGATTCATTGACATTCCTAGTTTCAGCTAATTTTTGTATGATACGTTAAAAAAATTATCACAAAAAAGAAAAAATAAATGAGTTTATACCGGAGAAATCATGGTTCGAATGCTTGAATTAGACGGTATATTAAATAATATTTGATAATTATCTCTTTTTAATCTTGTACGATCATATCTTGTAAAACATATCTAATAGATAAATTAAAAATGTGAGGAGCCAAATTTTGATGATTACATTTGCATGCAAATGCTACTGATTATCACTTTGAAAAGCACCTAAAGAAAAGGAGGGGGTAGATTGGGCGTTGGAATATAATGGTACATATACAGTTAAATAATGATTTATATATAGATGATGTGTCAAAAAGAGAGAGGAGAATGATTATATTATTATTATTATTTTGAATTTGGTAGAAATTTTTTTGACCCAATCATGTGTACGTAAATAATTATGTACATATAGCACAATCGGGGTGGTGGAGATCCAAATGAGATACTAAAGAAATACAACATTTTTTTGCATATCAAATTTCTCAATTTTTATGGCCGATCAGACAGCAGTTTCGGAGCTAAACATTATCTTTACTTCTTCAAACTCGTCTTACTGCGAATAGTTTACTAAAAATGTTGTAATATTGTTATTCAAAATTAAAGAGGCTAAAATTGAGATTCAAATGGATAAAGTGGGAAAATTGAGCTATAAAGATGGCTTATGCAACTGCATAAGCCTTTAATAAGGCTTATGCGGTCGCATATGGATTTTCAGAAAACCAAGGGGGGGCCAAAAGCTATAACTATGCGACCAAGATGGCTTATGCGACCGCATGAGCCTTTAAGTCTTGTGGTCGCATATGAATTTTCAAAAAACCAAGGGGGGAGGGGGGGAAAACTATAACCATGCGACCGCATAGTTATAGCCTATGCGATCGTACAGTTATAAAAAGTGACTTTTTGCTGGACTTTTTTCGAATTTCTGGTAGTTTTCTTTGTGAAACCATGCATATATTCGTTTGAGCTGAAACTACTTCGTGTAGGGATGGTAGAACATTATAAACACATGGTGTGTTCATCCTTAAAACATATGAAAAACTATTTGCAACTTCATCCAATTTTACATGAAACTTTGTCCCTCTACATAATCAAATTCTTCTTTTTCACTTGTTCAATTGAAGATCACTCTTGCTTTTGGTGCTCCTCTTCAAGGCCTAATTATATCTTACAAATTGTTTGCCAAAATTTAATTCTTAAAGGCATTGTGAACGAGACAGATATCGTTTGAGGACAGCGATATATTTTTCGTGTTCAAGTCTTCTTCGATTTATATTTATTCATTTTTTCCCTTTCAATTCTCCATTACTGTATTTTTAATAACAAAAAGTACAAAAAAGACCTGATTACCAGTAATTTTTTATCAAATTAATTTAGGGGTAATTATGTAACTATAAATATTTGGGGACCAAGTTGAAAAATCAGGTGAACTAGTAAATGTTGTAACGTTAGAATAACCGGATAAATTAAGTGCTCGTTTGACATTCTTTAATTTATTTTATGATTTTTTAAAGGATCATTTTCAATCATATATTTACACAATAAAATATTATACACGTATTCAAAAAAAAATTTCCTTACTTTTTAACCACACATTTTCCTAAAAATTACTATTCAAAACTCCTTTTTTCCTACCAAAATGGTCGTCAAACAAGCTCTAAATTCAAAAAGGTATTATCAAATAGATTTTATTATTTTTTTTTTTGTCATCATGATTATAAGGGTCTGTTTGATTGTAAGGATGAAATTTGGGTGGAAAAAAAACGAATTTTAGGAAATTGAATTACCTTGAACTTGTTTTACTGGAAATTGACAATTAAATGTATTTGATTGATATAATTTT
>NC_036257.1:11377999-11379540 GCF_002742605.1 Olea europaea var. sylvestris | reverse complement strand
AGGTTATCTTTCGATGATATTTGGCCAAGGTCACTTGGGAGGTATCTCTCTTTTCCTCAAGGAGGTGTAGTTCACTTATTCGGCCCTCATCGTTGCTGATCTCATTGAAATGTATCTGTCGATGTGATGGGACCCCAACTTCGACCGGACTCATTGCCTCGGCTCCGTAGGTCATGGAAAACGAGGTTTCACCGGTTGCAGTCTGGTAAGTAGTCCTGATAGTCCAGAGGACGTGGGGGAGTTCGTTAACCCAGGCCCCTTTTGAGGTATCCAGTTTCCTTTTCAGGGTGTCCTTGATAGTCTTATTTACTGCTTCAACTTGCCCATACGCCTGGGGGTGATGAGGTGTCGAGAAGTCCTTCTTTATGCCAAGTTCGTCGTACAAGTCTCGCATCTTCTTGTTGTCGAACTACCATCCGTTATTAGAGACTAAGGAGTGAGGGATGCCGAATCTACAAATGATGTTTTTCCAAACGAACTTTGTAGTATTAGCCTCGGTAATTCGGGCAAGGGGTTCTGCCTCGACCCATTTAGTGAAGTAGTCAATGGCGACAATAGCGAAAGTTGCGCTCCCTCTCCCTTTTGAGAGTGGACCAATGAAGTTAATGCCCCATTTGACGAATGGCCAAGGGCTGGTTACTACAGAGAGGCTCTGAGTAGGCTGTCTTTGTACGTTCGAGAAGCGCTGGCATTTGTCACATTTCTGGACAAATTGGCAAGCATCCATTTTCAGGGTCGGCCAGAAGTAGCATTGACGGAGAACCTTGTGTGCCAGAGCCGTTCCTCAGGAGTGATTTCCACAGATTCCTTCATGTATTTCTCTGAGTATGTATGTGGCCTCTTCGCTGCCTACACATTTAAGAAGGGGCGAAGCGAAGCCTCTCTTGTAAAGGGTGTCTTCTTGCAGGACGAAGTGTGTAGCCCTTCTCCTTAATTTCCTCGCCTCGCCTCTAGAAGCAGGCAGTGTTTGTTCCTTCAGGTACGCGATTATGGGCTGCATCCATAATGGGGTGCCTTCTATCCACAGTACCTCTTCGCTTTCAGAGGTGGAGGGCTTTGATAATTGCTCAATGGGGACGATGTTTAGCAGCTCTGAGCCCATGTTGCTGGCTAATTTCGAGAGGGCATCTGCATGTGCATTTTCTAGACGGGGGACTTGAGTCAGTTCGAACCTTTCAAAATGGGAAATTATGTCCAGAACCAACTTCAAGTACGCAAGCATGTTACCATCTTTGGCTGCGAAATTTCCATTTACCTGATTTACTATGAGCTGAGAGTCACTGCTCGCTAGGAGCTTCCTGACCCGCATTTCCTTAGCGAGCCTTAGACCTGCTAGAAGGGGCTTTGGTAAACTCAACCATAAAATCAGCAAGGGCCTGGCCCTTGACGGCGTGTCGAAGTCGGAACGTTAGATCGAACTCGCTGAGCTCGATGACCCATTTCAACAGGCGTCCTGAGGAGTCTATTTTCTGCATTACCTGCTTTAAAGGGAAATTGGTGAGAACTTGTATTGAGTGGGCTTGAAAATATGGCCTCAGCTT
>NC_036257.1:11361286-11369444 GCF_002742605.1 Olea europaea var. sylvestris | reverse complement strand
ATAGTTCTACATCAATCTAAATCTACTATATTTTTAACTAGGATCAACAAAAACTAAGAAGCCAGATCTCCAAATCTCCAGGATTCTAACTGTCAAGAACAAAGAAAAACACATGATGCAATGTTGTTAGATTGTAATAATGTGTTCTATCTAAGAAAAGAATTTGCAGAAAGCATGCAAACAGAAGTCATAAATCTTGTGTAAACATAATTAGTAGCCTGAAAATTCTCCGAGAGTGCTGATGCTTTTTGCTTAAGATATTAACATAATTAGTACAAATGTAAAATGAGAGGGAGAAGAAATGGATATGAATCATGCTACATCGATGTTATACCTTGTCCACTTCCTTGACAGAATGTCATGTGACATTCTATCATTGATTATTTAAAATACAATCAGTTTTTGTATCCAATCATCTGCTACCAACACTGCATCTGCCAAATAGATGGACAAAATCATCTGGCAAAATGTCTTAACTTTAATCTCGAGGAATGGAGTTCTTGTCGTGTAACAAATTTGATAGTGATATGACCTTGAAAGGTGGGGGGCTATTGGGATGGGTGAGAGATAATGGAATTTGATTCTATCGAGTCGAGGCAAGAAAAAAGTGGAATAGTACACTGAAGAGCCTACAGCTTGAAATATAGCAGCTTTTATCAATAGGCAAAAAGGATTTACATATTATTTTCTTGTTTGCATTTGTATTGTCAATTTGTAGGGAACCCTTTTCTTGATGGTCTCTTTAATTCACTACCAGTATAAAAATGAAAGCTCTTTCCATTCCCTTCTTCTGTTCAGAACCCACTAAATAATTTGGTTGAATCTGCAAGTTATGGGGTTGGTGGGTAGTTTTGTGTGGGTGCACAAATATGGGAAGAAGCAATGCAGAAGGGTGTTCTGGAGAATGAGAGCAGCAGCAAAGAAGGCAGTCAGAAACAGAGGCAAACAGCAAATCAATTTTCAGTATGATCCTTCCAGTTATGCTTTGAATTTTGATGATGGCCGTCAAGAAATGGGGACTGCATTTCACAAGCCTGATTTCCAGAACTATTCAAAGAATACTATCTGGATTATATATGTTCTCTGGGTGGAAATGGAGGCAGAGAAATTATGAGTTAGAATCTGTCAGCAGTTTCTAATAGTTATTATGATTTATGGGCTTAATCTTACTGTCATCCTTTTGTGTAAGCCAGACTTTTATGCTGAAATTCAAAGAAATATATGCAGTTACTGTTTTAACTTCAAAGAGCTAAATATGGAGGCAACAATTTTCATTCTTGATTTACAATAATCTCACAATTTGTAGTAGACACAAGCCTCAACTTCATTTTATATAGTAATAAGTTTCAGATACGGCCTTTTGAGGAGTACCAAAATTTATGATGGATTTCGTAACAAGACCAGGTTAAAATTACCCACGTTTTAATTTGAGATTGTTCCATGTTAAATTCGGTCCTAAAATCTTATTTGTTATACAGATTTTGTCTGTTACCAATGCAGCAAACAGGCACTAAGTTTACAGAGAACAAGGCTGTAATAATGCTGGTAGAGATTATAACAGTGAAATTATGATAACAGATATCTATTAATTGAGACGGCAATGACAATAATATCTATCGGACAGAGAACTGAAGAAGGTAAAATTAGGAATTTGGATGTCTCAAAGATAATTCTAGAATTTCTAGTTTATTATTTTACATAAAATAACAAATAAATCCACAATCTTGATCATATACACTCTCTAGACGAGCAACGGCCAAACTCTGCGCGGATAAACACTACCAGTGTATCACAAATTTTCATAAGCACGATATATGCTAATCACTAAATCATCTGAAAGGTTTTCCAAACAGAAGTACATGGTTTTTGAGTTTTCCATCATTTTCTTTAGATGGCAACACCAGAAAGACAAACCGGTATCATACAGACAGCGTCAGTCTTTGCCTTCAAACAGCAGGATCTTCAAGTGCTCCCGTAGATAAATCATTTATTCGAGGACAAGCAGCTTTCTCGTCGAGTTGATTTTGCACCCATGTTAGCATCTTCAATAAGCTCGGAAGCTTTGGATCTGTTAAAATCATAGTAACTTTAATTATTATATTTTTAGCGTAGGATGAAATGATGCATTGGATACTCTGCAATGAAAACACAATCACAGCTGAAACCTAAGAATGTACATCAAATGTGAAATTGCCTACTTGTCAAATCCAGAAAGTTAGGGTGCAGAGGCAAACCTCTCTGTGATGGATATCTCGGGTAATAAATGGTCTAGTTGTATGAGTAATTGGATTACATTGAGTAGAACATAAAACAAAATTGGATTATGTTGAATAGAACATAAAACAAAAAATTAGTTACGACTTGAAAATGCTGCTATTACTATTCACTACCATGGGCAACGAAATCATAGAGAGACCAGTAAAAGGTTCCAAAATATTCCCCCTTTAAGAGGCAGACTAATACAAGCATACACCACCACCTCTAAGATTGATGTCCTTTCTTCACTCATTGGTCACCATTCCCCGCTGCCAATAGACCTCCATATACAGCATCTACATAGGTCCAAACGGGCTGTCTATTGTGTGAGGTGGTAGGCCATGAAATACCAGTGGATAAATTCTTTTTCATTTAAAATTAGTCTCACAGTCTCACTTAGATCTGCATGTTCTTTAATCTGAAACTAGTAAATTGGGTTTTGATGCTGCAAGTAAAGAAAAAAAATTATTCGCCAGCAAAACGAACCAGCATTCAAAGTTCCAATTCACTGACAACCACTCTCTACCTGCTCCATCTACCACTGCCAATCTATCACAAAACCTTACGGTTCACAAGACATTTAAGCCATTGCAGTGATTACTGTTGAAGCATTTCCAAATTGGTCTATGAATTTTCCAGGTAGTCTTAATACTTGTCAGATTTTGACAGGAAAATCTTTGGTCTAATTTACTAATCCACATGCCATGAATGGATCTGCCCAAGCTTGGAGTTGGGCGGCTGGGTTAGTTCGGTTGAACAGGAAGCTTGTTAAAAATACAAGGTAGATATTTAATGACTAACCCTTGTTTTAAACAAATGGCTTATCCAAACCAAATATAAAGAATGTAAACTTTTTCCACCACAATGTCTGTCCACACTCAAATCTGTGTTGAACAAAAAAATATAAATGATACATTAGCGGTCCTTTCTCAGAGTTTAGCTTTTAAATCAAGTGGTTCAACATCATATCAGAGCTGAAAAAGTTCACGAGTTTAAGTTTTGATGTCTCCATTTAATGAAATTGTGCACGTGTAAGGCTTTGATGGCCAAAAATTGAACTCTACATACATGTGGGGGAACATTTTGGAGATACAATTAAAACGATATTTATGGAGATCATAACAGGAATAAAGATAGAGACATATTTTGGTGTAAGGTTGATGGGTGTAAAGGTGGCGGTTGGTTTGGTGTCAAGTTGTTGTAAGGTTGCAGATAGATACAGCTGGTTGCGGGGTGGAGAGGTTGAATTTGTTGGTCAAAGGAAACGACTCTAATACCAAATTGATGTAGGATGCGTATAATTTGACTAATGAACAATTAGAAACCAAAAGAGAAAGGGATGAAAAAAAAAATTGAGAGCAAGAGGAAAATCAATCTTTATTCATATAATTCTTCTCCTTTGCACTCTTTTCTCTTTTGGTTTGTAATTGTTTATGGTCAAATTATACGCATCCTGCGTCAGATATACACGCGGAACATTTTAACAACTTAAGTTTTTAAGTCAAGTGATTAACAATTTGGCTATATATTCAAAACCTTCTTACCATTTTCTTACTACAACCTAAAGCTTGCAAAAATTCAGCCAGGACTATCAAACAGGAGGTTACAAACCACAATCCTTGGAATTTTATTTGTTAAACGATATCATATAGTTTAAAACAATTTTAAATATATATGCCAAAAAATTATCTTCCCTTGAACCAAATGAAATCAAAACTCAAGAATATTTAAAATGAATAGGCACAAACCTTTTTCGTGGCTCTGACTGGTAAGAATGGCAGCATTCACCTCACTAGCAGTCTTAAGGCGCTGTGATATGTCTAACAACTCGCCGACAGGGCAGTTGGAGACGTCTTCAAAAGCAAGCAATGCAACTGTCCTCTCCAATTCTTCTAAAAAGCTTTGCTGAAATTATGGTTATTCTTCAGAATCAGTATAGGGAAAAAATTGAATAATTACGATATACAAAGGAACTTTTAAGCAACATCAAATAAAGGCAGTTAAAAGATCCCCCAGACATGAAACTGCATTTCACAATGACAAATCTCATTGGTGAAAACTAGGATTAGCTTCAATAAGACTACGAGGAAAAATGTAAAAGTATATTCAACAAGCTTCAAATTACATTTTCCTCTCCCCGTGGAGCAAGTTCCTCTTGAGCGAACTCCAAAGCCTCTTCTACCTTTCCGTTCCGAATTAATTCTATCAACCTTTGCTGTTGGAGATGGAAAAAGAGTTGTGGATTTGTATCCAAGATCTACATCCAAAAAAATAATTGATATGTATCATAATTGAAAAAAACCAATAAAATAAATAAAATCCAAGAAATTCTTATAATTGTAACCATAGAATTTGTCAAGCACAAAACTATATCACAAGTTCTAGTGGAAATATCTTGAATAGTTAGTTTAAATTCCGTTTGACAATAATGTACTATAATACTCAGAGAAAAGTAGAAAACCAATAGGCCAGATGCAATGGAAACCATGCAGCTGTATGAATAAAATGTCAACATCAAATTTCCTCCGGGCACTTAATCAATGCCAAAAAGTACACAATTTACTTAACGAAGTTTTAAATTTTCATATACACAGGTTTTTCAACCCCGTGAACCTAAGCTTCAAAGTTATCAACAATCACAAACGACGGAAAAGTGATGGAATCTTTATTTGGTTTCATTTACATATTTATAGCAAGTGGCAGCATCACAAACAAACATACAGCCCTTTGTGAGGCCATAATTAAAATTAAAACCTCAATGACGCATCTAAATTTTGGTATTAAAGACCCCTTTCTTACTCTTAACCCTTGTAATTGCTACATATGATATAGACTACCACCACAGCTCCTCTGCATTGGGTTAAGCCTTCTGATAGGTACATAAGATATTCCAATTCAACACTAGAAGGAAAATAAAATGGTATAAAGAAACAAAACTGTTTTCATGAAGTCCAGATATCTGAATGAACTAGATGAAAACCCATCACATTCCAGGAAAAAATCTACTACACTTCAAAGATGGTCTCTATTTCTATGATCACTAGCAATCCAAGAGCACATCAAAATCAACTAAGCAAGATGGCAACAAAGTTTGAGAACATCATATCTGAAACCACAAAGGGATATGTTATCACACCTCGGGATTCAAATCATTAACTTTTTCAATGGCATCCTCCATGTTACCACACTGTACTGCCTTCTTAACTGCCATGCGATCCGTTATAGTGGCAAGGTCTATGTCAGCTATATAACCATAAGGAAAATCAACAATGTGCTTAAAGCTGAGATGCAACCAAAAATTCTACCACGGAACAATAAAAGACAAACATATTGATATAAGTGAAACAGGCAATGAAATAATTAAAAGGGGATACGCTCTGTCCCAGATTCCAATCTGAATTTTTCTGCAGCTTCCACGTATCCCTCAGTGACCAGAAAATTCATCACCAATTTATTCATATCCTCTTTTCTTAATTTTACATTGTCGAGTCTCTTCTCCCATTCTTCCCTAGTTATAACTTTCTTCGATGTGGCCTGTAAAATTAAACAAATTTCACAAAATAAATGCTTTGCCAGTTGAGATCAAAAAATTTCTATTGTTCTGCATAATAACTAACGAGCTTAAAAAATAATTCAAGGTACAAATATAATCCTGAATTGGCATCATATAAACCCTAAATTAATGAAAAACATTCCTTATAACTCGCGCAGACATGATAAATCATCAATTAGATTATACAAAAACTTGTAAATAATCAAACTTTTCGACCAGGTACTAACCAAAATGCGTCATCAATACACCAAAAAGAGAACGGGAAAAACCCCATAAAGATAAATCTAAAATCACAGCTTGTGTTTAGATCCTTACACATGGATCGTGGCTTCAATTTTAAAAATCGAGACCAATTACCCTCTCAAAGAATAATAATCATAAGAACATAAATTAATTGAACAGAAGGAACAAAAAGAAGCGAAAATACTAATGGAAAACGTGTCCTTTTCCTTTGGCTGGGCGATTACCATGGTTTCGATTTCAACGAGATGGCGTATGGCATGTAGGAGATATGACATCAGTATTGAGCACTCGGCGCCTCCACGCCCATATAAAACTAAAATCTAATTCTTTAACTGGAATTTTACTCTGTTAAACTCTTTATTTTATCGAGTAAAGTGTATTATGGTTCCAACGCAGTGGATAAACAATAAACAACTCAACCCAGTCCTGGTGAAGAGAGGAAAGCCCGTTGATGTGCATTTTGATATTCCTGTAAATACCCTTGCAATTTTATTTTTATTTTTTTAGCCCCATTTTCTGATAAAATAAATTTTAAAATAGTGACTTTTTTGAGAATATTTGATTGAAAAATAAGAAATTTTTTTAGGTTTACGTGTACAATTATTTTATTAATGGAGTGTGTGATTGAAAATGAGTTTGAAAAAAAATGAGACTTAAATAATGGCACGTTTAATTGTCAGCACGAAATCTGTATTGTGAGAAAATAAATTTTAGACAATTCAATTCAATTACCTAAAACTTATTTGTATGAAAATTATTCATTAAATATGTTTGATTGATTTAATTTTTAATTTAGAGGGTGTTTGATACCAATTTTTATGGAAAAATGAATTTTAGAATATTAGATTGATGGAGAATGTGTGGATGAAAAAAAAGAAAATTTTCGATTTACGTGTAATATTATTTTAATGAAGAATGTATGGTTAAAAAGAAGAATGTATTTTAAGAAAAATGGAAATCAAATGGGGCATTAGAAAATATTATACTTGTTCATTTTTTATCAATAAAAAAATATTGAACCCCAATCTTGAAGACTCCCACCGCCTCTCCCTTGAAGTATCGTGAGGGAGGTAAATCACATGATGTACTTTGGCAGGATAGGAAGCAAGAGCTTGCCCGTACACTGGTGCCCACGAAGAATCCAATTCCATATCTCAGGAATCGAACCCTCACACTGCGGCTGTCAGCAAAACTGATACTATCCTACTCCTGTCCTTTGTAACACTAGATTATGCCCCGGTGCTCATTTTTTATTGATAAGTAGATGAGAGGAAGAAAGACAAGGAAAAAGTGAATTACTTGAAAAATAAAAACCACTTCTTTTATAAAGAAAATAAGGAAATATGGTCACGGGATTAAAAAAGTTGAAAAATACTTTTCATTAAAAAAATTGTCAATCAAACAACTAAAAAAAGTAAAAAATTGGACGAAAAAATAACATTTTTCATGAAAAATAAAGTCAATTAAACATGCTATAATAAAAAACGAAGGATAAAGATAAGCTAAACGAAGACTATGATGAGCCCAAGATAGTGATAGAACCGAGAATTGTAATCTCATATATGATCAGTAGTGTGAATTGGAAAATAAATTCGTTCTTAAAAACTTGATACGGTATTATCATGCTTATAAGTTTTAAGAGAATCAACTTTTACCATGGTGTAAAAATAATTGGTCACATGAAGAATTAATTAAGTGTTTGGTAACCTTTTGTTTCACACTCCCATATAGAGTTTTACAGAGAAGAAAATCTGAGAAGGTATCCAATTTGATCTTGACAATTGTCTATATCTTGAGCAATTTGTACCAGAAGTTTTCAGATGAAAACTTTTACTATAACGTATGCATCATATACCAGAGAAAGTATATATCTTTCACTAGAATGGAAAGAAAATTTTAGGCCTATAGAGACTATCAAACACAATTGTTTCAATTTTCATCAAGTTTCATAAACGTTTCCGATCAACATTCGAACTCTGTAGTGTATCAAGATAGATGTATATTTATGTGACATAAAAATAAAAAACGAATGAATACTAGTCCGTTCACATTCAATTTCTTCAGCATCTATCATTTAGCCACTTCAATATATGGCCACGAACAATT
>NC_036257.1:11335858-11345264 GCF_002742605.1 Olea europaea var. sylvestris | reverse complement strand
AGTTGTTACGTTAGCGGTCAAGCCTTCAATTTTTTACAATTCAACATTGAATTTTCAAAAAATATAGGCTTGACCGCTGATGGAAAGATAACTTCTATTCACCATGGGTAAGAGATCATTTCTAATAAGTTATAATTGTTAATTTTTTTATGAGGGAAGGGGAAAACAAGTCATTTACCATATTTTGAAATCCCTTGGATAATACAAAATTATGATCCCTATTTCTTTTAATTGATTCTTCTAACATTCTTTTGGCAAATTTTCTTGCTTCCTCTAATTCATACTCTCCTGGAAATGACAAATCTGAGGCTGTGTATACACTGTACATCACTGTAATGAACTGTTCATAGTTTTCTTCCATATGCTTCAAAATTTCTGCATGATTTAGAAACCAACAGAAGCTCCCTAAACACATACAAAATTTAAGTCAGTACACTATTTAAAAGCAATAAAATGTCTAAATTGAGCAACGATTTCGAAAGTCTACATGGATTTACTTCATATCCTTGCATACGGAAGAGCCGAAAAGACAACGAGTCCTTGTATAATTTTATGGGTGATAGAACGTTTGTTTTTCTTGGCTTTACCTTTTGCTTCTTTTGATCCCTGAATGGTGGAGGCCAACATTTTCATTTCAGTTAAACATATAATAGAATATAGAGCTTTATATAATTTTGATCTCTGTTTATTTTTCCTCTTCAGTAATTTCCATTTCCGACAAGAAGTTACAGGCGCCATGTATATTTTCTCGACGAATAGTTAATCAAGTTCTTGTTTACTTGTAATTAAGTTGTCTTTATCAAATGTCTATTATTGACCAAAAACATTAATGCATTTCCGGCTAAAACTCTCATTTTTTTTTTAACGAATAATGCTATGTATGCCCACTGGGATTATAATCTCAATCTAAGTGGCGTTAATGTGACATTAAATAATAGTCACATTTTATTTAACATATCATCTAACACCACCTAAACTGAGGTTGTAACCCTAGTGAAAATAAATAGCATTACTCTTTTTAGAAGGGTGTGGGTGAAATGGGTTGAGGTATAAAGTTGTAATCGTGTTTGTCAATTGAAGGGTAAAATTAAGAAGCAGATTTGTATATTTATAAACAATGCATTCCATTTAAATAATTCACGGCTTCTTCAATTTCAATGGTGTAACCATGCTTTTTAATTTTACCCATTAACTGACAAACACAATTACAACTTTACACCTCTACTAATTTCAGCGACACCTATTCATTTCGCTCCTATGAGTGGTAGTTTGAGATAGGGAACCTGCAAATTTTGGACGAAGAAAAGTAAAAAATGGTGGCCCTCGTTAAATTTCATTACATTACATTCCATTTTTCTCTCTTCTATTTTCAATCATATAATCTTTCATAAAATAATATTACACATAAATCAAAAAAAATTTCTTCTTTTTCAACTACTCATTTTTCAAAAAAATACTATTATACCCATTTTCTAGAAAAGAAAATGGGGGCCAAACAAGGGCTTGCGTGTAACATTGATACATTACTCTTCATGGGTCCTGCAAATCTTGAACGGAAAATGAGATTTTATGAGGAAAAAAAAACAAAAAGCTCAAATACATGCTTAATCACATTGTACGATTAAGCCGAACCATTAAAAAAATATAATATTACATTATAGAACTGGAGGATGTTTGGTGTAGATTAAAATTAAATTTTTAGTAGATTATGATAGAAGTTTTGAAATGTGTGGTTGAAAAGTTATGAGACTCATGAAAGATTTGTTTAATATTAATTGTTTGACTTTGATTTAGATTAAAATTATATTTTAATCTGTACCAAATGAGCTCCTGATCTCTTGTCCATAGTGCACATGACATATGTTGTCCACCGATGATGTAGTAACACGTGGGGACCCATGAAGAGTAATGTATCAATGTTAGACACATTTATTCCATTTTTGACTTTTCCTCACGGTGTTGCTACATCACCGGTATTTTAGGCCCTACCAGTGATGTGGCAACATGTGATTTCACTCCAAAGAATGGTACTTTGGGATAGGTTCCGGCAAATTTTGGATGAGGAAAAGTTAAAAATGGAATATAGGCATACGAGTAAAGACATGCATTACTCTTCATGAGTCCTGCAAATCTTGAATGGAAAATGAGATTTTTGGTACAAAAAAGGGAAAAAAGAAGAAGAAGAAGCTCAAATGCATGCTTAATCACATAATGGGATTAAGACAAATGATTACAAACAGTATAATATTGCATTATGGAACGGATCTCATGCCCATAGTACACAAGAGATATATGGTCCACATATGTTGCCATCACATTGGTATTTAAGACCCCACCAGTTATGTGACAATACCAAATGTTGTCACATTATCGATGGACAATATATTTTATGTCCATTACAAGTATGAGTTCCGTTATCTATTATATTAACATTCAAGCTTAGCCCCTTTAAGATAGTTATTATTTTGGGGAAAATAATATTTTGAATAATAATTTTTAGGGGAGTGTGTGGTTAAAAAGTAGGGAAAAATTTTGGGTTTACATACAATTTTTTTTTTTTTTGGGTGTAAATGTGTGGTTGAAAATGAATGTGTAGAAAAAAGATTTTTTAAATAATGTTTTCAAACATGGACTTAATTTAGTATGTTATCGGGAAAGTTTCCATTTTGTCGCTTTCAACTAACCTTCACTCATTTTAAAAGAAATTATGCCCCTATTTGATGGAATTAAAATCAGATTTTTAATAAATTTTGATAAAAGTTATGAAATGTGTATTGAAAAGTTGTAAATCTCATAAAATAAGTAGTTAAAATTTATTGTTAACTTTAACTTAAATTAACATCTGAATATCAAATAGGGGCACGTCGTTTTACAACCTCAAACTTTAGGAGACAACTTTTTCACTTCTTGATCCTATCCAGTATTTCTTAACCTACCATATCAAACACATTATTAAATTATTAGTTGTCTAACCTGTAAATTTTTGCGAGTATTTTCTCGATCTCTTCATTGAAATGCTCAGTCAACCCCAGTCTTTGCACACGATCAACCATGCAAAGCTTTATTAGTTCTTCGTCCACAGGATACTTTGCTGGTACTGTATACATTTGATTTATAGGTTAGTTCCATTCATATATCCCGAAGTACACAAATTAATTGGCGAATTAGCTCATGGTTGATCTTAGGAATTAAGTTCATTTTTGGCCCCCATTTTCTAAAATACATTTTCAACCAGACATTTCATGGGATTCAAAACTTTTATAAACTTTTCGACCACGAACTTCATCAATTTTTATCAAAAATTACTAAAAATATGAAATTTAGCTAAACCAAATGAGGGCTATATATATACACACGCACACGTGCACGTGTGCGTATCATACTGTCATACCTCCTCCATTAGGACAACTTTGTACGAGAGACTCGAGATATCTGATACATTGGATGTTTCCCGTGGCCATAAACGCAAAAGCCGTAGCAGAAGGTGACTGAAATAATGATCCATCATTGCTCAAATGCTTAACAATTTCCTGTTGATGGACATTACATGTGATTGGCAAGCTCTCCAGGTATGCCAACAGAGGAAGATCACAATACCTCGATTCATCCACAAGCTCTTCCCTGTAAATCCATATATGCACGTTAATTAAGCTTTTAGAGAGAAAAACCTTAATTATTAAGTTTTTAATTGCATGCATGCATTAAACTTATATTATCTTGGATAAGTTTGCTCAACACACTAGCAGATTGAGGATAAGAGGTGATCATGGGCGGCCGTAAGGGGGAAAAATGAAAATTCCTACGAAACTAGCACAGGCAGCCATCGGTGCTTGCCGGGTGCTGAATCTGCCGGTGGTTCTAGATAGGAATCATTAGGTGTATCTGGATGTCTCAAGTAGGTCGTCACCTATTTATCATCCTCGTTATTTACCCATCTCAATTTTAGAAATATTGAAGAGATTGAATAAATCGAAGTGGAAGCTGAATAAAAGATCAAGAGAACTACCCATCGGAAAAAATAAACGTGAAAAAATATCAAGAACAGATCACTACCAAGTAGGAGAGACGATCCTAGGATGTATATCACCACAAAAGTACATACATTTTAAGAATTTGTTGCCGATTTAAGAAAATGTCGATTATCACTTCTTCTGATCCCTGAGGAAAATCGAGCTCTAGACCAGCTGCCTGAGCAAGTACAATCATTGCCGGAAAAACAATGAAAAACCACCGAGGAAGATTCTGATAATTTATTTTCAGAAGTATCTCTACTTTGGAATGAACAAATATCAATCCTGGTAAACAAAAGAAACGTATTCAAATGAAATTAGTGAATATGCATGGAGTGACTCGCATGCATGTTCGTACATAATGAATGTATTGATGATATTTAGAAGATATACATGTAACTTTATCTAACAAATTTAAACTTTTATATTAGAATAATGATATTTATAACCCGTGGTGATAGTCACCATTCTAGGTTGGAGTGGAGATACTTGATTCATTGTTTCCATCACAGTTTCATTGAACAATGAATCATGGGCCCACTACTACCTAAATTGGTAATCATTACTCCAATTTTGAGGTCGGCAATTAAAGAATCATTGGTGTAAAATGGTTTGCAAGCGAGATGCGTGTGTTGTATTCTTTATAAAGTACCTCTTCTTATATTTTCTTGGCCTACATTCCAAGTTTTAAGGGCAACCATGCAGGCAAGAGTCGCAGGGAGAGTATCAATGGTTGGTAAACCATCTTCGTTTGTTTCGCCCCAAAACCCTTCTTCTTTCTGGTTTTCGAGTATCCAATTCAAGCAATTCTTGAACATGGGACAATTTTGTTTACTGGGATCGGCTGGAATCATGGCTAACCAAGCAGTATCATAGGCAGATGGGGAAACAAATGCATGGAGATTATCATTTGAGAAAATCTCCTTCTTGATTTCACTTACTAGAGATTGAATTGAGGGTTTCGACGGCTCCATGGAAACAAATTAAACAGATATTTTTGAAAACTATGTACGATGATAATTTATGAGCAATATCATGGAGGGTCTCAATTCTATTTATAGACTAGCTTTTCAAATGTTAAGACAAATGCCCAAAGTTACGTGAGAAGATTTATTCCCCGATTGGCCGGCTCTCTTTAATGTAAAACTCTTTATTTCTTATACTTATTTTCAATTACTTAGTTATACAATAAAATATTTTGCATGTAAAACTCAACACTTTTCTCTATATTTTAACCACACATTCTTCAAAAAATTATCATTCAAAACATCATTTTTCTCAAATTCTCTTTATAATGACAATAAAGGATGGGCTTAATCTTTCTTGCTTGCTTCCTTTTTTGAAAAATTCGTTTTTATTCTAAATTCAGTTTTTACTACACATTTTATGAGATCACAATTTTATCAAATTTTTAACCATTACATTTCATCAATTTTTATTAAATCTACTAATAATATGATTTTTAGCAAAATCAAACAGGGACTAATTATGAGAAGAATTAAGTGTAAGTTCTGGCGTTGATTAAATTATTAGAGCCGGTATTAATTTCAAAAAAGAATCCAAGTTCTAATTACCAAATCCTAGACAATAAGTTTGTCTTTATTAATACTATGATGTAGTAATAATAGAATTATTGTCAGTTAGATAGAGCTTATGCTTCTTATAGAATTACTATGCTCGTTTTCTCTAAAACTTTTTTAATCAAACGAAGTATATTTAAAAAATATTCAAATATGTTCAAAACAACTTTTTAATATCGTCTTTTGAATTTTCAAAAGTCATATCAACTGAGCACCGATGCGATTTTGAAGGGTCTGTCCTCTCTTGATTTTCAAAGAGGACAATACGACTTTCATTTGTATTTTTCCAAAATCAAAATCCAAAATGGAATTCTTATATTTGGCCTTTCAATTATTGTGAATACGTGGGAAACAAGAACATGTTACTTGCCTGCCCAATATTTTTGGACCCAGTTCACTTCACTACGAAAAAATAGCTGCATTCCATTTCATTTTTAAAAGCAATATATTTCAATATCTATTATATTTGACTGTATGGGTTATAAGTGTGTGCTAAAACTCAAGAAGCAAACAATTTTAAAGTCTTTCTACCCAAATTAAGATTACATAGAGGATGCTTTTGGATATATCAATGAGGAAAGAGGTGATTCGATGGACAGTTTGATATTGAAATATGGTGTGATGTTGGAATCATCAGACGCTATTTCAAACAGTGATCACTAGCCTATCAAACATCTAGCTAGGTGCATGATAACATGAAGCATGACTTGAGCCGATGAAAATTAGTATCCATTTTTTATTTTATGATTAGTTACAACTAAGCTTACTATTATGGAGGTCAAGTCCCCGTTCTAAGTTAAGGTAAATTAAGAAGATTTAAGTCCAAAAATTACAAGAGAGACACATTTATAATTCATGTTTGACTCGCAAGAAAGTGTACAGTATCGAAAAAGAATAGATGAAAAATGGGAATTTTCATTTTCCTTTAAGAGACAAGCATTTAATTCCCCGTCTCTCTCTCTCCGTCATTGTGGACAAAATATGCTCACTGAAAACTACACGTCTTTTATCTTTATTGCTGTACTTGTCTTCAAACTGTGAGAAAAACGTTGCGAAAAATAAAACATATATTGTTTCAGGTACATCCCCTTATCATCGCAAAACAATTCCTCTTGTACACGGAAATTGTTTTTCGGCTCCTTATAGATGTATGGTGCCCATTTTTGTGTTTTTTGACTAGGGTAAATGATTATTCTCCACGTGTTAACCTGTAAAAATTCTATGAAAAAAATTATGTACACCTAGCATTCACTACTAAAAAACAACTTTTCGCCTACGAAAAATTATCAACGGATTGCATCCGTTGGTGATTAAAAACGGATTATCCGTTGGTAAAAGTAATTCACTTTTTGCTACGATAATTAGCAACGGATTTTTCGTTGATAAAGATGATATCTTTTTACCAACCAATATTCCGTGCCTAATGTAATCGTTTAACATTTGGATCTTCCTCCAACGGATATTCCGTAGGTGATGTACTGAATATTACCAACGGATTGCATCCGTTGGAAATTAGAAACGGATTATCCGTTGGTAAAAGTAATTCACTTTTAGCTACAATAATCAGTAACGAATTTTTCGTTGGTAAAGATGATATCTCTTTACCAACGGATATTTCGTGTCTAATATAACCGCTTAACATTTTGATCTTTTACCTACAGATATTCCGTTGGTAATTAGAAACGAATTATCCATTAATCAAAATGATATTTCTTTACCAACAGATATTTCGTGCTTAATATAACCGTTTAACATTTTGATTTTTTAGCAACGGATATTCCGTTGGTAAAAATAATTTACTTACCCCACATCGGAAGTTTACAACATATTTTTGTAGTTACCCTCTATAAATTTGTGATCCAATAAGGAGTTAAACAATATTTTGGCCATTCAATTTAGTTGGCTAAAAATAAAAAAAATATTATAATTATTAAATAAATAATAATAATAATAATAACAACAACAACAACAATAAAAAATAAATAAATAACTTTTTTATCATACGATTATTTACAACATTGATTTTTACCAATTATAATGGTAGACATTTACCAATGGAAAGTTGGTTGGTATTGGTTAAGACTTTTACCAACAAAAATTTCGTTGGTAAAAGATTCACACTTTACCTACGGAAAATTTGTTGGTAAAATGTTTACTCTTTACTTACGGCATGATCCGTTAGTAACTATCAGTGACCCTCAAATTATCAACGGATTTGTGGTTGCAAATATTCCGTTGGTGAAGATTATTAGCAACGAATATTGAAAATTTAGGAACGGAAAATTCGTGTTTGAAACACTGTTTTTTAGTAGTGATTGCTCATCATTGAAATAGACAAGTACGAACATGAAAAGAATATTTATTTAGAAATGATTAATGTAGATTTTTGTTTATTTTTTATTTTTTAGAATGAGTGTTTTGTTAAGAGATTTTCTACATAATGTGTAGTTAAAAAGTAGAAAAAATTATGTATCCGCGTATAAAATTATTTTGTTGAAAGAACATATGGTTGAAAGTGAATTTGAAGAAAAATAAGGTTTAAAATTTCTGTATCAAGTAGGACTTAATGTGTAATTGATAAAAAAAAATAATAATAAAATAAAATTAAAAATTCTAAGTTCTTTTAATATCCACAGGTACTCTTCTTTGGATATATATTCATCAAAGGGTAATTAGCATATAATATCCATATTTTTTTACTATTATTGGACAAAGTGTTCATACCTTTCAATTTTTGACATTTTCACCTTTAATTACGCCATTGATTGTGCAAAATGTTCTTTCCGTCTAATTCCGTCCAACTAATCCGTTAAGTGAATTCGTGTAGTCAATTTTTATTTTAATTTTTTAATTTTTTAATTTTTTTAAGTGAAAGGCATTCTTGTCTTTCCATATTTTTTTTCCTTTATTTTTTCTCCCACAATCGTATTCCGATTGTGCATTTAAAATCTCAGCAAAACCAATTGTTCATTGCGCGAGGAGAGGGAAGGAGAGGAGAGGAGAGGAGTGTTATTATATTTAATCGATAGTGTATGGAGTGGAATCGGGTTCTCATATACCGTATTTGTGTTTTAGACATTGGATTCACACTTACCGTATTTGGCAATTGTTTACCGTATATGGTAGTGCAACTCACCGTATTTGACAGTGTGACTCACCGTATATGACAGCTTACTGTATTTGCAGGCGAAGCTCACCGTATTTGCACGAAGTGTTTTTATTCATACACTAACTAAAATAACACCAATTTTTTTTTTTTACTTATAAATAGAAATACCGTATATGTGAAATTTATTTTCACACATAACGAATTAGAAAAAATAGTTTATTTTATTTATCTGTTTCTAACATAAATTTCAAGTATGTTGCAAATTAAATAAATAAATCTGCAAAATTGCAAACTAAATAAATAGCAGATATAATTTCAACCTGAGGCCTGTATAAACACAATTTCCTTAAGACAAATTCGCCCCCTTACCGTGGTGCTAGAGGTTTAGTTCGAACGCCTGTCTCCCAGGATACAACGGTAATCAGTAGAATTCGAGCACCGCGATTTTACTCCGACGAACTGGGCGAGTGTTCGAACAATATCACTTTACTGGAATGAGACGAAACAAAACAGAAAAAAGGAATGGAAATTGCAGACGAAAATTTCAGTGTTTGAACTGCTGGAAATTGAGTGAATTATATAGACTGAATCTGACCCTCAGTTTTCTGCATTAACCATTGCAGTTTTTGGAGTTACATTTTGGTTTCGACCATTGGAGTTTTAGGAGTTTCAGATACTCAAAAGTCATTTGGAAAAAAAAAAAAAAA
>NC_036257.1:11246909-11333837 GCF_002742605.1 Olea europaea var. sylvestris | reverse complement strand
AACTTTTTCACTTCTTGATCCTATCCAGTATTTCTTAACCTACCATATCAAACACATTATTAAATTATTAGTTGTCTAACCTGTAAATTTTTGCGAGTATTTTCTCGATCTCTTCTTTGAAATGCTCAGTTAACCCCAGTCTTTGCACACGATCAACCATGCAAAGCTTTATTAGTTCTTCGTCCACAGGATACTTTGCTGGTACTGTATACATTTGATTTATAGGTTAGTTCCATTCATATATCCCGAAGTACACAAATTAATTGGCGAATTAGCTCATGGTTGATCTTAGGAATTAAGTTCATTTTTAGCCCCCATTTTCTAAAATACATTTTCAACCAGACATTTCATGGGATTCAAAACTTTTATAAACTTTTCGCATCAATTTTTATCAAAAATTACTAAAAATATGAAATTTAGCTAAACCAAATGAGGGCTATATATATACACACACGCACACGTGCACGTGTGTGTATCATACTGTCATACCTCCTCCATTAGGACAACTTTGTACGAGAGACTCGAGATATCTGATACATTGGATGTTTCCCGTGGCCATAAACGCAAAAGCCGTAGCAGAAGGTGACTGAAATAATGATCCATCATTGCTCAAATGCTTAACAATTTCCTGTTGATGGACATTACATGTGATTGGCAAGCTCTCCAGGTATGCCAACAGAGGAAGATCACAATACCTCGATTCATCCACAAGCTCTTCCCTGTAAATCCATATATGCACGTTAATTAAGCTTTTAGAGAGAAAAACCTTAATTATTAAGTTTTTAATTGCATGCATGCATTAAACTTATATTATCTTGGATAAGGTTGCTCAACACACTAGCAGATCGAGGATAAGAGGTGATCATGGGCGGCCGTAAGGGGGAAAAAATGAAAATTCCTACGAAACTAGCACAGGCAGCCATCGGTGCTTGCCGGGTGCTGAATCTGCCGGTGGTTCTAGATAGGAATCATTAGGTGTATCTGGATGTCTCAAGTAGGTCGTCACCTATTTATCATCCTCGTTATTTACCCATCTCAATTTTAGAAATATTGAAGAGATTGAATAAATCGAAGTGGAAGCTGAATAAAAGATCAAGAGAACTACCCATCGGAAAAAATAAACGTGAAAAAATATCAAGAACAGATCACTACCAAGTAGGAGAGACGATCCTAGGATGTATATCACCACAAAAGTACATACATTTTAAGAATTTGTTGCCGATTTAAGAAAATGTCGATTATCACTTCTTCTGATCCCTGAGGAAAATCGAGCTCTAGGCCAGCTGCCTGAGCAAGTACAATCATTGCCGGAAAAACAATGAAAAACCACCGAGGAAGATTCTGATCATTTATTTTCAGAAGTATCTCTACTTTGGAATGAACAAATATCAATCCTGGTAAACAAAAGAAACGTATTCAAATGAAATTAGTGAATATGCATGGAGTGACTCGCATGCATGTTCGTATATAATGAATGTATTGATGATATTTAGAAGATATACATGTAACTTTATCTAACAAATTTAAACTTTTATATTAGAATAATGATATTTATAACCCGTGGTGATAGTCACCATTCTAGGTTGGAGTGGAGAGACTTGATTCATTGTTTCCATCACAGTTTCATTGAACAATGAATCATGGGCCCACTACTACCTAAATTGGTAATCATTACTCCAATTTTGAGGTCGGCAATTAAAGAATCATTGGTGTAAAATGGTTTGCAAGCGAGATGCGTGTGTTGTATTCTTTATAAAGTACCTCTTCTTATATTTTCTTGGCCTACATTCCAAGTTTTAAGGGCAACCATGCAGGCAAGAGTCGCAGGGAGAGTATCAATGGTTGGTAAACCATCTTCGTTTGTTTCGCCCCAAAACCCTTCTTCTTTCTGGTTTTCGAGTATCCAATTCAAGCAATTCTTGAACATGGGACAATTTTGTTTACTGGGATCGGCTGGAATCATGGCTAACCAAGCAGTATCATAGGCAGATGGGGAAACAAATGCATGGAGATTATCATTTGAGAAAATCTCCTTCTTGATTTCACTTACTAGAGATTGAATTGAGGGTTTCGACGGCTCCATGGAAACAAATTAAACAGATATTTTTGAAATCTATGTACGATGATAATTTATGAGCAATATCATGGAGGGTTTCAATTCTATTTATAGACTAGCTTTTCAAATGTTAAGACAAATGCCCAAAGTTACGTAAGAAGATTTATTCCCCGTTTGGCCGGCTCTCTTTAATGTAAAACTCTTTATTTCTTATACTTATTTTCAATTACTTAGTTATACAATAAAATATTTTGCATGTAAAACTCAACACTTTTCTCTATATTTTAACCACACATTCTTCAAAAAATTATCATTCAAAACATCATTTTTCTCAAATTCTCTTTATAATGACAATCAAGGATGGGCTTAATCTTTCTTGCTTGCTTCCTTTTTTGAAAAATTCGTTTTTATTCTAAATTCAGTTTTTACTACACATTTTATGAGATCACAATTTTATCAAATTTTTAACCATTACATTTCATCAATTTTTATTAAATCTACTAATAATATGATTTTTAGCAAAATCAAACAGGGACTAATTATGAGAAGAATTAAGTGTAAGTTCTGGCGTTGATTAAATTATTAGAGCCGGTATTAATTTCAAAAAAGAATCCAAGTTCTAATTACCAAATCCTAGACAATAAGTTTGTCTTTATTAATACTATGATGTAGTAATAATAGAATTATTGTCAGTTAGATAGAGCTTATGCTTCTTATAGAATTACTATGCTCGTTTTCTCTAAAACTTTTTTAATCAAACGAAGTATATTTAAAAAATATTCAAATATGTTCAAAACAACTTTTTAATATCGTCTTTTGAATTTTCAAAACTCATATCAACTGAGCACCGATGCGATTTTGAAGGGTCTGTCCTCTCTTGATTTTCAAAGAGGACAATACGACTTTCGTTTGTATTTTTCCAAAATCAAAATCCAAAATGGAATTCTTATATTTGGCCTTTCAATTATTGTGAATACGTGGGAAACAAGAACATGTTACTTGCCTGCCCAATATTTTTGGACCCAGTTCACTTCACTACGAAAAAATAGCTGCATTCCATTTCATTTTTAAAAGTAATATATTTCAATATCTATTATATTGGACTGTATGGGTTATAAGTGTTAGCTAAAACTCAAGAAGCAAACAATTTTAAAGTCTTTCTACCCAAATTAAGATTACATAGAGGATGCTTTTGGATATATCAATGAGGAAAGAGGTGATTCGATGGACAGTTTGATATTGAAATATGGTGTGATGTTGGAATCATCAGACGCTATTTCAAACAGTGATCACTAGCCTATCAAACATCTAGCTAGGTGCATGATAACATGAAGCATGACTTGAGCCGATGAAAATTAGTATCCATTTTTTATTTTATGATTAGTTGTAACTAAGCTTACTATTATGGAGGTCAAGTCCCCGTTCTAAGTTAAGGTAAATTAAGAAGATTTAAGTCCAAAAATTACAAGAGAGACACATTTATAATTCATGTTTGACTCGCAAGAAAGTGTACAGTATCGAAAAAGAATAGATGAAAAATGGGAATTTTCATTTTCCTTTAAGAGACAAGCATTTAATTCCCCGTCTCTCTCTCTCCGTCATTGTGGACAAAATATGCTCACTGAAAACTACACGTCTTTTATCTTTATTGCTGTACTTGTCTTCAAACTGTGAGAAAAACGTTGCGAAAAATAAAACATATATTGTTTCAGGTACATCCCCTTATCATCGCAAAACAATTCCTCTTGTACACGGAAATTGTTTTTCGGCTCCTTATAGATGTATGGTGCCCATTTTTGTGTTTTTTGACTAGGGTAAATGATTATTCTCCACGTGTTAACCTGTAAAAATTCTATGAAAAAAATTATGTACACCTAGCATTCACTACTAAAAAACAACTTTTCGCCTACGAAAAATTATCAACGGATTGCATCCGTTGGTGATTAAAAACGGATTATCCGTTGGTAAAAGTAATTCACTTTTTGCTACGATAATTAGCAACGGATTTTTCGTTGATAAAGATGATATCTTTTTACCAACCAATATTCCGTGCCTAATGTAATCGTTTAACATTTGGATCTTCCTCCAACGGATATTCCGTAGGTGATGTACTGAATATTACCAACGGATTGCATCCGTTGGAAATTAGAAACGGATTATCCGTTGGTAAAAGTAATTCACTTTTAGCTACAATAATCAGTAACGAATTTTTCGTTGGTAAAGATGATATCTCTTTACCAACGGATATTTCGTGTCTAATATAACCGCTTAACATTTTGATCTTTTACCTACAGATATTCCGTTGGTAATTAGAAACGAATTATCCATTAATCAAAATGATATTTCTTTACCAACAGATATTTCGTGCTTAATATAACCGTTTAACATTTTGATTTTTTAGCAACGGATATTCCGTTGGTAAAAATAATTTACTTACCCCACATCGGAAGTTTACAACATATTTTTGTAGTTACCCTCTATAAATTTGTGATCCAATAAGGAGTTAAACAATATTTTGGCCATTCAATTTAGTTGGCTAAAAATAAAAAAAATATTATAATTATTAAATAAATAATAATAATAATAATAACAACAACAACAACAATAAAAAATAAATAAATAACTTTTTTATCATACGATTATTTACAACATTGATTTTTACCAATTATAATGGTAGACATTTACCAATGGAAAGTTGGTTGGTATTGGTTAAGACTTTTACCAACAAAAATTTCGTTGGTAAAAGATTCACACTTTACCTACGGAAAATTTGTTGGTAAAATGTTTACTCTTTACTTACGGCATGATCCGTTAGTAACTATCAGTGACCCTCAAATTATCAACGGATTTGTGGTTGCAAATATTCCGTTGGTGAAGATTATTAGCAACGAATATTGAAAATTTAGGAACGGAAAATTCGTGTTTGAAACACTGTTTTTTAGTAGTGATTGCTCATCATTGAAATAGACAAGTACGAACATGAAAAGAATATTTATTTAGAAATGATTAATGTAGATTTTTGTTTATTTTTTATTTTTTAGAATGAGTGTTTTGTTAAGAGATTTTCTACATAATGTGTAGTTAAAAAGTAGAAAAAATTATGTATCCGCGTATAAAATTATTTTGTTGAAAGAACATATGGTTGAAAGTGAATTTGAAGAAAAATAAGGTTTAAAATTTCTGTATCAAGTAGGACTTAATGTGTAATTGATAAAAAAAAATAATAATAAAATAAAATTAAAAATTCTAAGTTCTTTTAATATCCACAGGTACTCTTCTTTGGATATATATTCATCAAAGGGTAATTAGCATATAATATCCATATTTTTTTACTATTATTGGACAAAGTGTTCATACCTTTCAATTTTTGACATTTTCACCTTTAATTACGCCATTGATTGTGCAAAATGTTCTTTCCGTCTAATTCCGTCCAACTAATCCGTTAAGTGAATTCGTGTAGTCAATTTTTATTTTAATTTTTTAATTTTTTAATTTTTTTAAGTGAAAGGCATTCTTGTCTTTCCATATTTTTTTTCCTTTATTTTTTCTCCCACAATCGTATTCCGATTGTGCATTTAAAATCTCAGCAAAACCAATTGTTCATTGCGCGAGGAGAGGGAAGGAGAGGAGAGGAGAGGAGTGTTATTATATTTAATCGATAGTGTATGGAGTGGAATCGGGTTCTCATATACCGTATTTGTGTTTTAGACATTGGATTCACACTTACCGTATTTGGCAATTGTTTACCGTATATGGTAGTGCAACTCACCGTATTTGACAGTGTGACTCACCGTATATGACAGCTTACTGTATTTGCAGGCGAAGCTCACCGTATTTGCACGAAGTGTTTTTATTCATACACTAACTAAAATAACACCAATTTTTTTTTTTTACTTATAAATAGAAATACCGTATATGTGAAATTTATTTTCACACATAACGAATTAGAAAAAATAGTTTATTTTATTTATCTGTTTCTAACATAAATTTCAAGTATGTTGCAAATTAAATAAATAAATCTGCAAAATTGCAAACTAAATAAATAGCAGATATAATTTCAACCTGAGGCCTGTATAAACACAATTTCCTTAAGACAAATTCGCCCCCTTACCGTGGTGCTAGAGGTTTAGTTCGAACGCCTGTCTCCCAGGATACAACGGTAATCAGTAGAATTCGAGCACCGCGATTTTACTCCGACGAACTGGGCGAGTGTTCGAACAATATCACTTTACTGGAATGAGACGAAACAAAACAGAAAAAAGGAATGGAAATTGCAGACGAAAATTTCAGTGTTTGAACTGCTGGAAATTGAGTGAATTATATAGACTGAATCTGACCCTCAGTTTTCTGCATTAACCATTGCAGTTTTTGGAGTTACATTTTGGTTTCGACCATTGGAGTTTTAGGAGTTTCAGATACTCAAAAGTCATTTGGAAAAAAAAAAAAAAAATTGCAAAACGCGGACAATCCAAACTGGCCAGTTTTTGCTCCATTCGGTCCGAAATTCGTGTGTGCAGGTCGCGCCTGCACTCAAGTTCAAGGTTCGAAGGTTATTTCTGTCCGTGATTTGCACCCTTCCTGTGCGTGCACGTGGAGAGAGCCTCTATGCTACACATAATTA
Source organism: Olea europaea var. sylvestris (assembly GCF_002742605.1). Taxonomy (NCBI): domain Eukaryota; kingdom Viridiplantae; phylum Streptophyta; class Magnoliopsida; order Lamiales; family Oleaceae; genus Olea; species Olea europaea. The sequence continues at coordinate 11,327,160 of NC_036257.1, read as the reverse complement.
CACCATTCCAATGCATAGCCATATATAAAGTGGTTTTGGTTTCCATGTTTTTTCTATGTGGGACAAAGTTTTCCACCAACATAGACCATTTTCAATGGTTCACTTCAAACTCCAATTTTTCATTCACCCGAGCTTCATTTTTGGCAAATAAATACATGACTTTGATGTTCTCGCGAAGGAAAACATATATCAATTTTGATATTCCAAATTGGACCAACGGGTCCCACCGAAAATTGTGCCAAAAGTGAGCCAATTCACTCATTTTTCCAACAATCCGCCACATGAATAAAAATTGGGAGAGACACGAAACGTGAGACATAAGACTTGGTGATAAAGTTCAACGGTTGAAGCTTGCATAGGATAGGTAGGTGTTACCCTTTGAACCTTCCCTTGTGAAAGCATATTTACTTTACTGGTTGACTAGAAGACGCGATGTCTTTTAACTGTTCTGTCGTTTGTGTAAACGATGGTATACTCACACAGGATTCTTCCTAACACCCTTCAGTTATCATTATTATGTTCATTTTGGCCATGAACATATGCCTGGTTCTGTGAGAGTTTCTAAAAATTGAGCCCCACACAATTCTCTTAGAAGCGGCCCCATTTCTCTCTCACATAGGTAATTTCTTATTATAAGTAACCCGCATTACTTGACTCAATTTCGACGCGTAAGAATCATTAAAAGCCTATTGCTTAACCTTCATACTTGCGGGCATCACTGTTATATCATAGGAATGGACAGTAGGTGATACCCCCACAGTGATTTTATTAAGTCTTTACAGTTAGGTTGTCCCTTTAAACCTAGATCTTGAGATCTCCAGTCAACTAGGTTGGGTTTCCTTTGTAATGACTTATTCTTTCAAGGGCTTAAGTCTCATTCCTTTCGATGATTTTCCAACTAACTCTCTATTTAACCCTTTGATTAGTGGATCCACAATGTTATCCTTTGACCTAACATAGTCAATTGTGATAACTCCAGTTGAGAGTACTTGTCTAATGGTATTGTGTCTACGACGTATATGTCTAGACTTACCATTGTACATGTTACTATGTGTCATTCCTATTGCTGATTGACTGTTACAATATATGCAAATTGCAGGCACAGGTTTGGACCATCTTGGAATATCCTCTAAGAACTTGCGCAACCATTCGGCCTCTTCACCACATTTATCTAGGGCTATAAACTCAGATTCCATCGTAGATCTGGCTATAACCGTTTGCTTAGAGGATTTTCATGAGATGGTAGCACCTCCCAAAGTGAACACATATCCACTGGTGGACTTTGAGTATTTTATATTAGATATTCAATTAGCATCACTGTATCATTTAATGACCGCAGTCTGGTGTAGTGTATTCCATAGTCACGAGTATATCTTAAGTACCTCAGTACTCTTACTATACCTTTCCAGTGATCATTTCCTGGATTACTCGTATATCTACTCAATTTACTGACTGTGTAGGCTATGTCTGGTCTTGTACAACTCATTAAGTGCATTAGACTTCCAATAACTCTAGAGTACTCTACTTGAGAGACACTTTCACCTTTGTTTTTAGAAAGATGTTGACTCGTATCTATCGGTGTTTTAGCCAAGCCAGTATCATCCTTGTTGAATTTTTCCAAAATTTTGTCCACATAATGTGACTGGCTTAGAACAAGCCCATCTGATATTCTTGAGATTTTGACTCCAAGTATAACATCAGCTAAACCCATGTCTTTCATATCAAATCTCGAATTTAATATAATTTTAGTGGATTCAATCATCTTATTGTTACTACCAACAATAAGCATGTCATCAACGTAAAGACATAAAATGATATAGCCATCGTTAGTGTCTTTGACGTAAACACATTTGTCACATTCATTAATTTTAAATCCACTCTCTATCATGACATTGTCAAATTTTTCATGTCATTATTTTGGTACTTGTTTCAATCTATATAGTGATTTCACCAGTTTACAGACTTTCTTTTCCTGTCCTAGTGATGAAAACCCCTCGGGTTGTTCCATGTAAATTTCTTTTTCTAAATCTCTATTTAGAAAAGTCGTTTTAACAACCATTTGATGTACTTCTAGATTTCGCAAAGCAGCAATCGCAAGTATCACCCTAATAGATGTTATTCTCGTCACTGGAGAATACGTATCAAAGTAATCAAGGCCTTCCATTTGTTTGTAACCTTTTATTACTAATCTGACCTTGTACTTTTCGATAGTTCCATCTGCTTTCATTTTCCTTTTGAAAATCCATTTATAGCCTACTGGTTTGCATCCAGGAGGAAGATCCACTAGCTCCCATATATGATTTTGCAATATGGAATCTATTTCACCTTTAATGGCATCTTTCCATTGAGGTCCTTCCGAGGAATTCACAGCTTCTTGATAGCTTTGAGGTTCGCTTTCTAGCATATAGGTCAGAAAATCAGGACCATAAGACTTTTCTGTCCTTTCCCGTTTGCTGTGTCTAACCTCAGTCTCCTCTTCTAATTCTTCGTCCTAACTATTTTCAGTCATTGTCTCATATGTTCGTTTAGAGGAATTGACTTCTTCTTTGGACTTGTATGGAATACTTCTTCAAAGAATGAAGCATTCCTCGATTCCATTATCGTATTTTTGTGTATGTTTGGAATTTTTGAATCATACACAAGAAATCGATAAGCATTGTTATTACGTGCATAGCCAATGAAGACGCAATCTATAGTTTTCGGGCCTATCCTTACCTTTTTTGGTGTTGGAACAACCACTTTTGCAAGACACCCCCACACTCGCAAGTGTTTATAAGTATACTTTCTTCCTTTCCATAACTCATAAGGGGTCTTTTTCGATTTCTTTCGGGGCACCTTATTTAAAAGGTAATTTGCTGATAACACAGCTTCCCCCCACATGTTCTGAGGTAATCCAGAACTTACTAGCGTTGTATTCATCATTTCTTTTAAAGTACGATTTTTTTCGTTCAGCTACATCGTTTTGTTGCGGTGATTTCATGTATGATTCCGTGTTGTGCACAAAAATCGACAAACGGTGCTCCATACTCACCACCTCAATCACTCCGTAGTACTTTAATTTTCTTATTAAGTTGAGTTTCAACTTCATTCTTATAGAGAACAAATTTCTCTATAACTTCATCCTTACTTTTAAGCAGATACACATAACAATATTTTGTGCCATTGTCGACAAAAGTAATAAAATACTTATTGCCACCTCTTGTTTGTACAAGTTTTAAGTCACAAACATCACTGTGAATTAAATCAAGCGGTTTTGTGTTCCGTTCAACTGACTTAAAGGATGACCTTGTTAATTTTGTCTCAACACAAGTTTCACACTTATGTTCGGAATCATTATGGAACTTGGGTATGCTATTCGAGTTAACTAGTCTACGTAAAGTATTATAGTTAACATGTTCTAGTCTACCATGTCACAAACTGGAAGACTCAAGCAAATAAGTAAAAGAATTTGCTTTATTCATTTTTGGTTTCACAATCATTACATTTAGCTTAAACATACTGTCGGAAACATAACCTTTTTTAACAAACATTCTACTTTTTGATAGAATGATTTTGTTTGAGTCAAATACAATACGAAAATTGTGCTTATTCAAAAGCGACCCAGACACTAAATTCTTACGAATTTTCGACACATATAGCACATTGTTGAGAGTCAGCTATTTTCCCAAGGTCATCTTCAGAACCACCTTTCCTTGACCTTTGATTTCAGAAGTTGTTGAATTTCCCATAAACAACATCTTTCAATTCTCAATTGCTTTGAACTCAGTAAACAACTCCTTATTAGAGCACACATACCTTGTAGCACCGGTGTCAATCCACCACTCTTTAGGGTTTGAATCCACCATATTCACTTTAGAAACAACATATGAGAGATTTAGCTCCGACACATCTTGTGCCATGTAATCAACGACATTTGCTTCTTTCTTCTTCTTTGGCAATCTGCACTACGAAAACTTGTGGCCCACTTTGTCACAATTGAAGCATTTCCCTTGAAATTTCTTCTTAGAAATTTCACCTTTCGGTCCGTGCTTGGTCTTTTTTCCACTGGATGGCCCAAACTTGTTTTTGTAAGTCTTACTACTTTGACCATGTTTCATAACATTGGCTTTAGCAACACCAAGATTGAACCACTTTTTTCTGAACTTTTGTTGTCTTCTTCAATTCGAAGTCTAACAATATATTCTTCAACGTTTATTTCCTTTCGTTTGTGTTTCAAATAGTTTTTGAAATCTTTCCATGCATGGGGGCAATTTTTTAGTAATTGCTGTCACTTGGAAGGTTTCACTCAACACCATCCCTTCGGCAAGAATTTCGTAAAGAATCACTTGAAGTTCTTGCACTTGATTGATAATAGTTTTGGAGTCCACCATCTTATAGTCTAGGAATCTGCCGACTATAAACTTTTTAGCCCCGGCATCCTCAGTTTTGTATTTTCGGTCTAAAGACTCCCACAATTCCTTAGTATTTTTCATCGCGCTATACACATTGTATAATGTGTCTGCTAAATTATTCATAATGTAGTTTTGGCATAAAAAGTCCGAATGCTTCCAAGTATCAAGTGCACTGACTGCTTGAATATCTCCTTCTCCTTCATTGAGTACAGGAGCAGTCTCAGTCAAGAATCTCACAAGATTCAAAGTGGTCAAGTAAAACAGCGTTTTCTGCTGCCACCTCTTGAAATTCAAGCCATTGAATTTCTCCGGTTTCTCTCCATGATTAACCAAAACAGTAATCGTTTGGCTAGTTGTTGGAGCCACTGTTTGACTCACAACACGACTAGGCAAGTTAGCCACAGCAGAGCTTGGCCCTTGAGCCATAGTACAGCCCACAACTTCATTTCCAGCAGGAACAATTTGGGTCACATCGATGTTGGTTGGTTCGACAGCCATTTCTGAAAATGAAACAATTATTAGTCTCCAATAAACAAATAAACTTGTTTACTACCAATACGTATTAAGGAATTTGTCTTAAGTTTGTTGTTATATTTAATCGGTAGTGTAAGGAGTGGAATTGGGTTCTCATATACCGTATTTGTGTTTTAGACACCGGATTCACACTTACCGTATTTGAAAATTGCTTACCGTATATGACAGTGCAACTCACCGTATTTGCAAATCACCATATTTGGCAGTGCAACTCACCATATTTGTAACTCACCGTATATGGCAGCTTACTGTATTTGCAGGCGACGCTCACCGTATTTGCACAAACATTATATGCTAATTACTCTCTATCAAATTTTAATTGGAAGGGAACAATAAATAAATACTACACTATAAGAATCACATTTCACAACTAACAAACTTAAAAAATACTTTCATAAATCAGGTAGTAATTATGATTAATATATCTAATATATAATAATAATTTACAACTAAAATATATATCCACTATATTTTTATTTTATTTTATTTTGTTTCTATATATTATAATTTAGACACATACAATTGACATACAAAGGATGTTTGATATCCATTTATAAGGAAAAATAAATTTTAGAATAGTAACTTGATGGAGAATGTGTGGATGAAAATTTTTTAATTTATGTTCAATATTATTTTAATGAAAAATGTATGGTTGAAAAGAAAAGAGAAAAAAATATATTGACGTATATTGTGTTGAAGGGATATCTATCTAATCCGATCGATTGCGTAAAGCCCGCGATAGCAACGGAACCGGGGAAAGTATACAGAAAAAATAGTTCTTTTCAATTATATTAGATTAGTATCAGTTAGTGATCCCGGCTTAGTGAGTCCTTTCTTCCGTGATGAACTGTTGGCACCAGTCCTATATTTTGTCTTTGTGGACTGCCGAGCCCCAAGGAGCTCCTCTCGCGGTAGAAGAACAGATAATGACTATTTATACTGGAACAAATGGTTATCTTGATTTCCCGAAACATGATTGGTTTCTAAGATCACTTCCGACTTTAGGCCTTTTATTAGTTAGTCCTGGTAAAGCCCCCAGGTGGCGTATTTTTTTGAAACGAGGTCTTCGGTAACGCGACATAAAGACTCCTTATTCCTAGTTAGAATTAATTTAATTTTTTTTTATTTTACAGAATAAACCTAAACTAAAACTGAACTAAATGAAGCGAAATCTACTGAAGTAGTGTACTTGTACTATAAAGAAGAATGAGGTAAATTGGATAAATATCCAGACTTTCTATTATTATATATATATATATAGAAAGGATCCTTTTGGGCCACAATATATCCCCACCCCACCCTTGTAGAAATGTGCAAAAATTCTTCTCTTTCTATACTCCCACCCTACGGACCCATCTCACCCCACAACTCACTGTACTATAGAAATCTCCTAAAATTCAAAATGATTTCTCTCTAAAAAAAGCTTCATCTCTATATACATTTACAAATGAAAATAGCTTTGTAGGTAGTGGTGGTGATGAGGTGACAACTATATTTAGAAAATGTATCTGCTTGTGGAGATGATGGTGTATTGCTGGTGATGAAAGTGCATTGGAATTAATCTAGATGGTGGTGGTGGTGGTGAGGTGGTAGCAATTTTTTTGGTATCGCGTGGTAGTAGTAGTGGTGTATTGTAGATGACTACATTTCTAACTAACTGTGTTATATATAACTAGATTTATTGTTTATGATATACCTATGTTATCTGTGACTAAATTTGTTTTCAGTATGATCGCCCGCAGACCAAGTCAGTCAAATTAGTGACTGAATGTAATCAAATCAATAGCATGTGTTATCTGTGATTATTAATTGTGACAAAATATGTGTTCAAGGTGACTGTTTGTGACAAGATTAATCTAATTTGTAACTCAATGTTAATCTAGTCACAGAAAATCATAATGAAGACGAACTTGGTCATAACCGAACATAATTAACATGGACTTGATCACAGAGAGTCACCATAAATAATTTTGCACACACTGCAAACCAACACCACACCACACCACAACACATACAGTCACAACTGATCACAATTAATACAAACTTGATTAAAAGATGGTCACTACAAACAAACTTGCACATCACAGACCAATACCACAACCCATCACTACAACAACCCAAAATAGCAAGCCAGTTTAATTCTAGTACAATATCCCGAGTACATCCAACTATAGATTGAGCAAGAGCACATAAAACTTAAGATAATGCATCTTCATGTCAATTTATAGATCCTAACTCTATTAACTCCTCCACTTGTGAAAACTCCATCTACACCATCAACACCAAAATCTCAGCCACCAAGTCCTAAACCAACTCTACCTTCACCACAAGTTTTTTTCGCACCACCATCAGTGTACTTACCTCCACCACCACCTGTTTACCACCTTCGCCACCAATCTTCTCCCCACCACAACACCTAAATTCCTACATTCTCCATCTCCAGCACAATCACCACCACCATCAAATTAATCGGCATCGAAATATAGAGAGAGAGTAGGTGCAGGGCCGACCCTGAAATTTTCGAGGTCCTAAGCGTCTAACCGTTGCGAGGCCCTTAAATTTTATTTTATTTTTTTACAAGTCTAACAAACTTAAATATATAAATAAATACCAACAGTTAGCAGCAATACATCAAAACTCATAAATGATAAATCATTAATTCATAAAACAATAAAACATAAATTATTTATCATAAATCACAATTCTTATTTCTCAGTCATAAATCATAAATCATAACTCATAAATAATAAATAAAAACTTGAATTATATGATTGATAATAGAGATGAAACTTGAAAGAAACATAGGATGCTTCAAAACTTGTCTTTCAACAGTAACTAGATAGCTTTTTGCTTAGTTAACTAATAGCTGAAACTCTCTCCCACAAGCCGTAAAACAAAAAAGCAAAGATGGAATAGAAAATAAAATGCGGTGGTATTAATTATTTATAGGAGAATTAAGAAAAGTGAACTTGTAAGAGGCAGTGGGAGAGATGAAGAGAGACGCGGTGAGGGCAAATGCCTTCACTTCACAGCAGTTTTAGGCTCCAAGCAAATGACATTCTTTTCATTCTTCTTAACATCCTCAAGAATTAAGCAGGTGTTGAAGAACTTGTCTATCAAGAGGGCCGAAAGCCACTGGGGAAGTTGTGATGAATTCTCCTACTGCAACAAAATTCATCAAACCAAAAATCATCAATTAAACCATGAAAATTTAAAGACTGGGTTACACTGAGAGATAGAAATTAAACCCACCATGTTCACTGTTCGGCGTTCACACTAATCGCTTCGAAGGGTTTCAACGAGAAATGGATTTGGAGGCTTGGACAATCTGTTGGATATTGGTTTGGTGGTAAATGGTAATCAATGTAATATATACGATTTGGGCTAATATTTTAAACAAATAAAAGGCCCATCAAAAAGAGGAAAAACCCAGATACCCAACCTAGGCATTTCATCTTCCTTGCTTCTTTTCCCTCTTTCGAGTTCCGATTGCGACTTCAACAATGGCGATTAAGGAACAGTTAACCCTTTTCTATTGGTGCTAGCATGAATTTTGAGGCCCTGGGCCCAAGCCACATTTTTGAGGCCCTAGGTGTTTGCCTAGGTGGCTTGGCCTCATGGCTGGCTCTGAGTAGGTGGAAAGGGTGATTTAGAGAGAGAAGATATAGGGAGTGAAGAAAGAGAAGATGAGGTTTAGAAATGAAAATTGGGTTTGAACGAAATGGGGGGAGGGAGTGGGGGTGGGGGTGGGATGTGGTTGGATATGTAAATTAGATTTTAATTTTATAATATTTGTTAATATTTTAAAGATGAATTAACCCATGATTTATGAAAAGAAAATTTTAAGGTTTGATATTTGAGATGTATGCTTAAAATATAGGTTTTTGGTATTTTTCCCTAATTGGAATGGTAGCGTAAATAGAAAGTTTTAGGTATTCTCTATTGAAATGTGCATCTACGTGGATCAATGCCACTCAATTTATTTTTGGTAAAATAAGGAAATCAAAGTAAATAAGAATGGAGTGTTCTTTGATGACCTAAGATCTATTGTAATTTTCATGTATTAAGAGATGGAGTCCTATTCAAACAGACAATTTGCATGACACATTATGTTTTTACCATAAATATTTATTGTTGATGAAACTTGAAAAATGACAACATTCACGAGTTGTTATAATAGTGTAGCGCCAAACTTTTTTCCTATCGTTGTGATATAATAGAGGAAAGAAAATTAGTGTTGCTCACGATTTAAAGGAATAACAAGCACACGCTCGTGCACACCTATACACACAAGGCACTAGAGATTCATCATAGTTCACGTATTGGACACAAACATGAAAAATTATAATCAGGTGAGACAAGTATATTAAGATTCCTCAACTGGCTTCACAGTCTATTAGTTGAACTCGTGGGATACAATCCCCTGCATCTATCTTCTTCTTCTTCTTCTCTCTCTCTACAAAGAGATTCAACTTAAAGTGGCTCGTAAGTTGGGTTTTGAATATCAGGAGATAGTTTGGTTTTACCATCCAAGCACAAAAAGAAAAAGGAGAGACTTCTGCCATGAAACACTAAAAAAGGACCACCATTTCTATATATATTAGCCCCTATTTAGTTTTGCTAAAAAAAGTTTTTAGTAAATTTTGATAAACGTTGATAAAATAAATAGTTGAAAGTTAATAAAAATTGTAAAATTCATTAATTTGACTTAGATATTTATCAACTTTTTTAGCTAAACCAGCTGTCTCTATTTGCCTTCCATTTGAAAGATTATTTTTATTTTTATTTTTTTTAAGAGAAAATGAATTTTTGAAAAAAAAATATTTTTTGAAGAATATGTGTTTAAAAAGTACAAATTTTTTTTTATTTATATTCAAAATATTTTATTACATGAATATGTGATTGAAAATGAGTTTGAAAAAAAAAAGAGTTTTTATTTAATGAAAGACATACAGGGGTTAATAATACGTTCGACTAGATAAATCCAAAAAAATAAAGAGGAAAAAGATGCATGAATAACGGAAGCAAGATTGCCTTAGCTACGTAAGTTATTAGGAAATAAGGATGACATTATAGGGCATTATATGAAGTACCAATCACAATACAAAAAGAACAAATGATTGACAAATGAAAGAAGAATTCACTATAATATGGAGAAGAATACAAATACACAGTGTTTACAATGTTGTCTAACTTATTTTAATTGTAAAGAACAATCATAGATAGAACATGTCAAAATCATAATTAATACAATTCCTAAAAATAGAAACAATATCAAAAAATGCATCAAAACACGACACGGATCATGGGCTGGAACATAACAACAGTCGAGCTCCATTCTAGCGCTGAGTGAGCGGCGAATTGGCGATGAGTGAGCGCTAGGCTCCTTGCTTTGAGCGCTCGATTGGGAGCTTGGCAAGTAGCAAGTGGAAAAAGGTTGAAATCATTTCTTAGTCTATATTTTGACCTCTTCAAGACGCAATTCAACTGATCAACAGAAACCTAATCGAATTTGGATTAAACTTTAACATATTTCTACCTTGAGCCAAATCCCATGCAATTAATCAAATTTCAAAAAATTCTCCATCTGGAGACAAATTTCAGTGCTTGGCAAAATTGAACTCTTCAATAGGAACTTCAACTAATTCTCTAACGAACAAAATGCTTCACCTCTTCCACAAAATCCAATTAAAAATAAATAAATTCAAACACCACTTAGCAAAATTATCTGAGTTCCCAAAATTTTCTTGAATTATCACCACGAGCAACAACATCACAAATAATTCAAAAATTAGCAAACAAGGTTGAAACATGCCATGAAACAGAATCAACACCACAAAATGCTTTTGTAGAAGGTTTTTCGCTAGCTTCAACACCTTCAACTATACTTAAAACATACACAACTAAATTAGCTTCCACGTACCTTTGTAGAGGCCTAATATTTCATTTGGATCTGCCGCTAGCAATCGAATATGATGGCACTCTAGGTGGTATTGGTAAAGCGGCATTATTCATAAACTTCTGTACTTGATTGAGATGTACTCTTCAGAAATGGCCCCAAACCAAACTCTAATAGCACTATATCAAACTGAATATCCACCAAAGTGTAAACCTCTGCTAATTGATCTTCAAAGATTGTGCACAACCTTACAAGACATATAGTTGGGAATTTCTACCCCTCCAACACAACATAGACAATGTTACGAACTTTCAAGAGTTCATCTTTACCAATGAACTTGTACCCTTTTAATCAATAGTCAAAGAGATAAGATTGTTCTTAAAATCTGGAACGTGTCTCATTGCATCAAGTGTTCTAACCGTCTCATCTAAAATATTAAGTCTAACCATTCCAATACCAGCTATCTTACATGGTTCATTATTGAGCATTACCACAACACCATTTGAAACTGTTTCAAATGTTGTAAACAAATCTCTATTCGGACACATAAGAAAAGTGCAAGCTGTATTAAGAATTCACTTCTCGTCAAATTTAGAGTCGCTGTTAGAAATAACCAAAAATTCTACATCATTTAAACAGTTCCCTACAACATTGGTTTCACCTGAAGTTTCTGATTGCATTCTCTTCTGATTTGCAACCAACTTTTTTTATTTTATTTTGCAATCTATAGCAATTCTTTTTAATGTGCTGCTTCTTCTTACAATAGTCACAAAATTTGATAACTGAAGTTAGACTTCGATCTACCCCTCTCATAACCAACATGAATAACAAGGCTTTCTCTTTAAACCTCAAATCCAACAAGATATTTCGTCTTCTCTTTTGATAACAAAGCATCGTATACTTCTTCAGTCACGAGAATATCACGACTATATAATATTATGTCTCTAAACGATATATATGAAGAGGGCAACAAACACAACAAAATCAAACCCAGATCATCTTCATCATACTTAACCTCCAAAGTTTCCAATTAACGACAATTTCTTTAAAGACAACAAGGATGTACCTTTTATCATATGATGAGAAAACAAAAGCTGCTTCAAATGCAATTTGCTAGTTAAATTTTTCGTCATGCAGAATTGCTCCAACTTTAACCACAATGCGGTTGCAGTTTTCTCATTCAAAACGTTCTAAAAAATATGATTTGGAAGATGAAGATGAATCTGTGATATGGCTTTTCGATCCATACGTTTCTTCTCTTCTATATACCAACTTGAGGATATCTTGTTAAATCCTAACAAAGCACCGTCCAAATTCATCTGAATGAGCACTGCTTGCATCTTCACTTGCCAAAAAGGAAATCTAGTGTTGGGATCCAAAATCATAATATTATGCTTCATAGTTGCCATCACAAGAACAAAAAACCTCAAACAAATCAAACCTTAAACTCTGATACCACTTTTAAAAAATAAGGACTAGATTGCACTGTGCAATATGAAGTAGCAATCACAATATAAGAGGAAAAAATGATTGGCAAAGGAAAGCAGATCACTATATTATGGAGAAAGAATACCAAAATATTGTCTTTATAATATTATCTAACTTGTTCTAACTGTAAAGAAGAGTATACTATTTATGAAGAATATGTTAAAACCTTGTTACAAGTCCTAAAAAGAAAGATAATATCAAAAAGCGTCAAAACATGAAATGGATCACGGACCAGAACATAACTACACTTGAGCTCCAGCAATCGGTGCTGGTTGGCGATGAGTGAGCATCAAGCTCCCTACTTTGAGCGCTTGAGTACGAGCTTGGACCGTAGCGAGCGAAAAAATGTAGGATATATGGTACAGAGTATGAGTGCGAAAATTTTCTAATTCTATATATCGACAATTTAGCAATTATCAAAATCGCAAATTATTGTGAAAAAAGGAGAGATCCTAAGATGCAAGATGAACGTCACTAGCAATGTGAATCGTGTTGTCATTGGTGTGACACGTAGTTGGAAAATTCTGAAAATTAATTGAAAGATGTGTGTGCGTGTTCGAGGAATACTATTTTTTTTTTCCAATTTAATTTTCAAAATCAAATATAAATTTTAATTATACATTTCTCCGAATCCATAATTACTTTAACAACTTATAATTTTATCAAAGCAAATTGAGTAGGATTTTGTGGTCATTCAGTGGCAGAGACAGACATTTTAAGTTAGGGATACAAACTTGCAAAAAGGTTGTGAAAAATATAAAAGTATTTGATATCTCATAATAATTGTTCTCTGCATTCTCAGTCCTAACGTCCTCGATATTAGTTTCAATCGAAACATCTTCAAGATTAATTTCATCAATTTCATTATTTTCATCCCAACACTTGATTCATTACTAAGTCTTTCATCCCTTTCATCTCCAACATCATTTTCATTCATTTTATCTTGAACATTTCTTTCATTAATATTACTCATAACAAGAAAAATGCATATTTATGTTTAAAGAATTTGTCCATAATCAATACAAAAAATCAATTAAAACAATCAATTCAAGTAAACGAACAACAATTTGATAATGCATCCTTGTGGTAATTGGAGTGTATTGAAAGAGGTTTAAGCGTTGGAAGCATCGAAATACATAGATGATTAACTAGAAAAAGTTAAAATGTGTTGTAATTAATCTAGAAACTATCCAGTTTGTAGTTTCCATAAACAATTTTATTTATTTTTTATTTTTAATTCTTAATGAGTTTCCAACACGTCCTATAAAGAATTTCTAATGACGAGAATGATGGTAATTAGTGTTGAATTAATTTCTAAAACGTACTTTTCTTTAGTTTTCCTGCTTAATTAGTGTTTTCTCTAATTATGATAATTTCTTAGCATCTGGTTGAAAAAAATTATAAATAGTTTATAAATTGTCAAACATATTTAGCCATACATTTCAATAAATTCAAAAATACTATTAACTTATCCATTACTCATTTGTATCTACTAGTCAAATTGAACGTGCATTGCACGTTATTCTAAAATTCTTTATAAGTGATGTAAAAGAAATATTTGACACCAATTTTTTGGAGGATTTGATGAGTTTTGGACGAATTATAGAAAATAAAACTTAGCATAAAATGTAAGAGAAAAAAATTGTACTCAAATTATACTCTAAAAACTCAATTTCTATGATTCAAAGTTTTTGTAATGATGAAATATTATAAATGAGCAATGTTTTTATATTACATTTGATATATAAAAATTAATTATTAACACATAAATTTAAACACCCATTAAAATTTATAGATACATAAATATGAATAAATTCATTTATAATAACTCTAAATTCATGTAATTGCAAATTCATCAAGTAAAAATTCATTGAATCTAAATTAATATGAATGTTAACTAATTGAGAATTAACAATACAAATTTGATAAATGACAATAATTTTACAGTATTTACTACATATCGAAAAATGAAAAGTAAAGTATTATTGAAATAATTGAATTGTATGGGTTAAAATCGTCCAAAAAATAATTCTCTCTTGATGTGATATTTTAATATATTATAGATGATGAAATACTATAAATGATCAATTTTTTTATATTACATTTGCTACACAAAAATTAATTGTTAATACATATAAATTTACACACCTTTTAAAATTTCTAGACACATGAATATAAATAAATTTATCTATAATGACTCTAAATTCATGTAATTCAAGATTCATCAAATGAAAATTCATTGAATCTAGATTAATGTGAATGTTAATTAATTAAAAATTAATAACACAAATTTCATAAATGACAATAATTTTATAGTATTTATTACATATTGAAAAACGAAAAGTAAAGTATTATTAAAATAAATAAATTGTAGGGTGGTTAAAATTGTCTAAAAACTGATTTTCACTTAATATGATATTTTAATATATTATATATTATATATATTTCTATCTATTTATCATGTAAACTTTTTTATAAGTTCTTCCCAAATTGAGGCTTAGAAGAATCCAATTCCAGACAAAGGCTGGGTCATTCAATCTATATCTTATATGGCAAGTCTCGGAGTTTATTCGTTATTGGATCTTTAGCTTTTGCAACATTCGTGTTTTTAAAGAACACCAATATTTTTAAATCCCCGCCATTTTTTGTACTTTTTCTTTTTAACCTTTTTATAATTCCCAGAAAACTTTATGTTCAAAATATTATGCAAATATAAATAAAGTTGTGACCCACCCAGTTGCAGTAATTAAATCTTCTAATAATAAACTTGTTATTTTATATATTTTAATTTAAGATCCCATATGCGATGACGCTTTGATAAAAGAAACTGATGAATATATCTCGACCAGACGAAAAAGAAGCGCTAAATCATTATCGTAATCAACAGCATAAGTCTAGAAACGAACTCCAATCATAAATCCTCCATTTTTCCTGGGATTTGATTAATTAGCAGAAATCTGTTGTAAAAAATCCCACATAAAATATCCAAAAGAAACTACCTTAAAACACGCTTATACGCTGATTTTGTCTCCATAAAACCAAGAAAATTCATATTCACTTAATTTGACTCTCCTCTCCCCTCTCCCCTCTCCCCTCTCTAATGAGAACAAGGAGAGAAGCTGTCTGTCCCTTGAGGATACTGGAAAGAGCCAAGCATTAATTGGACTGCACGTTATCAATTTTCTTCTTCCTTTTTTTAATATATGCAGCAGCAATTTTGATTCAAATTTGAATGTTCTTCTATAGGATAATAATTATTTTTATTAGTTGTCTCTTGCATAACAAATTCTGGGATTTTTGTCAAACCGAAGGAAGATCCTCATTAAAATTCCTTCAGGGCTCTATAAATCTTGGCCTCGGCCATGGCTACCGGGGCCTTCTGTGGGGTGGCTCCTTTCTTTTTCCGTAGGAAGATTCCTGGAATTGAGGTACGTCTATTTCTATATTTTCCCAAATTATAGTTCATTGAGACATATTTTCATTATGCAATAATGAGGTTTTGTTATCAATATCCGCACGTTTTCTCTATATTTTCATGCACATAAATAGATGGGTGTACCTAGAAATTTGATAATTATCTTGGTAAATGCATATTTCAATTTTCTTATAAGCATAGGGAAATCAAGCAGAATCTGATTAACATTTTTAAGTTGTATTCAATATTTATTCGTAATTAGTTAGTTTAGTGCATTAGAATTCTGAAAAATCAAGGCCCCCAAACCCAAGTGAAAGAGGAGGGTTGTGGTAAGGTAACACACAACGTAGAACTTTTCCAAATCTTAAGGAATAAAACCCAACACACGCTTGTCCAGCGTGATTATTCATTCTTTTCAATTTCTTCTCGATTTATCGAGGAATGGGAAAATAAGATTTGTGTACCTTTTCGTTTCAAGATATGAATTCTAAGTCGGGGACAATTTTTTCACTGTATATTTGGACAAATTTTTGATGGCATATGTTATAAACGACACATCATGCTAAACATTGACAGGGAAAAGCAGTACCTCATGCAAATAAATCAATTAATGCACCAAAGAATATGAAGGCCATGAACACGGAGCTCAAGAACAAGATTTCTACCTTCAGAGACTTGCTTGATCTGCCTCCTTGTGTTGGCTCTGCTTCAGTAAATGAGGTATTCCAATCCTTCCTCAAGTTTAATCTTCTTCTCGCGACTGAAAATATAGATGAATGCAATGGCTTTAACATCTTGTCTTGTTCGACAGCTGCTGATTTGGACTCTGAAGGATCTCTTCAAATTGTATCCTAGGGTCAAGCCAAATATAACGGTGTCAGAACTTGAGGAAGCCTCAATACATCAGGTTAGCTATTGATCACAACAAATAGAAACCCACATATTTTCGAACATGCCATGAAAGGTTTACAGCACCATCGATATAACATTTTTAGCTTTTAAAATGATCAAAACAGTGTCTCAATTTCTTCTGTGATGCTCTGAAATCACTTGGAAACCTGTGGAAAAATAGCGGAGAATGGATGGTCAACTTGAAATATGATGCATCAATAAAATTAGACCAAATTGGCCTGGAACAAATTGGTATGTTGATTGTTGTCCTCAGACCATCAAGAAAATATTTTTCATATTTGATCTTAAGTTAATAAACAATCTTCCTTTGTTAGCATTGGCAATGCTTGAAGAGATGATTAAGCTGGCAAGAGAGAGGCTGTTTGATATGATGGATGATGATGAAGACATGAGAGACTACGGTTCCCCAACAAATGCATTTGGAAAGGCTTTCTCCAAATCTTATTCAGATAACAAGAATTCCCATTCTAGCTCTCCTGCAACCCCAACCTCAGTCCTTCCAGAAATTAGGAAATTCTCGAGTAAGGGCGAGAAGATGTCTTATTCTCCACCTAGGCTCCTATCATTGAGAGTTCAGGCAGTTGAAAAACTGAACCCCATTGACTTGAAGCGCTTATCGTTGCACATGTTCCATCACACAGATGCTCAAGATCCTAAATGCTCAATCCAGGTAAGGACAGACAAGCAACAGCTAGAGTTACAAGAAAAGTGGCCTTCTGAAGGGAAAGAGGGTGATGTTGAGGTTAATCAAGATTTTGAGATGCTGGATGATATGGAAAAGATTGATGAAATTAACCAAGAATGTGAAATGAAAGATGATGTTACAAAGATTCTGGTTACTAATTCAACTGGGGTGACAGTGAGTAAAGGAAGAAATGGGCTTGGCTCTCCACGTCTTCAAATAGTGGCTGCTCCTGACACTCCGACAAACGAAGATATTAAAATGGTTTCGCCACAACCATCCTCTAACTTGCAATCAAATGATGCAGAGCCAGAAGGAACTTCTCTAACATCACCAACCATGTCACCACCAAATGCAGTATTGTATCAAATATCAGAACCAGCTCCACTGCCTCCTCCACAATCCACATCCCCAGATAAAAAAGAATCAATTCCAGTGGCTCCATCACCACCGCCATCCCCTAACTTGCAGTCAAATGATGCAGAGACAGAAGGAACTTCTCTAACATCACCACCCACGTCACCACCAAATGCAGCAATGTATCAAATACCAGAACCACCTCCACTGCCCCCACCACAGTTGACATCCCCAGATAGAAAAGAATCAATACCAATGGCTCCATCACCACCACCCCTACCACAATTATCACCCATTACATCGAAGAGCATAGTATTGTCAGCACCTCCACCTCCACCACCATTATCACCCATTATGTCGAAAAGCAAAGCCATGTCAGCGCCTCCGCCTCCGCCTCCGCCTCCGCCTCCGCCTCCACCACCACCGATGACTCCAAGAAAAACAGATGCAAACCTTACACCATCACTACAGGTGATATTGGGAAATATGGCATCTCCACCCCCACCGCCCCTACTCCCTGTTATGTCTAAAAATCGGGCATCTCCCCCACCACCACCGCCACCACCCATGTCATTAAAAAATGGTGCACCACCACTGCCACCCATGGCGTCAAAAAATGGTGCACCACTACCCCCACCTCCACCCATGTTGACATTGAAGGGAGTTGTGCCATTAACTGGAGCTGCTCCGCCACCACCTCCAGGGCTTGCTGGTGCCAAAAACCTCCTTCCCAAGAAAGCAACAACAAAATTGCGGAGATCCTCTCAGATGGGTAGTCTGTATCGACTTCTGAAGGGGAAAGTAGAAGGATCAAATCTTGATGGTAAATCACCAGGAAGAAAGGGTAAGATTGGAGCTTCTGCCTCAGGAAAGCAAGGAATGGCTGATGCATTGGCAGAGATGACAAAAAGGTAATCTTTGTAATCGTATAGCCGATTAATTAGTACGCATGTAACTTTGGTAATTAAAAGAAATTATTTCATCCAAAAATCATCGGCATTAATTTTACAGGTCAGCATACTTCCAACAAATTGAAGAGGACGTGAAGAATTATGCCAAGTCAATTAAGGAGGTGAAAGCTGCAATCAATTCATTCCAGACATCTGACATGCATGAGCTCTTAAAATTCCACAACTACGTAGAATCTAACCTCGAGAAGCTGACTGATGAAACACAGGTTTAGTCGAGCAAAATTCTTTGTGATTCTTGTTCTTATTATACTATGTCAGCGATCATGTCCTAAAAATCCTCATGCTTTAGGTACTAGCAAGATTTGAAGATTTTCCTCAAAAGAAGTTGGAAGCATTGAGAATGGCAGCAGCACTATACTCCAAACTAGACTCAACTGTCAATACTTTACAGAACTGGCCAGTAGTGCCCCCTGTTGGTCAACTCATAGACAAGGCAGAGAGTTACTTTAATAAAGTAAGACTTAAGATCGTGGAACCCCATAATGCTATATTGATAATTTAGTTTTAAACGAGAACCTTGTGCTGTTACTAACAAAAGCAATTGCATCCAGATCAAGATAGAAATGGAAGGACTGGAGCGGACTAAAGATGAAGAATCCAAGAAATTCAAGAGTCACAAAATCAATTTCGATTTTGGCATCCTTATACGAATCAAGGAATTGATGGTAGATATTTCTTCAAGTTGCATGGAGCTCGCACTTAAGGTTAGTCTGGACAAAATTAATTCTACAATGTGAACGTACTTTATCGTACTAGTAGAAAAGAGCTCGTTGAACTACACTGAAAACATTTATTGGATATTAACTCAGGAGAAGAGAAATGCCAGTGCAAAAGAAAATCGGGGGGGGGGGGGGGGGGAAAAAAAACATGCAGCAACAAATTTACAGACTTGAGGCATTTGTTATACTGAAGCATTTCTTGGGGAACATTAAGCTAGACTCTGGCTTTCCTCCACCGTGTAGGTGTAGATAAATATTGTATTGTCATTTGTACAATCCGTGTGTTGTCTCTATTCTACAAGTTAGACATAGCATCTGGCAAGACTGAGACCGATATCATTCCACATAATTTCACCACTGAACAAGGATGTTTGTTTTGGTTAGAGTGTAAAGGCTTGGTTTATTGCATCTCAATCTTTGTTTCGGATTCTTTTTTATAATTTTTTAACGAGTTACATGGTAGTCATATTTGCAATTCGAAAGCAAACTAGCATATATAAAATCATAAAATTGAAGGGAAATGATATTATGTAAAATTATGAAAGAAAATATGATTTTCGCACCAGATTTTCGTACATCAGAATGTAGGTTTCTATCTTCTTTATTGAATTCCTCGTTTTCTTTTCTTTGTATCAAATTAATCTTTAGTTTCTGGTATTTCTTATCAGCTATATACCATTAGCAAAGACAGCTAAGACTTAAATAAAAAGAGAGAAACCAAAGTCCAAATCATCTCATTATATATCAAGCAAAAAACCGAACAACTGGTGGGCGCCTTTAAATCAGAGGCAGACGTAAGCAAGTAGCGAAGCGAGAAATTTCCAGCAGTGTGGGACACTTAAGACCGGTTTTTCACAATCACTCCGCCTCGAATATGGGTGATGGGTCCAAGCACTTCTCAGTGTAGCATGTTCACTGCACAAAGAACCCTAGCGTTGGTTTGAATATATAAACAATGCACATAATGAAAAATTTGACCGATCGGAGGAGCACAAAATCTACTGATGTTCAAGTTTTCTTTTTTTCTTTCTTCTTCAGCCTATAAGTTTCGACCACTTCTAGGTAAGAAATATTTGAAAATCAGCCATTCCTACCATTTGAAGCTTCCATAACCTCCGAATAGCCGGTGGCAACGAAATGCATCTTCTGTTGTTCAAATATTGTGAATCTACGTATACATACACAGCGGAAAATTAAAATTATTTCGATTCTGACTGAGGATTCCTTTTTGTTTAGATAGAAATCGTCATAAATATTGTACCTTTGAAAAATTCTGCAAACCTTTTGCTTTTCTTTTCGTTCCAGCAATCTTGGTTCGACACCCACAACTGTCCAATTGTCCAGCCTTCAACGATGATCCACATAAAGAATAAGATTGCAACGACTAGAATTTTCTCCTCTTTTACTAGCAAGAATAATTATGAAAAACCATCTGAATTGAAAACTCTAGTCATGCATTTATATAATCCCAAACGGGCCTAGTTCGATCTGGTCCAATATTTAATTAATCCATTTAATTAAATCCGGTCTGTGAATTAATTCGGGCCTATAAATAATCAAACCAATTAATTAATTTATCCAACGATTGTTAAATCAATTAATTGACAAATTGCAATTTTTCAATTCTCTTTTGTGTGGGACCCATCAAGTTCCTAATCACGATGCCTAATAACGTGAAATATTATTTTGATCTAATCAAAACTAATAAATTAAAACACCCCTTTTAATTTATCATCAATTCACACTCGCCGTCCCAGATTGACATCTAGTAATGTGTCAGAGCAATACATGTGACGGGAAATGTCATGTGGTATGACAAAATCAAACTCGTTCGTTTATCGTGAAACTATAATCCCTTCGTCTATATGATCCGATCAATTACGAGATATGGAATTGTGTCAATCCCGAATATCGATCATATCTTTCACTCCACTATTAAGTCAATATAAGTTGAAAACTCCTTTTCGATTTATGAGTACACCTTGGCCAAGGATTTCATCATCGACTTAATTGAATGAAACGCAGATCATAATCTCCTACTATCTAAGAGTGACGAATCATTTATTGATCAATCACAACCTTCATACGATTCTTGACGTACCCGAACGATGTCGTATTAGCGGCCCTTTGTAGAGCAACATCCAATACCGCAAAGTATGACTGTCCTCATATAAGGTATCATGACGACCTCAAGTCAAATGACCAATTTCACTACCGAACGTTAGAGATTAATCACTGACACTCAGATAGTTATCCATGTGGAATCTCTCGGCGGATCTCTAATGTTTTGTTCTATAACAAAACATCCACGTGTTTATTTAAATGTCACCACACTTTAACTTGTGAGATCAGCTACTTACTTCACAAGTAAAAAATACCACACGTGATGGTCTATCCGTAATAACCATATCTGTATCTCATTATTACTTAAGACCATGGACGATTTAAGATTCAATCAGATATAATTTGTATCTCACAATCACAACTTCTTGTGATTAACAAATTATGAAGTTTTGAATCTACGAACTCTATTATTTATTTAATTGTCTATTAATTAAATAATAGATCTGTCATTAAATTGTATTAATTATATATCGAAAGTATTTATGTCCAAAGTTGATTGGATCTAGGGCATAATACTTACAAACTCTCATTTGCACTAGATCCAATCACTTATGTATCCAATATCATAAGTCTACATGACGATCATGTTTATGCCACGACAACTCTTTGTCAGTGGATCTGCAATATTGTTAAATATGGAAATTTATTTTTTACTTTACGTTATTTTTATGTATTATCTCTCTGATGAGATTATACCGTATTAATACATGCATTGATGAGACCTTAGTTCCTTTACTTTTGCAATGACTCTATTGTTATCACAATACAATGGTATGTGATCAACAATATCAGGAACTGCTCCAAGTTCATTTATGAACATCATGATTCAGATTGCAACTCTTTGCTACTTTTGAAATAATCATGTATTAGGTTTCTACTATTGAATCAACGGTTCCTTCACGTTTGGAACCTTTCCAACAAACCGTTTAAGAGTAAACTAGTTTCTCCATATGAAATCTTTTCAAGATTTCATCTATGTAAATTGGGATGAGTTAAGCAATCTTCTAGATCTACCTCTATAGATCAAGTTGCTTTTCCCATATCATTCATGAATAAATCATTTAACAACCATTATTTCAACGATTGAAACATAGGGATGCTGTTTTCTATAATATTAGGAATATGACAATGCTCCCACTATCTTCTTGTAAACACACAATTCGTCTTCAAATTTGATAAAATCAAACACTTTGACTTTTTCATCAAATCTAAGATTTCAGCTCCAAGAGACTTCTCTTAACCTACAATCACGGTATGCAACTGTTGTAAGCAAAACTCGAATGGACTTCAACAAGGCTACAGGAGAAAGGTTTCACCAAAGACAACACTTAACTTTTACTTCTAGCCTTTCTTTGTATATATATGGATATTTCCATCCATATTGACTTTTTCTTTGTAAACTATTTACAAAAACTTATGAGTTTTATTCCATCAAGAGGCTTGACCAAGGTCCAAACCTTGTTCACATTCGTCGAGTTCATCTCGAGTTTCATGGCCTCTTACTGTCTCTTTTAAGTCAACTCTTGACTTTATTTTAGTGCAACTAGCAGGTTCATTATCCTCGATCAGTAATACCTGATTAGTAATCATGGATTCGCACCTTCTTGAAGGTCGAATGATCCTACTGGATTCACATAGAGCTGACATGTCCTCAGAAGTCTTTACTTCCTGATCAAGAGTATGTCCCATTTCAGATATGGGATCAGACTCGAATTTATCTACTTGGTTAACTATATCTGTGGACTCTTGAACTCTTTCAAGTTCTATTTTGCTCCCATTGTCCTCCTCTAGAATAAATATTTTCTCTAAGAAGACGATATGTCATGAGACGAAAACTTTCTTCATGATAATAGAATTTATATTCAAATGTCTGTTTTGAATATCCCCACAAATACGTATTTATCAGATTTAGTGTCAAACTTATCCGATTTAAGGTGCTTCAAATAAGCGTCATGGCCCCAAACTTTCATATGAAATAAATTGGGACTACTGCCTCTCCATAACTCCTATGGAGTTCTACTAACCAACTTAGGTGTGACATGATTTAGTGTGTTCCACACTACAATCAATGCATGACCCCAAAATAATTTTGGGAGATTTGCATGGCTTTATTAATCGCATTATATCTAATAGTTAACGATTCCTCCTTTTAGATATACCACTATACTGCAGTGTATGTGGAGGAATCCACTGCAAGAGAATCTCATTCTCTCTTAGAGAATCTAGATTTTTATTTTTAAGATACTCTCACTTGATCGAATCTTAATGTGAGGGTATCTTTACCTATTTGTTTCTCTACTTCTAGTTTGAATCCCTTGAACTTTTCAAAAGTTTCATGTTTGAGTTTTCATCAAATATACATGATTATTGATGAACTAAGAGAAACATTACCTGGCATTTATTGACACGAGTCCATATACATCACTATGCATTAGACTAGTAATTATACTGACCTTTCTTCTTTTTTAATTATTCTTACTAACTTAATTATCATTTTTTTCAACGATCCTGTGAACTAATCACAGATATCAAAATTTAGTCGTCGCTATATATTGAGCTCAGATTGTAATCGTTCGACAGAAAATACTTAACTAGTCATTCCACCCATATTTTAGATGATGATTCTCGATATGAATTCATGTTTTCTATTTAACTTATTCTCAGGCTCCCAACTTACCAGGATATTTGACTAATCAAATTGATCTCATCCATTGATTAATCAAATATCTATTAAAATTACGAAAAGATATATATAACCATATTAAGGGATTTAAATAAAATATACAGTGACCAAGTGGAATATAATTTTCCGCATGGTTTTGCTGTGGAATTAAACTTGACACATGGTCTGTTCAATACAATCAAAATGTACTAGTGTCATCTTTAAATATTTCTGAAATAAGAACAAATCACAAATATGAATAATGACTGGATTAACGCTGCAATATTCCAATATAAGGTGTCAGCTTTTATACATTAGCTATTTATCTCTGAACAAATTATAATCATCAAAATATATATTTTGTCATATTGTACTTCTCACCGCAAGTACCTAATTTATATTATCACAAGTGCTCATATGATTTAATTTGCGTACTAAATAATAAATAATACAATAAATATTGAAAATCACAATTTATTCATTATAGTTTATTATTTTATCATAGCAAAAATATACTATATGGACATGCAACCCAACAACTCACACTGTACCCATCTCAAATAACTTTTTTAAATTTTTATTATAATATAATTAGTACTTATTGTTTTAATTTTTACTAATTAAATCAATATGTGAAATATGTCAGTTGTTGTAATTGGAATATATATGGTTTATAGATAATAAAAATTTCAAGGTTGATTCATCCATCCCACAAACATAGACTTGATTTCTTTTTTGTCTGTTCCAACTTATAGTATACTTTACATAATGAAAGTATAAATATTTTTTTTAATTTTCTAATATGCAAATATTTTTTTTAATTTTCTAATATGCCCCTATTTAATGTACCTTGTTATCAATAAATATAAATTAATCTTATTTATATCATTATTTAACATAGGGACATACCAGGAAAAATGTATGAAAAATTTATAATTTCATAAACATTAATTACATTTTCTTCATTTGTGTGAAAGTAAAAATAAACATATTTTTATGAGACGGAGGTAGCTAGTAACATTTATGTTGCTTAAATTATTATTATTATTATTTTTTTTGTTGATTTTCTAAACTTGAAGTTTATTTATTTGCGAAATGCTTAGCATATTTCGTTTGACGCCGTCAGTCAATTGTTTCCAATTTCATTGTCATTGGTCGGTCAATCAAATAGTGTTCATTTGCCACTTTTAATAAAGAGTTCACTATTCCACGGTGTAATGTTAATTCTTTATTGATATTAATCAATCTCAATTTCTACGAACTATGCAACAAAAACGTAGTGTATTACAATCTATGTTATATAAAGTAACAAGTGTGTTATACTATGGGAATTTATGATTTCTAAAATTAATACTTACATTTTATATTACGTACAAAATGTTTTAGAAATTTCTAAGAGAGGGGGTTTTGTCGTTGAGAACTCTAAAACTAGAAAGGTTTTCTGATTCTCATGTAGTTATGGGTTCATTTGTCAATTACGGTGGATTTCATAATAAAAGCAATGAATATACATGATTTGAGGTGATTGAGATTCTTGTATCATTGCATTGTACATATACATTAATTCTTTGAATATGCTTTGTTACTTATTCGAATATGGAATGAACAAAAATGGCAAAATTATTACAATATCGAGTTGATAGAAACATGACTATTATGAAGATTACAAATGATAGTTCCTAAACTCGAGGAAGGATCACAATCTAACAAGCTTCAAGTTATGTATTGAGATTAAGCCAATATCTGAAAATCACATTATTTTAACATGAGATCTTAAGACACATGACAGTCATCCATCTTATTTCGATCTAACTGATATATTGTGCTTACAAGCTTATAAAGTCGGACAACTAATTAGCATCGTGCCAAAAGAAACACCAAACATTGATGAAATATTGCATGAAATTCTGGAAATGGGACATATAACATATCATAAATTATTATAATTATTATTATTAGTAATTTTGCAAAATTTCTAGGAATATTTTGGAGCTTTTAAGAGCTTAGATGTCTAAAACGTAAATTTTTATATTTTACGGGAATAAAGGAACAAGTGAGGTAATTTTTCTTAATTGCACCCTAGCTAAGAGGGTTGGTTTTGTTTGTTTGGAAAAAAGTGGGTTGTTGGGTGGTGAGATAGGGCTAGGGATGTCAAACGGGTCGAGCCGATGACTCGGCTCGTGGGCGGCTTGGGCTCGTCATTTGGGGCTCGATCCCACGAGCCGAGCTGTTTTGACGAACCCACGAGCTCGTCCAAAAATATGAGATTTTAAAAAAAAATGTGCAAAAAAATAAATAAATAAATAAAAATAACAAAAACACGAGCTCGTGGGCTCGGCTCGGCTCACGACCCACGAGCTCACCCTCGAGCAACGAGCTGAGCTCGAGCTCGTCATAGGGCAGATTCAGGGACGAGTAGGTCAATGCTACACCCCGTCCGTCAGCCCCAAATCCCCTTAAAAAATATATATTTAGTAATTTTTTTTTATGTGCAATTTTTTTTTTTTTTTTGGGCTGTATTAGCCCGTGTTCATGCCGTCAACTGGATCCGCCAGTGGTGATGAGGGTCAATCACACGTAAAGGCACGCAATGGAACATGCAAGACAGTCCATACTCGTAGCCAATAATCGAAAGAAGGATGCCACCTAGATGAAGAATCGAAGAATCTAAACGCATTGGATATAAAAGTGGCGAAAAGTTTGACAAAGCTGTGGACAAATGATAATGTGGCCTACGTAACTCAAGCTTTGAATTGGAAACACATTCTAGAATTAAGGAGAAGTCTGCAGAGAACGCTAGTTTAGAGAAATGTAGGCAAATTAGAGAAACGGGAGATAATATTCTAAAATAATTTACGATAGAAAAATGTTAGAAAGTATGTAGAAGGTGACAGAGACTATTTCTACGACTTCATTCTATAATATTAGAGCACCGTAGGATAAAATTATATCCACTATCCATGCTATCAAGGTAGATGTATAAATAGAAGCTCATAGGCTCGTTTGTAACCAATTACAAATTATTTTGAAAACATTGGCAAATATAAGACCATAGAACGTCATGGGATCGCCACATATGACCCTCACTAAAAATAATACCTCCAATCTTGTGGTGCTGTCTCAACTCTAACAAAATTGTCTCTTACATTATCGAGAATTTCATTTGCAGCCTCATTAATTATTTGCAATGTGATCACCCATCATCATTGTCAGTCACACCAATGGTCAACTCATGTCCTACTCTATCATTACCCTATTGGCATTGTTTGCTGCCTAAATCTGATCTTCAATTGCATTTGCATCTATTGTTTCTTTAATAGTCGCCAAAGCATCTTCTATAGTGGGTGGTACCACTACAAAAAATAACCGATTTCGCGACAAAAAAATGTTGTTACAAAAATTAAGATTTTGTTGCAAAAGTAAATTAGCGACGATAATATGTTTGTTGCGGGTATTGTCGCTCTATATGAGTCGCTATATAATTGTAGCAGAAGCTCCAAACCTTTTAAACACTAATAAACTTTTCTCTAACCTTTCATGTGTTGCAGCTATCACCTCAAACCTTTTCAAACGTTACATCTAAGGCCCTTTTGGATAGTTTCCCTTAAGAATTCCGTCAGTTGACTATCAAAATAAACTTTGACCACCTTTTAATCAATTTTAAAATGGCAGAATGGTAATTTCATATATATTACATTAAAAAATAAAAAACCTTAATTAAAAACCCAAAAAAAAAAGTAGAAAAAGAAAAATGGATCTTCTTCTTCCCCATTCAATCATTTTAGTTTTTTCCTCTATGAATTCCTTCCCAAATCCCTACTTTTCCCCAGTTATTTAATTCTTAAGCTCAAAATAGTTCTCATATAAGCGCCCATTTTCAATGGCAGAAGAATTTCAAGAATCTGAAGATATTTTTCATGAAAATATCGAACATAAAGACCGTGAGTACAACAATGTTCCAGTTCATTTGATTTCTGCTGTAATTATCCCTTAAATAAATTACATATTTCTTTCTTGCTTCTACCAAATTCTTCAAAAGTTGAAAACTTGAAATTCAAAAAACCCACTGATTTATCTTTCTCAACGTCATTTTCAAAACCTCTAAACTCAGCAAGATCTTTTTTCTATTCAAACTTTGTTTCTATAAAAAAAAATAAAAATAAATAAATTCCTTTCACATTGTAATAATTTACATTACACTTTACAAAACTCCCATCTTTTGGCAGCCTATAAGCAAATAAAATTTGAAAGTAAAACTGATAAACTCAGATTTTTATTTTTATTTTTTAAAAAGAAGTTGAAGAACAAGAAGAATTCAATTTCGATGGGGTGGGGTAGGAAAGAAGAAGATCCATTTTTCTTTTCTTTTTTTTTTTTAAGTTTTTTAATTGTTTAATGTAATATATAGTAAATTACCATTTGCCCTTCTAAAATTGATTAAAAGGTGGTTAAATTATATTTTGATGGTCAACTGACGGAATTCTTGACAGAAACCATCCAAAAGGGCATCAGATGCAGCGTTTGAAAAGGTTTGTGATGACGGCTGCAACAAATAAAAGGTTAGGGAAAAGTCTGCTGGTATTTAAAATGTTTGGGGATTTTGTTGCAATTATCCCTATTTTTAATAACAAGTAATGTTTGTCGTGAAATATGTTTTACAATGTATTTGATATGTCGCATAATGTATTTAAATATATTCAATATTTATAGTACAATACTTTATGTAACAATTGAGGTTTGTATTTAAATTTATTTCACAACACAAATAGTCTGTCACGCCATCGTTTTTGCATCAAGTATAGTAGTTGCCTAATTTATTTCGTGATTATTTATATACGCCACATATTTTATTTTACGACATATAATATTATTACGCAAAGTATTTTGTGACAATAAACTTTTATTTAGGTGTCAAGTTGTGCTCATAGTTAAACTTATTCTGCAACACAAAGGATTGGTCGCTTCAACGATGTACAATTGTTGCTTAATTGATTCTATTTTTATTTATGTATGTCAGAGATTCTATTTTGAACACATAATTTTCGATTTCTTTCGTCGCAATGGAATTGTTACTATGGTGCACATTTATATGAAAATGTAACTTAACTAAAACTAACTCGTGACTTTATGAAGAGTATGCTTCAATGTACAATTTTGATTAAAAAAAAAAAGAACAAAGATCATACCATTGTCAACCAAATAAATATAGATCAAGGGATTATCTACAAACTTGGTTACCTCCAAAATCAAAACAAGTACAAATAAACTATAGTACTAGTGATTTCAAGGTCGAACTACTTTGAATGATTCAACAAACTAGAAAATTTAAAAATAGAACTAGAAATATGGAAGAAATAACAAAAAAACTCACGAGACACCCAAATAACATTCTTGACTCCAAGATATGCTTGCAACTCACCATCAATATGTTCTTTGATTAAATGAGAATTCCCATAAAAAAAAAAAGCTCCACAAATTTAGTCAAACAAGGACATATAGAAAATAATGTAATATTAGCTTAAAGAAAATATTTCAAATATCTCATATTGAATATTAGCACAAAATCAACAACAATCACAATAAGAAATCAAATATATTTCATTAGTCGATTACTCTAACCTTAAATGTGAATAAAATTTATTATCAATTCTCGGATGATGCGTCGTCAATACTCAAATGTACAGAGGAAAGAAAAAAATGTAGATAGTCATTAAAAAATAAAAATAGAAAAACATTACACCAAATATATATAAAGAATGTTTTACTTACCAATATCACTATCACCATCATCATCTTTATCATCTAGGGCTAGAGCTGGGCATGGTCCAGTTCGGTTCGGTGCTCTTTAGGATCAAACTGAACCGAAAATTTTGGGTATTTTGTAAGTTGAATTATCGGGTCCAAATATAATTATGGAACCGTTCGGGTTCGGTTACGTTCGATCCGATTCGATTCCATACCATAACTACATTTTAAACATTTATAACAAGACTACATAAATACAACTAATAGCATATTCAATCATAATTTTTACAAATTAACGAAGTCCAATTCAAAAACATATAAATAATAAGTTGTCCAATAAGATTAATTTACCAACATATACAAATACCAAAAAATAGATACTAATACTAAAATATTGGCAATTCACATCAATAATTCATTTGCTTCAGCCTTCAAGTTTACATAAAAAAAAATTCTTGAATTAGAAATCATAGAGATAAAATATTTTTAGTATTAGTAATACTTACCAGCTATTTGATTTAATTATAAATTGGGCCAAAAAACTAG
The DNA here is from genome assembly GCF_002742605.1 of Olea europaea var. sylvestris. Taxonomy (NCBI): domain Eukaryota; kingdom Viridiplantae; phylum Streptophyta; class Magnoliopsida; order Lamiales; family Oleaceae; genus Olea; species Olea europaea. Next base: position 11,296,715 of record NC_036257.1, on the reverse strand, counting down.
AATTAGAAATTGATTAGGTTGGGTCAAGCTAGCTAGGCTAGAGCTTGGGAAATGAAGTATCAATCAATCACCTAATTAGTTAATTTGTTTAGAAAAAATTAAAATAATTTGATTTATTCAATGTAAAGAAAATTAGGAAAATTCAATTCTTATTCGATTTTTAGTCTAGAACCGAGAACCAAATCGTACCCATCGGTTCTCAATTTAGATACTCGTTCGGGTATTTAACTTGAGAAGAACCTTCGAGTTCGGTTTGGGAGTTTTGCCAGCTCTATCTAGGGCTAAACAACGAAACCACCAAATCGCGCAAAATCGAACTGAAACCGCTTTTCTGAAACCGTTGGTTTGGTTCCACGTGGATTCGTCAACGTTTAGATTTTGAACCAAACCAAATCGCTTCGAAGTGATTTGGTTTATATTTCAATATTTTCAAACTGTTTCACACTACCAAACCGTTTATCAAAAAAATCTGAAAATAAATTAGTTTAAATTTTATTTAACCCAATTAAAATTTAACACGTTTCAGTTAAAAAAATACATCCATATTAGACATAATTCTATTGAACTCAATTCGACAGTTTTACATCTCAATTATTTAATTAAATTATATCCAAATACCCGTTAGTCAGCAGAATTATAAGTATAAAATCATTAAATTGGGTAAAGTTTTGAACAATTGCTGCTAAACCATATTCATCGATTCTCTATTACAATTGAGCAGACAATTAAATCTAAATTTTAATTTAAACTTGCATATTTCATTTCCTTCTACTAATAATTTTCTTAAATTTTGCCTAAATTCAAGTCAGGTTATCCAAATTCTTTTATTTTTTAGTAATCTTTTTCTATGTTTTTATTGGTAGTTATATTGTTTTGTTCTAATAATTATCGGGCTTCTTTAGAGTAATTCGCTAATTTTGGATGGAGTAGAAGTACTGAATGATTCTGAAAAGGTCACAGTAGCTAGGTGTTACTATATTTTATTCTTTTATTCATTTGCTTTTATTAGTTATTTTTTATTATTTAACTATAATCAATGAATTCATGTACTATATTTTTATATTTATGAAGAGAGTGAATTGTGTATTACAGTTTAAAATGAATTATGTATTACAGTTTATAATAAATGGATGCCATTAGTATTGACTAAGAGTTTAAAATATTTATATCATGTTATTGCATTATAATAACTATAATTATATAATTTTGATTTATAATTTTTTTAATAATACAACTTATCTTTTAACGTGAAATTTTAGATTAATATTTACGATTTAACTTATTTGATATAAATTTGTTCATTATTAAACCATGGTTTTAAACCGAACCAAACCGAAAAAAATGGTTTGGATTAGTTTGATTTAAAAATTGAAGTCATCTGGTTTGGTTTGAAAAAAATTTCAAACCGGTTTAAATGGTTTGGTTTGAAAATTTGTCTCAATGGTTTGGTTTCAAAATTTGTCTCAAATTGCCGAAATCGAACCATGTTCACTCTACAAATTTCTCATCTTCATTGCAATATTCAATCAATGTATCATCTTCCTCTTCCGAAGTATCATATATAACATTATTCATATTTTTATTTATTGATTCCACATCTATTTGTAGTGCTTCATTTTCAATAATATCTGGATCAACTTCTCCTCTATGACATACTTGAGTGTCAAGATCTTCCTGCTGTATTGATAAGATAATATTTGATGATTTATTTTCCTAAAATATTACTTGCTCGCTATTACCATCATTTTTTAGGAATGCCCCATATGCCTCTATGTTGTACCATTTCCACTACCTTCCATTGTGGGCCTAACAAAAGATCATCCATATAAAATACTTGTTGTGCTTGGATGCCAAGTATATAGGAATCATTCATGTACCATTTACAATTCACATTGATAGGAGTAAGATGGTGATTTACTACTGTTCTTTTTTGTTTTGGATTATTATCATACCAATTACAATAGAATAGAGTGACGCGGTAGTAAAAAAACGTATACCAACTCAATAACATCACACAGTACACCAAAAAAGTTGATATTTTCATCTCCCGGCACCATCATTCCCCTATTTTGTGTTGTACGACAATAATTTTAATATTTAACAAGGAATTGTATCCCATTAGCAATACAACCTAAATAGAAAAATATTCTAAAATCTAGTTTACATGTTACTGCATACAATTCTTTGCTTACAACCGACTATTTTTTATTATATAATCTTGCTATTTGTGCTAATATAAACAAATTAATCAATATATCTTCTGATACGAATGTTATGTTGTATTAATCAAATAAGACATATATTATAACTTACATGTGAAGCAAATCATCCAGAAAACAATTCTTCTTGTTATTTTCCAAATTGTCATGATTTTGTTGTTGCAACAGCTCCATGTGCTCACTACAAAAGGAATATGCAATTAAATACCACAACACATTAGTAATTAATGGCAAAACAATTCAAAAGTTGATTAAGAACTTACTCTAAATATTTCCGAATTTCATTACAATTATTTAGGACATACCAATGTACTTTATCAATTTCCTGTTTTGAAAGTATCTTTGGTTTCGCAGGACCTAATAGTCTAGTATTTTGAGTAAAGACTAACAAGCATATAGATGGTGTCCTACCATCATCATTGCGCTTAGGTCGATTAAATCTTGTTTCAATATCATTTAAATACATCGAGCAAAAATTCAAAGACTCAGCTTTATTCTTAACATACTCTTATATCGACCTAATATTCTGTCATCAAACATTACATGAAATGTTTTTCAAAATAATAATTCAATGAACAAGTATATATGTATGCAATATTAATAATTACCTTTCAATTGGATACATCCATCTAAATGCAACAGGACCTCCTTTGGGTAGGTGAACAGCTGAATGAACCATTATATCAAAAAATGCTAGTGGGAAAATCTTTTATTCATTTTTGAAGTGCTGCCTGCTTGACCAAGTGCCTGATTAAAGGCATTTTTGTGGATCTCTTCAATTTTTCACATTTGTTTGGAATTTTTTATATTGTCCTTAAATATCGTTTGGCTCAATATACATATAAAAATGATAGTTTTATGTTAGGCGGAATACTTATTGGCTTTGAAGTGATGGTCTTTGCTTATTGCTTGGCCAAGTGCCTGATTAAAGGAATTTTTTCTTTTTATATCAACGGCCATAATACTGTCAAAAATTTTAGTTCATTAATCATGTCCTGTACAGCTTATAGTTGGAATATATTTAGGATGGTTAATATAATTTCATGAACATTCTTGAAGATATCTGTGGGTTAGTCATCTTTTAGCTAAATGAGCTTGTCAATGGAAGCTGCAAGACCGCAAATTTCTTTTAGGGGTTGAAAGTTGACATCATTACGTTATTTTGAAGAAATTGTGAATGAAAAAGAGTGGTGCATAATTTTTTGTTTGGTTAATGGTGAAGATAATAGATGGATTTGTCTACAAGTGAAATAGGAATACCCAATTGGGATCAAAGAATAGAATGCGGAAAAAAGCAAGAAAGATGAGAAGAAGTGGTACTATTGTCAGGAAATAAATCATTTTTTTCTAAAAATAAATAAATTTAATTGTCTTCAAGATTTTATTATCAATTTTGTCTTTTGGTAGAGAATGGCTTCTCAAACAAGAATTTGCAAGAATTGAGATACATTTTTTTGGTTAAAAATGATCTCTCTCTCTCTCTCTCTCTCTCGTTTTTTTTATTGGTAGATAATGGCTTCTCGAACAAGAATTGGCAAGAAAAGTAGAGCCACTTTCAGAGGTTTTCTAGTCAAAGACATCATTCAAGGGTCCATTAACCTAGACTATTCTTCAAGCTAATATTTCTTCCTCATTGTCTAAGACTAGTAATGTTCAACTTCCTACTCCATTACCTCAACCTCTACGGGTTCCTGCCCCATTATCTCAGTCACAGCCTCAACTTAATTCATCACAAGCAACCACATTGACACATGAGACCATCCTCAATTCCAACGGTAATAATTTATTTGTATGTTTATGATATAAAATCATCCGAATGTATACATTTAACTGATAGAAATCTCATTCTTTGTTTATATATTCTCATCTTTGAGTAATTTATTTCATAGATTCTCAATCTTTGAAGAGGAAGGGATGTGGTCTTACAAGATGCAAGGGCATTGATGCTATCGTTAGTGCAATTGGAAAAATATCATTGGAGATTTCTAAAAAATTGGGAAGAGCTATTGGAAATCAGCAAGCACGTTTGGCTAGTGAGTGTGACTACGTCGTTCGATCCTTTACTCCACTCTGTTACAAAAGATGGGTCGACATACCCAATGAAGAGAAAAATGAATTTTATGATTGAGTTTTGGTAAGTCATAAACAAATTCATTTTTACAAAATTTTGTAGAATAGTTTTTATTTTCCCATATTTAAATAAATAATATACACATTTCTTTTTGGGTAGGCAAAATTCAATCTTGATTTGACAGTTCAGCATGTCCATAAATGTGTTAACGATACTTTAGCGAGAAGATATCGTGATTATAGATGTAGACTCAAAGAGAAATATTTCAATGGAAAGACATTAGATGATGCAATGAAGAACTGCCCAATTGACATAAAGCAAGTTGATTGGGACTGGTTGTGTCAATATTGGTCTACCCTTGAATCTCAGGTAACTTTTATTAAAATATAGATACTTGTAAGTATTAAGAATAATGTAATTTAAATGTTATCGTAAAATAATTCATATAATTAAAAATAATAAATTATAATAAGAAGTTAATTATATTTATATATAAATTAATTGCAGACACTAGCTACACGTAATTTAGCAAGCCCTAACTACATTAAGTATAATCATCGTGGCGGATCTAAATCATTTGTTGCACGTCTTGAAGAAAAGGTGTTCTTTTGTTTTATGAAGAAAATTTATATTTGTGTAACCTGATATGTATTATTTCAAATAGAGATCAATTACTAAAGACAACGCACAAGAAGAAATAGAACTTTATTATGAGACTCATTACAGTGAGAATAAAGGGTGGATAAACGATGAAGCAAAAACAAGATATGTAAGTATATTAACAATCTATTCGTTGCTATTGACAATTGATATACAATCTGTTATTAATATATATTCTCTCTTCTTTCTCTTTACTTATATATAGGAGAGGATGCTTCAAATTAAAGAGCAACCTATTCAAGTGGGATTTGAGGCCCCCTCCGACCTTGAGATTATGCAGGAAGTTTTAGAAAAATCTAGAGGTTACATTAAAGGACTTGGATATGATCCAAAACCTGCCTTAAGCCACTCTGCTCATTTGACATCAGTTGATACTGAATCAATAGCTTTTCGAGAGCAAATACAAAAGCAGGAGCAAGAATTATTAGATATACATGTCAGAATTTCTCTATTTGAGACACTAATGCATAAGGTCGTATCGAGGCAAGTCAACATGTCTCCACAACAAGCTGAACCAGCAACAATGTTTAGCATACCACCGCTTACTGATAATAAATGAATTATGATTTATTTATTTATTTGCTATCATTGTTAAGACAACTATTTTCCTTTATGGATTGGTTCGACCTAGTATTTCTATTTTTGTAAGTTATTAAATGATTGAAAATTTAATTGTCTAATGCAATTTTCTTAATTTTTTTAGAAATTTTATACAACTTTTATTATGAAAATTTTGTTATTGATAAAAAATAATTAAAATTTTTAAAAATTTGTATTATATATTAAAATTTAGCCAGAAGAAAAACCAAACACTTATTACAAAAAAAAAAATTAATGTTAGAAAAAAAAATGTTAAGACAACAAGCAAAGAATATTACAAAATAAAATAAAATCAACGGATGAGGTAGATCGTAAAAACTTTACAACAACGTACATTTGAGGGCTTTTGTAACTTTCATTGCACGTTGCAGTATGATTCACCTCTACGGCAATATTAGAGTCTACAATATATTGGTGAGTATTGTAAAAAATCTACTATAATATTTTTTGTTCATTGCAAAAAAATTATTTTCTTGTAGCATTTTTCTCCTCCAACTATATAATTTTCAACAACAAATATTTTTATCGCTAAAATGAGATCCTACTGCATCACAAGCATTTTGTTGTAAGAAAAAGATGTTTGTTGCCATAAATTTTCCATCAAAATATTTTGGTGCCTTGCTTCCCCCATATTTTTGGCGACATTCTTTATTATTTGTCGCAACTTCTCACATTTTACGATAACTTTTTATGTCGTCTTATATCTTTTGGTACTTAATTTTCTCATCACAATCTTCGCGACAAACTTTAAAAATGTGTCGCGTTAAGTTACTTATTGCGACAACTTTTTGTATGTCACCCAAAATCTTATCGCGAAATCATAATTTTGTTGTAGTGCACATGTTTCTTATCAAGCTGTAAACTCATAAAGATGTATAAATAGGCGGCAATTATAGTTTCCATAACCTAGTACTTCCCACAATACTTTCAACTTTTACAATGTTAGAATAAACATCCATTGCAAGATTTGCCATCAATATGAACATGTACAAGTAAACAAACTATTCTTGATTTCCAATTAGGAAATGGATACATTTTATTTTGATAGCTTTGCCTAATACTAGACCATAGTACACCAAGACATTTCGAAAAAGATCATCTCTAGACATAATGCTTACAATCCTTTAGCGTAGCCCACTGCGGTTTCCCATGCTGGCTACATCTATTAAATTTTTGTTGCCCTACAATAGATTCTTTAACCACAAATTCTAATTTATTAGAGTTGATCAATATCAACATTTTTCCCCCTTACGGAGAAGACGTTAATGTTGGAAAATTGGAATAAATTACTTGGTTTGACTAACTTTGACCAATTATTTAAGTGGGTCCTGTTAGTTGGATAAATGATTTCTTTGGCCAACTGTATTCTACTCCATGAGTGGAATAGATATATGTATTTATTTCTCAAAACTAATTAAGGGTAAATGAGAAATTAAAGCTAAAAGATAACCATTTGAAGTTGAGATAAATTGGGAATAAAAATTGGTGGGAAATTGGAAAAGTGTCAATCATACATAGGAAAACTAGAAGAATGGAAACCATTTTATATTGCTCAAGTTTGGAACTTGGGTTTGGACCCCAAGAGGCACCACTAGGCTTTGGAGGGAAGGCAACCTACATGCTAGTAGGTTGAGCTAAAACCCACACGCACGTGCCATCGTTCGTTTGATTGATCGGTCAGCCGGCTCGACTCGACACAGGCACGAGCACAAGTCATGGGTCTTGGGCTTGGGCCCAGTTGTGTATGCATTTTTCGGTAAAATTTATATTATTTATTTTTTCTTCCCCGAATTTTCTATGCGCGACACGTGGCTTCTTCTAGAAACTATCGGTTTGTGACAGTTTTAACTGCCTTTCCAAACGGGTTGTGTTTGGAACAGACACAACTTTCGGCTATTGTGTCTTTTGGGAACAACATTTCAACTTCTGTAAATATACATCCAGATTCCCAATTTTGTTCATTCCGAAATTTCTTCTACTTTCCTCTCCTACAAAATATTGTCCTTTTGTCCTGCACTGATCCATATGTTGCATTTCAGTCCCAAATATTAATATTGTGCATTTTTGTCCTCCAATTTCAAGAGATCAATATATTAGTAGGTTCGCTAGGTCTTGTAATTTGGAGTGCTACTATTAAAGTCGAGGTTGTTGTATCTTTGAAGACGAGTGTCAGGAGTCTGTCAGCGCCAATGCGGGGCATTATCGTCTTAAAAAGGAAGAGTCGAACTCTTGCCCCGACCATTATCATTCTAATTTTATTACGCTCATTTTTGTAAGTTGAAATTCTGCCCAACTGTTTATTCACTACTTATTTATATAAATTACTGCACGACATTCTCGAATTTTAATTCAACGATCTTTAGACGATAATGCCGTTTACAGGCTAATTTATATTATGAAATATTGTTAGATTACGGCAAGTAACAACACATTAGTTGTAACCCCCAATAATGTCACAGGAATGGATTTTAAAAGCAAGAATCCTAGGTAAAAGCAAGAAAAATTGTATTTCCGAATGTCTTTGATGCCAAATAAATGATCGTCATAACTATAACTAGAATTGTCATGACCCCTCCAACTATGTCTTGATTTCGACTAGCAATACATCGTGTAGCAACAGAAAATGTTAATTTATCTCACGACTCTGAATTTGACAAAATTCTTGAGTGAAGACGCTCCAACTGTTGAGGAGAAAGAAACAGATCCTAAAAAAATGAGCAGCATTTGATGCATGGAGTCATAGTGACGTCCTGTGTAGGAACTATATCCTCAATTGTCTTGACAACACACTATACTTTGTATACGGTTCAGTCAAGATAGCGAAATTACTGTGGGAATCATTAGAAAAGAAGTACAAAACGGAAGATGTTGTATTGAAGAAATTCGTTGTGGGCAAACTCCTAGATTTGAAAATGATAGATTCTAAAACTGTGATAAATTAAGTCCAAGAGCTGCAAATCATCCTGCATGAGATACATGCAGAAGGTATGAAGCTCAGTGAGTCATTTTAGGTCACTGCGATTATCGAGAAATTACCTCCAATGTGGAAAGATTTAAAAAACTACCTGAAACATAAACGCAAGAAAATAGGACCTGGAAGATCTGATTGTAAGATTAAGAATTGAGGAAGATAATCAAAATTCTAAGAAGAAATCTGAAAACTGCATATGGAAACTAAAGCCAATTTGGTGGAGCTGAATACTAGCAAGAAAAGAAAACACGCTGGTAGTGGCAAGCAAAAAAGTAAGGCCAAGAAATTCAAAGAAGATATCTATAATTGCTGTAAGCCTGATCACATCGTAAAAGATTGCCGACAGAAGAAGCAAAACAAAAGGATCAAAAGGATCGAGTATACTCGACCGAGGAAGACAAATTGTCTAACGGCGTGTCTGAACTAATGCTCTCTTCTGTTATTTTTGAAGCAAACATAGTGGATAATCCAAGAGAATGGTTCGTAGACACTGACGATACTCGACATATTTGTCCTGATAAGGAAATGTTTTCATCTCACACTCCTATCAATGGATAACAATTATTCATGGCTACTCGACAACATAAAAAATTGTTGGTCTAGGTAAAGTAGTATTGAAGATGACATTGAGCAAAGAAGTAACCCTCATTAATGTGTTGCATGTTCCTGATATTCGCAAAAACTTGGTATCCGGAGCTTTGTTAAGCAAAAATGGGTTTAGGCTAGTATTTGAGTCTAATAAGTTTGTACTCATCAAAAATGGCATGTTTGTGAGTTAGGGATACTTAGCCAATGGGCTATTCAAAATGAATGTAATGCCCGTACTTCGTGATTTTGATATTAATAAAAATAAATCTTCTGCTTACTTGATTGAGTCTTTTAATTTATGGCATTATAGATTAGGACATATTAATATTAATACATTACATAAATTAGACAGTTTAAATTTATTGCCTTCGATTTCGTTTGATCAGAATCATCGGTGTGAAACTTGCGTATAGGCTAAATTAGGTAAAACACCGTTTCATTCAGTTGAAATAAACTTAAATCATCTAGAACTAATTCACAGTGATATTTGTAACTTAAAGTTTGTGCAAACTAGATGAGATAAAAAGTTATTTATTACTTTTATAAATGATTGTACTAGGTATTGTTATGTGTATTTGCTAAGAAGCAAAGATGAGACCTTAGAAGCATTTAAGCAATACAAGAATGAGGTTGAAAATCAACTTAGCAAACGAACAAAAGTTGTTCTAGTGACAGAGGTGGAGAATATGGGATGCCGCTTGAAGAATTTTATTCAGATTTTGGGATTATTTATCAAACTACAACTCCATATTCACCTCAGTCGAACGACATTGCTGAACGCAAATGTAACACCCCAAATTTTAAATTTTAATTCCGTGTGAGCTAAATTTAATGTTGGTATATTAGCAAATAAAATAGTCCACGTCTAGCCCTGTTGTCACACTAAAATTCAAAAGTTGAAGTGATAAACACGACCCTCTTATTTCTATAAATGATTTATTTTGCATAAATTTACTTTTTTGAAATTATCGTAAGTTATTTGGATCAAATATTTAAGTATTTCAAAAGTTGATAAAAAAAAATGTCTATCTGATACTCATTTTGTAGCTCGTGCTAAATAACATAAATTGGTTTAAGAAGAACTAAATTTGGACTAGTCATATCTGAGTTATTTTGATAAAAAGAAAATTTTTCTAATCCTATATTTTATTAATAATATATATAATAATAATAATAATTATATGTATATATAAAATAGTAAAATGAAGAATGGGGACGTTTCTTGGAAATTGAAAAACGTGAAATCAATCATTTTTTTTAATTAATATATCAACTTAATATTTTCAACTTTTACACTCAACCGTCCCACCAATGAATATTAATTCTCACACTCACCATGATTGAATTGAAATAAAGAATATGTTAATTAACCTATTGAATTCCCCCTGACGTGTGATGGTTTGTATTCATAGTTAATGGTAAATGAATAATATATATATATATATATAAAATGCGCGAGAAGTGTTTTTTTCCCCTTCATATATGCACCGCCACACGTGAAAACACACTTATTATAAGTAGGTATTATTTATTTCACAAGTCATTTTCAGATTTATTTGGTATCAAATCAAGGTAAGAATTGCGCAAGTAGTGAATTCTTATTTTCTTGGCAGCTTTATAGATTTTGGCATGAAATACTCTAAGGCTTTTGGGTCGATTTTTATGTTAAATTCTTCGGAATGAACCGTTAGATCGAATATGTTAAATCTTGCGGGATGGACCGTTTGGTCAAATATGTAAATCTTACGGGATATAGAAACTCTTTGAACTATAGGGTGTCACAACCAATTTGCTCTAAATCTAAGAAATGTTGGTATACCATGTTATTTTATATTTATATCATGTTGATAAGAATATGTACGTATTTCTTACTGAGTTTTTCTTTTTTTTTTAATACTCACTCTTACAATAATTTTTCAAATTAAAATAAGTCGTGTGGCAGATTGACCGAGTGGTGCTTATGGAATTGACGAGTAAAGAATTTATTTAAAAAAAAAGATTATTGTCAAATTTTTATTGTTAAGACATCCTATGTTTAATACGTGCACGTTGTTTTTAGTACTTTTTATTCTTGAACTTTGCACATTTTATGTTAAATTTAGGTTTCTGTTTTTTAAAATTTGTAATAGTTTAATATCTTGATTTACATGAAATATTTTATTTAAATCGTTAGAATATCTTTATTAATTTATCGACCAAATCAGGTAAAAAATAAAAAAATAAAAAAAGAAGGGAGAATATAAGATAGAAGAGATGTTTGGTAACATATAAAGTCTATATTTTTTTTAAAAAAAATAAAAGAGTGATGGACTTGGGACGTTACAGCAAAAATCGTACTATTAAAGAGATGATGAATGTTATGTTGATCAATTCTGATTTACCTTAGAACTTGTGGGGGAAGCAATTCTCTCAGCTAATCACATCTTAAATAAATTACCACACAAAAGTATGAACAAAACTCCTTATAAGTTATGAAAATGTCATAAACCTTCATACAAATACTTGAAAGTATGGGGATATTTTGTTAAGGTAGAAATACAAAAGCCTAAACAAGTTAAAATAGGGCCAAAAATATCGATTGCATATTCATTGGATATGCTAATAATAGTAGTGTTTATCGATTCCTTGTACGTAAGTTCAACATTTCAAACGTACATGAAAATACTATTATTGAAGCTAGGAATGGTGTATTTGTTAGGGACATTTTTCCTTGTAAGGATAGAAAATAGGTAAGTTCTCAAGAACGAATTTATGATACTGCAATTGGTAATCATCAAAGTAATGAAGAAAATCAAGACGTAGTAAAATGACCAAAACATCTACATCATTTTGTCCAGATTTTCTAACTTATTTGTCAAAAAATGAACCTAGGACATTCAATGAAGCAATGTCAAGTCCAGAAGCTCCATTATAGAAAGATACTATCAATAGTGAAATTGATTCGATTATGCAGAATCATACATGGGAGTTGGTAGATCTCCTACCTGGTAACAAACAATTAGGTTGTAAATGAATTTTCAAAAGAAAATTAAAGACTGATGGATCAATTGATAAATATAAGGCCAGATTGGTAGCAAAAGAGTTCAAACAAAAGGAAGGTCTTGATTTTTTCAATACATACTCTTCAGTAACAAAAATAACGTCTATTTGAGTATTAATTACAATCGCAACAATGCATAATATGGAGATCCATCAGATGGACGTTAAAACAACCTTCTTAAATGGAGAGCTAGAAGAAAAAATTTATATGGAACAATATGAGGGGTTCATTGCTCTTGGATAGGAGAAAAATGTGTTTAGACTTGTTAAGTCGCTATACGAACTAAAACAAACATCAAAGCAGTGGCATGCAAAATTTGACAAAGTTCCAGTGCATATATAATCGTATGTCTCTCTGTTGATGACATGCTAATAATAGATAGTAATCATGATATCATAACAACTACCAAGAAAATGTTGACAAAATATTTTGACATGAAAGATATGGATATTGCACATGTAATATTAGGAATTAAATTCCTAAAGACATCTGATGGACTTGTTTTATCTCAATCTCACTATATTGAGACTTGTACTTAAGAAGTTTTCAAGTATATTGTGAAAATCCAGTTAAAACTCCAGTAGACTTAAATCTACATTTGGCCAAACATAAAGGTGAGCATGTATCTCAATTGGAGTACTCTCGGATAATAGGAAGTCTAATATATATTACCAACTGCACTCGTCAGGATATAGCATATGCAGTGAACAAGCTTAGAAGATTCACAAGCAACCCAAATAATGACCATTGGAAGGCATTGATAAGGGTTCTTAGATATCTACGATACACCTCAAATATTAGGTTACATTATACAAGATATCCAGTTGTATTAGAAGGATACAGTGATACTAATTGGATATCAGATACAAAAGACTCAAAATCCACAGTGGTTATGTCTTTACCATCGGTGGTGCGACCGTATCTTGGAAATCCTCTAAACAAACGTGTATAGCTCGATCCAAAATAGAATATGAATTTATAGCTTTAGAAAAAGCTAGAGGGGAAGCAGAATAACTTCATAATTTTTTTTAGAGGATATTCCATGTTGACCTAAACCTTGCTTGCAAGTAGTATGCATTGTGATAGTCAGTCGGCTATCAGTAACGCACACAGTAATATATATAATGGTAAGTCTCGACATATTAGTCGAAGACATAATACAATTAAGCAGTTGATCTCGAATGATGTTATTTCCATAGATTATGTAAAATCTAGAGAAAATCTCACGGATTTGCTCACTAAAGGTTTACCAAGAGATCAAATGTACTGCCTATCAAGGAAAATGGGATTAAATCCTACTACATAAGGATCTTTGTAATGGTAATCCAACAATGCTAACTGGTGAGCCCGAGAGTTGGTTCAGTGGGACAACTAAGTTATGAAGATTCAAAGAGCACTTCGGAGTTGACTCCTACCCATTCCTGTAATAAGAAAAGTGTTGTCTGAATAAAGTTTTAGGTTAAGTTATACTTTTAATGATTCCTATATCTTGGACTATCCAAATGGAGCATGACAGGTACTCTTAATAGAAAATCACCTATATAAGTATGAAGTGGACCCACTTCCATGAGAATGTTTCAAAGGCTTGAATCCTCTAAAACATTTATGAAATCCAAGAGTTATTCATGGCCAAAATAAACACAACAGTGAGATAAAAAATATTAGAGAGGTTATTGTGTTGATACTATTGTTTTGATTTGCACTAACGGCTGACAGTTCAAGACATCGCATTCACTGATTGGCCGTGTAAATCCGATAGTTATCTACTATGGAAGGTTCAAACCTATAAGGTACCTATCCAAATGCAATAACTTTTTGTCTGATCTCTCGTTAGGCCTGCTTCATCTATTGTATTAATTTCCATTTATGTAGGGGATTGTTGAAAAATTGGAATAAATTAGTTGGTTTGACCAACTTTTGACCAATTATTTAAGTGAGTTCCATTAGTTGGGTAATTGATTTCTTTGGCCAAATGTATTCTTCTCCATGAGTGAAATAAATATATGTATTTACTTCTCAAAACTAATTAAAAGTGAATAAGAAATTAAAATCAAAAGATGAAACTTTTTTTGCACGAGACCCACCCTATGGGTGGGGTTCATTTAGGGGGCTGTTAGCCCCCTTGTTTTCTAGCAATTCCTGAGAGGGATAATAGGTTAGTTTAAAATTTTAGGAAATGTGTTGGTTAGGTTCCCATTTGTAAAAATTACATGAAACTGGATTTTTTAAGTTATCATTTCACAAATTAGGTTTAAAGTTTATTTTTACAAAAATTAAATGTTAATTCAACATTTTAATATTAATAATAATATTTTAAAATTAAATTAATCTATATAGCCACCCTACCTCCATCCCCCACCAAATTTCATTCTCAAACCCTAATTATTTTCCTTTATCCATTTTCTCCCTACATCCCTTCTTTCTCTCTTCTATTTCTTTGCCACACCCAACCACCACTGGAGGTGAACGTCGTGCACGTCATCGTCGGCTCGATCGCAATACCACACGAGTTGTTGTAGCAGCGATGCTCACGACGTTGCTCTAAAAGCGACAATATCATCTCCAACGTCATGACATAGAAGCTTGGGGTCGTTTTCATGCTGTTGTGATTTTCAGCAGCGACGGCGTCATCTTCGACTCTGACTAGATCTATGTTTTTCGCAACCTTGGCTTTCAATAACGATAACGTCATCTTCAGCATCTCTGGCTCTTATTAGATATATTTTGCAGTAGTTTTCGTGCTACCATCGTAGTGGTGACGAGGTGCTGGCAATGGTGATGTGCTAGCAATGATAGTGATGCTACCTGGGATGTAGTGGTGATCCTGCTTGTGGTGGTGGCGACGATCCTGACGATGATTGTAATATTTTTTGGTGGTGTTTGGGTGGTGGTCGTGATTTTGGCTTCGGTGTTGTGGTGGGGGTGATGTTGGTGGTAGTCGTGGTAGCCGTGGCGAGGGTGGTGGTCAAGACGGTAGTGCGGTGGTTGTTGTTAGGGTGTTTGTAACCAATAAATAATATGTAATCAATACAATAGATAATTTGCGACAAATAAATAAAATGTGATCTAAAAGTTTGTTCAATTTTAACCTAAAATAATTTATGACCAATTAATTTGATATTTTGTAACTATGAATAAGTTGTGGCTTATAAAATTTGTAACTTGTAATCAAGAAATAATATGTGACATTAATTTGATAAATTTGTGATCGGGAAATAAAATGTGACCTTTGAAATTCATTATTTGTGACTGTAATGTATGTAATTGTAATTAATACATAATTGTTACATAAATTATATAATAGTGTAACCTTAATGTATTTAATTAATGAAATATCATTTCAATAAATTATTTTATAGATAAATTTAATTAATTAATTATTGAAATAATAAACATTGTTTCTTAGTCTTGAAACGTGTTATACTTCTCTTATATATGAAATTTTCCCTTTCAATTTTTTCTCTTGGTCTAGAAAGCTCAATACTTTAAAAAAAAAAGAAAGAAAAAAAGGGGTAAGTATTATTCATAAAGAGTAGAAAAACGTTCATTTTCTAAAACCTCTAAGTTGCCATTTCCAAATTTTGATAAGCTGCCCTTTTCAAATTTTCACATATGGGCCTTTTCTAAATGCAAACCTCCAATTCTTATGCATCAAAGAATAAATTTCACAGATCAAATCCTCAATCAACTGTGAACAGGTAAAATCACTATGAATTTATTTTCATCTTCGCATATGTCAAGTTCGGATTTCAAAGTGAAATTTGTTTCATTTTTATACCTAAAGTTCTTCATATTCTTATATGTAAAAGACCTAGGGTTTTAAATTTTAATACGTACTGGCTTAACAAATATATTTCACTTTGAATCTGAATTTTTGAACAACGAAATATTATCTCACGATTTAATATTATTCTCTGGGGATTTTAATTTAGTTACTTGATGAGTATATTTTACTCATACTTTAGATACCATCTAAATTTGATATTTAGCTAATTCCTATGAGTTTTAGGGCTTGTTTGCGCTCCATTATTTTATAATAACGCATTTTAGAATAGTAGATTGATGGAGAATGTGGGTTAAAAAAATAAGAAAAAGTTTTGAATTTACCTGTAATATTATTTTATTAAACAATGTGTGATTGAAAAGAGGAGAAAGAAAAATGTATTTTAAAAAGAATGGGAATCAAACAAGTGCTTAGAGTATTTTAATGTGTGTTTTGATATTGTGGTATAGGTTGATGAGATTGAAGGAAATAAGCAAAAGTTCGAGGATTTTTGGAGAAAATGGCTAAGTTGGAAAAAATCAAAGTTCGGTGACTAAAGTGCAAATAATGAAAAATTGTGTTGGACATCACGATGAAGGTTCAAGAGTGCTAGGAGTCAATTGGACAAAGAAATATGTCAAAAGGATGAAATATAATCAAAGTATGATCAACATCAATTTTCCAACCAAAAAATGTTTTGCACCAGTTTTGAGTCTCATATTGAGACCCATTTTTGACACAGCAAATGATCAAATTTGAAAATGATATTTAATACAGAGTTGTAGTCCTTTGAATTAGCTTTAGCATTTTGAATCTCCTCAATTGGATATTTGGAGAAAAAGTTATGATAAAAATATTGAAAGAAGTGCAAATTGCCTTTCACCCGAACCAGGCGCCACAGAACCCACATTACTAAAATTCATTAGCAAATGTGGCGTCGAGGTGCCGCTCATGCAGCAACTAGGGTTTCAAGTCTTTAAACTACTTTCGGACCCAATTCGTCTCCAACTCTTTCCAATGCTCCAAACACTATAAATACAAGATCAAAAAGCTAATTTTCGGATACAATTCAACCCTACAATTCAGAGAATTGAAGGGAGAAAAAAATAGAATTCAAAGGAGGCAAAACATCAAAAGATTGAAGAGGGCAATTCAACTAAAACTCCAAAAAGTTTATCTTTTCCTTCTTTCCTATGTTTTCTCACATAAATTGTATAGATTTTATGATTTCCCTCATGAATTAAACAATTTATCTAGGGTTTGATGTAGCCAAATTCATCGTGATTTCATTTTGTCATAGTTATTTCTATTTATTTTTCATATATGTTTAATTGTGTCATGAAATTAACCTTACAATTGATTGACCAATAATTAAATGAATAGATACTAGTCAATTTCAATGCTTGAGATAAGGAAATTTAAGTATGATCATAGGATTGACAAAATATAGATTTTATGAGTTTCGAGAGAAAATATAGGATCTATGAAGCTTACTCCATAAAAAAATCACGAATTTTATAAATTCTTGAATTTAATTCGGAATAGAGATAATTGAATCAAAATTTAGGATCAATTTCTAGCCGACATTCGAGAGAGTGGAGAGAAATACATTAGGATTATTGCTTTTAAACATGAAAAAATTGACTAGAGTAATTGGACATAATTGAATTATAATTGATAGTTGAGTGAAATCATTCACTGGGCCTTTCCTACATCGATTTATTAAATTATGTTCCTTGAATTCATGAACAAAATATCTTTTAGATTAGATAATACTAATGAATTGTAAACATTCATTCATCAAGATAAAGTGGAAGCTACATAATTATAGTACTTAGTAGAAATTGAATTACAGTCACTGTGGGTTCGACACTCTAACTCTATTAGCGTATTACAAAATATACTTACGGTATAAATCACATTGTAGAAAACTCGTGACAAGTTTTTGGCACCGTTGTCGGGGATTGTATAATTTGATTTTTACAAAATTATTACCAAATAGCTTTTGTTTTAATTTAGATTTTTTTTACTGTGTTAATATTGACCATCCACCCTGATCTCTTTGATATTTTTTCAGGTATTATTCAATAGTATATTTATGATTCTAACATTGGCAAGAGAGCACAACAATTGCAATAAGTGATCTCGACATGGATACAAACTACATGCTTGTAGAAAATATCTTTTGTTAGCTTTGCTATGGGATGCATTACAGTAAGCACTATTTGCATGTACACACTGAGCTCCTGTACAGTAAAGCTTTTAGGGTTCATAAAATATTTAAGATGTCGAAAAAATGATTGACAAATCTGATGAAGACTACATGCCCTTGGGTTATTATTTACCTGTTAATAAGGATGAGGACATCATACTTATGGGAAATGGTCATCCTCTGTTGAACGAGATGGTAATTGCAAAGTACTAATAAACTTGCCAAATGAGTGTAACGCGTGTATTGGAGATTGGAGTTACTAGAATGAATTCAAAAGGTGGAAATACAATCTACTCGAAGGGATTGAAAAGAAAGACTTCTCATTGCCCATGGATCTAGAATGCAGATCGATCAGTCAATCGAAAGAAATTTCAACGATTATAGAAGACTTGAAGTGAATGACAACTTGGTCAAAAGGAACTGAATTAAGAATTAGAAATCAATGAAGATAAAAGCAATGTACATTCGTCTGAATTCAATGATTGTATAGAAATTGATTTTGTGATTAAGTCCGATGTGGAGGTTGAAGTCCACATTGTTGAGTTTGAATTGGATGGAATGGAAAAATATTATTATATTTAAAAGAACAATGTCGAGGTTTGGAAAAATAACGAAGAGTGGAGCAAAGCCAAGAGAAGAAAAATGGATAAGGCATCCAAAACTTTTTTTAGATGCCCATAATCATTTGTCAAAGTCAAGCTAATGACTTTAAAGAAGCGATTCTCCCAATATCTAAAAACAAGATCAAAAACCTAATTTTCGGATAAACTTCAACCCTACAATTCAGAGAATTGAAGGGAGAAAAAGATAGAATTCAAAGGAGACAAAATATCAAAATATTGAAGAAATCAAGTAAGGAGGTGTAGAGAACATCGAGGGAAATTCAATTAAAGCTCCAAAAAGTTTATCTTTCTCTTCTTTCCTATGTTTTCTCATATAAATTGTATAGATTTTATGATTTCCCTCATGAATTAAACAATTTATTTAGGGTTTGACGTAGCCAAACTCGAGATTATGATTAGATTTTGTCATAGTTATTTCTATTTATTTTTCATATATGTTTAATTGTGTCATGAAATTAACCTTACAATTAATTGGCCAGTAATTCAATGAATAGATGCTAGTCAATTTCGACACTTGAGATAGGGGAATTTAGTGATCATAGGATTGATAGAACATATATTTTATGGGCTTCGAGAGAAAGTACAGGTTCTATAAAGCTTACTCCATAATATGAACATGAACTTGATAAATTCTTGATTTTAATTCAGAATGGAGAAATTGGGATTGAAATCTAGGATCAATTTATAGCAGGCACTCGAGAGAAGGGAGAGAAATAAATTAGGAATCTTACTTTTAAAATGGAAAAATTGATGAGAATAACTGGACATAATTAAATTATAATTGATAGTTAGATAAAATCATTTTCTGGGCCTTTCCTATATTGATTTATTCGTATAAATTGCATTCCTTGAATTGATCAACAAAATATATTTTAGATTAGATAATACTATTGAATTGTAAACATTCATTCATCTAGAGAAAGTGAAAGCTACATAATTATAATATTTAGTAGAAATTGAATTACAATCCCTGTGAATTCGACACTCTTAATCTATTACTATATTACAAAAACTTAACATCATACACTTGTGGTATAAATCACGTTATAGAAAACACGTGACATTACTCCTCTTGAACCGAATTTGAATCCATTTTTTATATGAAAATGGCACTCTTTTGATGGCACCTTTTGTAATTCTTCGTAAATGGGGAGGAATGGATTTAATGGGAATTCAAAAAGGTTCTTTTTGTGTTCTTGATTGAATCTTCTTTTTGGAATTTGGAATTTTATATTTGCCAGGCCCTAGTTATCCGATGATCATTTTTTTTTTTTGTGTAAAATTTCCATTACAAATACATAATGTTGTGTTAATCTTTTTTCTCCGTTGATTTTTGGTTGATATATTGCTTCATTATAGAAATGATAATAGAATCTGTGTTAATCGCTTTGTCACTTTTTTAGTGTCATCATTTTTATTTTTTGTTACTTTTTTAGTCTGTCACTTTCTTTTTTCTTTTTGTAGGTTGGGATTCAATAATCTCTCAAAAATGTTGGTATAACGGAAAAATCACATTATATTCTCCCCACGAGATAATAACGGACTTAAATCTATATGTATTCATACATATCAAATCATATATAGCCCTTGTTTGTTTCCCATTATTTACTCAATAAAATGAAAAATATGATTCTCATCCATCACATCAAGCCATCATATTTGAAAATCTATTTCTTGTGTGGGGCCCAAAATGGCTATATTTTTCATTTTCATTATTATATTAATGTGGTTCAAACGGGGCAATAATATATATTAGATGTTTGCTTTGGTCTTTATAACAATAAACATATAGATAAACACGTAATAATCTATTGTTACATGACATGTGATAAAAATATTATGCGTAACGCAAACAAAATGGATAATGTAATCTATCACCACTTTCACGTGTCTATTTTGGGTAAGAATGGTTCTCTAAATTTTATTGCAATCATTGACAGTCAACTGTCAACTATCCCTCGTCAATGATCGTTCTAACTCATAATCTGGGATTTGTCACTCACGTAACCTCTGTTGAGAATCTACTTATACATGCACAGCGGAAAATTAAAATTATTTCGATTCCCATCGAGGATCCCTTTGTGTTTAGATAAAAATCGTGATAAAGATTGTACTTTTGAAGAATTCTGCAAACCTTTTGCTTTTCTTCTCATTCCAACAATCTTGATTCGCCACCACAGCTATCCAATTGTCCAACCTCCAATGGTGATCCACACAGAGAATAAGATTGCAGCTTCTAGGGTTTTCTCTTGTGCCAGCAAGAATAATGAAAAACATATGGACCTCTAACCCTAGCCATGTATTTATATAAACACAAATGGGCTCGACCCGGTCCGGTCCAATATTTAATTAATCCAATTAATTAAACCCGGCCCGTGAATTAATTAATCCAATTAATTAATTCGGGAATATAAATAACAAATCCAATTAATTAATTTATCCAACGATTGTTAAATTAACCAATTGGCAATTTGCAATCTTCTAATTCTCTTTTGTGTACGACCCATTAGGTTCCCGACCATGATGTCTAACGACGTGAAATATTATTTTGATATAATCAAAATTGATAAATTAAAATACCCTTTTAATTTATCGTCAATTCACACTCCCCGTCCCTGATTGACATCTAACAATGTGTCAGGACAATACATGTGACGGGAAATGTCACGTGGTATGACAAAACCAAATTCGTTCGTTTACCATGAAACTATAATCCCCTCGTCAATATGATCCGATCAATTACGATATATGAAATTGTGTCAATCTCGATCATCGATCATATCTTTCACTCCACTATTAAGTCAATATAAGTCGAAAACTCCTTTTCGACTTATGAGTACACTTTGGTCAAGGATTTCATCATCGACTTAATTGAATGAAACGCAGATCATAATCTCCTACTATCTAAGAGTGACGAATCCTTTATTGATCAATCACAACCTTTATATGATTCTTGACGTACCCGAACGATGTCGTAGTAGCGGCCCTTTTCAGAGCAACATCTAACACCGCCAAAGTATGACTGTCCTCATATAAGGTACCATGACGACCTCAAGTCAAAGGACCAATTTCACTACCGAACGTTAGAGATTAGCCACTGACACTCAGATAGTTATCCATGTGGAATCTCTTAGCGGGTCTCCAATGTTTTGTTCTATAACAAAACATCCACGTGTTCATTTAAGTGTCACCATACTTTAACTCGTGAGATCAGTTACTTACTTCACAAGTAAGAAATGTCACACGTGATGGTCTATCCGTAATAACGATATCCGTATCTCGTTATTACTTACGACCACGGATGATTTAATATTCAATCAGATGTAATTTGTATCTCACAATCACAACTCCTTGTGATTAACAAATTACAAATATTTGAATCTACGCAAAGAACCAAAAGGAATAAAAATTGATCTTTAATTCTCATATTATCTTGAGCATAAAGAAACAGAATTTGAATGGTTAATTCAACCATCAAGAAAATCTTTGGAAATAAACTTAAATGACCAAAGAACATTAATCAAAACATTAAAAGAAAGCATTGAAGAAATTAAGATAAATCTTACAAATCTTCAAGAAAATACGAAAAAATCTATGAAAAAACATTCTGCTGTAATTATAGCAGGAGTTAAAAAATGAAAAACCTTTAACAAAGAAAAATCCTAAAATTTCTTTAGGAATTTTTGAAAAAGGGAAAGACATAGATAAAAATAAAATTGAAGGAAATTTTGATATAAAATTTTTAAATTAAAAATGTCAAAATTCAAGAAAAATCTTGAAAACATTTATGAGATTAGCAATAATCTAGGACTTCTAAATATTCTTCTTTCATTTGAAGACACAGAATTACAGTTACTAGCAAGACATAATAAACAATCCAAATTGAAGGAATAAAAATTATTTGCAATTTTGAGAATAATTTTTATAATCTACCAAACATTTCACCAAATTATCAAGGCCAATTATGTAAAACATTGAAGCAAAGCCTTGAAAAATATCACGAATGCCAATACTGCAATAAAATTGTAAAAAATGACAAAGGAACAAACTCAACAAAAGAAGATGAGCCAAGTAGGGTTTCCACCAAAAGCAAAAGCCAAGAGGGCCAATCAGATTAAAAAGATGAAGCATCTGCCTTTTCAAAACAAATGACATCTATCTTTTGAAAAAGAAGCATCTGCTTTTGAAAAACGGGGAAAACATGTAATATGATCCCCCATTTAACTAAATCATGTAATTCGATCCTCCATCTATCTAAAGCATGTGCTTTGGTCCTCCAACTATTTAAATTATATAACATGATCCTCAAACAATCTAACTCCAACTATGTAAATAATATAACATGATCCTCCAACTATTTACATATGTAATTTGATCGTCAGATTATCTAAACCATATAATTTGACTGTCCAACTATTTAAATAATATAATTTAACCTTCAACTATCGAAAACATTTGAATAGTACAGTTCGCTCCTTCAACTATTTACTTTACGCAATTGGGTACTCCAACTATTATAATTATGGAACTTCATCGTCCATCTATCACATTCATGCAATTGGGTGCTCAAACTTTTAGATTATACAAGTCAATCATCTATTAATATAATGCACTTTGATCTTTCAACTTCACGAGTTGTAAAATTAGGTCCTTAATCTATTTGTTTAAATGCAATTGGGTTTTCCAACTATTGTAATCATGGAAGTTCATCCTTTGACTATTAAATTATGCAATTGGGTACTCAATCTATTATAATAATGGAATTCCTTCCTTCATCTACCAGAATCACGCAATTGGTTACAACTTTTTAAATCATGCAATTCGGACCTTCAACAACTAGAATTGTGCAATTGGTTCTCCAACTATTATAGTCATGCAATTCCGTCCTTCGTCTATTCAAATTGTATAATTCAATCCTTCATCTATTTGAGTACTTCATTTCGATCCTTCATCTATTCATTTTCTACAATTGGGTACTCCAACTATGTGAATCAAGCAATTCAGTCCTTCAACAATTAAAATGATGCAACAGCGTACTCCAAGTACTAGAATGTGGTCCTTCATCTATTCATTTTTCCAAATTGGGTACTTCAACTATTAGAATCATGGAATTTTGTCCATCATCTTTACAGTCATGTAATTGAGTCCTATAACTATTCAAATCATGCAATTTGATCCTTCAACTATTAGAATCATACAATACAGTTCAAAACCGGTTTAAAAATCCGGGTTGCCAGCTTGGGTCTATTTTCTCGTTCTAGCGGGTCAGGCCTCAATTAGTTTATTGATTCCCAAGGTAAGTTACCATACCAACCCAAACAAATAAAAATAAACATCTAAACTTGTTAGATATACTGAATATTCAATAAAACCTGAAAAAAAGGCTGTACCTTGATGAAGCCATGTGCGTTTCGCAAACCCGGCTATTCCCATATAATCCCCAACAGAAAACCAGTTGAATTTAGTATATTATGACTTTTTATAAGCAGAAAAATTAAAAAACGACGCATTAGAAGAAATAAAAATTCACCGTGTTCGTGAGCCGGGCCGTAGGGCTTCGGATGATGAAGTGTAAAAAAGGTGTAAATGTTTTCTTTATTTGATTGAAGAAATTTCACCAAATCATATTTCCACCACATAATGTAAATCATTATTTGCATGTAGCAAATCGTTTTAATTTTAGAGGTCATTTTATAATTACACAATTGGCCGACCTGAAAAAACTATCGGGATCATTGATTCAATTGGAGGATCTGGTCCGATTTTGATAGCATACTGATTCGTATGGAATTAGCACGACCCGGTCGAAGCAATTGGATGTCCAACTCGGGCCGATCAATAGAAATACTCCACCCTTGTCATATATTCCATACATCACACCGGGCATCTACCATTATACCCACAATGATTGGCCATACAATTGCTATTCATAATGGTAAGGAACATTTGCCTATTTATATAACAGATCGTATGGTAGGACACAAATTGGGAGAATTTGTAGTATATTTTAATAAAAAGTTGATGAAATGTGTGATTAAAATTATGTGACACATAAAGTATGATTAAAATTAATTGTTAATTTTGATTTGAATTTTAATTAAATTTTTTAATTGAATCAAACATGAGCTAAATTTAAAACCATTTTACTTCAATAAACGTACAAGGCCGTGGCCTGCACGTACAGAATTTTTCTCTAATTAACGATGCAAGAAGTCTAAAGTGATGCAATAGTTAACGTCATTTGAATTCCAGTGAAAACTTAGCAGTAACGCATACAATTTTAAGCTAGCTTTTTCGTTAGATTCACCACAAGTGAAATCATTAGAAACAATAAAAACTACCATAAAAAATTACTTCAATGGCCATTTTGAAACTTTTATAGACTTCAGTGACCGATGCTAAAATTAACCTATTAATACACTATATCGAAGAAAAAAATAATATTTTCTAGCACAGTAATACTAAAGCATTAATCTAAATGACCACACTTGATAAATTCAATTAAATAAATCGTGTAACATTGCATTTAAGTGAATCTATAATTAAACATCATGAAATTAACGGTGTTGAATATCATTAGACTTTTAAGGGATAAACCGAGTAGACAACTCAGCAAAAAATGGTTTAAAGTTTTAACGTGGGATAAATTATAAAACTAGCTTCAAAATAAAGCGAGCCTTTAACAATACATTAAACCTACTTACAAACCAAATTAGCTAACCATTTGCTAAAATGACCAAATTAAACTATTCAAGTCAATAATTAGCCCTACTTACTAACAATCAGCCATTAACATTAAAATGAGAATGAAATTGGAAGTGAAGATGGCGGGTCGGAAAATCACAGAAAACTACTACTAAAAAGCTTAAAAACTTGAAAGAGGTTTTGAGTTCTGAAACTCAAGGATGTAGTAAAGCATATATCCTTTTTCCAATATGGTAATAAGAAAACAAATGGCAAGGGCATCCATACGCACAAGACTATAATCTGGTGCAGGTAATAACCAAGAGGCCCAAAAAGCCAGAGCCACATTCAACATTACTGATATTTTGTTTTCTTCTTGATACCCGTGTGAATTCCTTCCATCGACTGCCTTTTAGAAAGAGTCGATTTCTTTTCCTCTGCATTTCTTTTGTTAATGAACTCTGAGAAAGAAGGAATTGGTGGAAGCTCTGTTTCTTGAGAAAGCAATGGGGCATCAGATCCATTGCTGCCATCGATTTTTTCATCAGCGAGTTGTGTTAATGCTGGTTTTATCTCAGAGGGTGATGGCAAAGTATTTGGTCTCGGACTTTTATCCTCCAATGTAGTACAAGCCCCGGTCCCAAGTCTAGATGTCAAATCATCAGGGCTTGCCGTTGACAACCACCTCACTGTACTTGCCATCTGTGATAGATAAAACCCCTTCCCAGCCTTGCCGTATTTCTTATAGCAGTCGTTTTCAAGTTTAGAAGCAGATGTCACAAAGTCAATCCTGCAAAAGGCCAGCAAATGAATTGGATATACCCTGGTCGATCAAAGTACAGAACTATGGTATATTATAATTTGAACCTTATAGCCCATCAGTAATAAGGGGCGAGATATCATACTTTAAGTTGTTGAAACGATGTTCGTCCTGCTTCAGTGCATTTAATAATCTTTGCTCGCCCGACTCCCGTAATGTTTCAGATATGGCTTTTTTGTCAACCTTATTAACCTATCAACCGGGAAAAAATAAATAAATAAATAAAATAATAATAATAAAAGCAACAAACAACAACAACATTTGTAGCAATGAAAACAATAACTCAATTGACTAAAATTGTGAAAATTGTGTAACAGATGGAAGACGTAAAACCCCTGTATAAATTGACAATATGAACTTACAATTCGGAAAGATAATTGACTTTCTTTCCTTAACACAGGGTAACTAACTACTACAACTAATAGAAGAAGACATTACACAAGATGAAGATCTGTCAATCTTCAATATCACAATATGACGTGGATTTAAATAAAATAAAAGAAACGGAAAAAAAATATTCTGAATCAAATAATATTAGGTAAATAATTGCAGAATATTTTATAGTAAAGATTCTAGTAGATTATGGTAAATAAAATTAAAATACAAGAAGAATAAACATCAAGCAAGGACTGCAAGCAATCATTATATACATATGGAAGGGTTTCAAATCACAATAAGTAGAACTAGAATTTAAGAAAGGACGTTACAAAATATAGGGCTCTTTTGTCCTGAGATTCAACAAAATATTGATTTTGTCAATTCTTTATGCCAAAACTCCATGGTCTCATCTATTCTATTCTTCATCCAGATTGTATTAAAAATCACAAGGGACTTTACCCCTGACAATTAACTCCGTTCTTAAAACTAGAATAAGTGGAGAAAATTAACACAGTTCACCTGCTTGTCTGGACTTTTAATCCTGTAATAGTTCTCTTCTGCACACTGCAACAACTCAATCCTGTCATCTAGTCTAGATTCTAATGATTTACCGGACTGTGCTAAGCTCTTTGCAACTTCTACAGCATCTGAAATCAATTTACTGATTGATGAATAAGATGAAAATTCAGGAGAAATCCAGAACTAGCATTCCAAACCAAACAATATTGCAGACTAGCACATGAATGTCAGATACAAGGGTTTTTAGCAAATAATGAGTGCCTGTTCAAAATATACCATCAGAATCAGATATATCTTCCTCACTTCCACTAGCTTCATCATCACGATTCCAGAATTCCGAGAATTGTTCTTCACCATTGACATCTGAAGCACTGCACAGAAAAATCCTAATTTAATCATCAAAAATAGAATACCAAATCAAAGCCGTAGCTGAATGAAGCCCATTTAGTGAAGGGTCTGAATCCTGAAACCACTTCTTCAGCAAAATTCGACCAATGATAGGCTTGCAAATGCTATTAACTAAGGAAAAGTGCTTGCAATTTTTACGAATATCACTGCAGTGGTCCTTTCCAAGCCAGTTAATGGATAGCTAACATCAAATAATCCGACACAATGGCTAAACTAATACAAGGCAAGATCGGAATACTCCAAGGAATTTCATTTCCTTCTCTCTCTTCCCTTAGAAAAGGCGGGTCAGCAGATGCATTATAACTGATACAGTATTTTTCCCCATCCTTCCATCTTTGTTTAAGTGAATCACATCATAAGAATCAATCAAATTTTTTATATACTAACTGAAATTCAAACAAAAAATATTTGATACCAATTCTGAAATCTTATGCCACCTTGATCATAGAATCGGGTATTTTAATTTGTACAGCAAACCTCTTTCTTTAATTTTCTCCGTAATATTCTATAAATTAAAGCAATACGTACCAGAAAGATCCAATTCTTGTTGTTTATGACTTTTCATGAAGAATGTCAAACATATCAAATTTCAGATCAGATTATTGGATTGGATATTTGATAACGTAGCAAATCGGATATAGATTTAGCAATCAAATATCCGTTGGATTATCAGATCAAATCGGATCCATAAATTATTCTTATCTGATAGGATCAGATATGGGCAGAGCCAACCTATATCCAATCCATTTACAGCCCGATCTAGAATCCATATTTTTCCCGCCATTAAAATATAGCAAAACAAGAAAAAGAATTTTTTATCAACATATAAATATAATCATAAAATCATATTAATTATTAGAACTTTGGTACGCTGTGCTAAATATTTTTCCAGCGATCTTCCTATCAAAAACTAAGTAAATTCTCCAGCCTCGGTGGTAACCTACTTGTTTAAAGTTATGTGTTGCAACAATTCGTGCTTGTAGGGTTTCATTATAAGTTGCTAAAATTATAATATGATAGAAATGATAGGTGGGTAAGTGGGTAGTAGTTGTGGATCCTACGAAATGTGTACTTTAAAATTAAAATTTACCTTTGACCTTTAAATTATAAGCAAATTATAATGCAAGGCAAACAAGCTTTCATTTCCAGAAAAAACTTCCATTTTATATATGGATAAGAAAGTCAAAGTATATACAGCAAGTAAACATTAGTCAAACCATATCACAAGAAAAATGCTATGAATGCAGAAAATAGATGAATAGTCAAATAAAGCAACCCAATAACTTAAATTTTGGTAAAACATCTGTTCGTACACATCGATTTATGGCAACTAAAAATGCTTGGGGCAAATTCCCTAATCACTATGCTTAACTGTACAGCAAAAGCAACGAGCCAATAATGCAGCCAGCTAGATCCCAGTTTAAAAGGAACTGGTATGCATACAACAAAATACGGGATAAACTACCTGCTCATTGATATCCAAGAGGATCCATATCTGGGTCGACTTGCGCAAACAGTTGTAAGGTCCTCCAAATGCTTGGAAACTAATTTAGGGTGTTTGCATGCATCACAAGATTTCGCACATAATGACGAAGTTACCTGCTTTTAGAGAAAGACGTCTATATGGTGTTATCTGACATTCTCATATAGTGTCTTTATGTACAACAGGATCGTTCATCATTCAAGAATAAAATACCTGCTCCCCAAAACTCTCAAGGATCTTTTTCCTACGACAACCAGATTCCTCGCAATATTCAACCATCTAGATGAATTATATGGCTCAGATCAAAATGGAATCAATGGAAAATGGAGATAAGGCCCATCGTTATGGAAGAGGATGAAATTTACCTGGTGGAAATCAGCCAGTGACTTCTTGGAGGGCCCCTCTTGCAAGCTTGAGAACTGTAACTTCTTGCTCTCAGTGTTACCCAAAATAAATTCCTGCAAATGTGTGTGAAGATTTTGGAGTATATATAAAGTGAAAAATTTGAACATCGAAGGAGACAGTAACATAGTGGCAAAGATACAACTAACCATTCTTCTGCGATCATCCACTCCATAATACAGTAGACTCTGGGAGGGAAGTTGATCACGACCAGCTCTACCAGACTCTTGATAGAAGGATTCCATTGACTTGGGGATATTAAAGTGGCAAACAACTCTGACATCCTTCCTGTCTATGCCCTAGAAATATAATGACAAAATATTTGGTTAAAATAGTACTCCTTGAAAAATCTCTACTTTGGAGACACTGAAATTTGTTTTAAACATTCCTTATTTTTGATAGAAATAGCCGCATACCATCCTGCATTTCAACAACCAGCTCGATCACTGTGCATGTACCAAAGTATCTCCAGCAGCTCAGAAACCACATAGACAACAACGATAATCATCACCGAACAATTACAATCAGATTATATGCAATAAAGAGCTTAACAGGATGAAAACGCATGACATTTCAGACAATTTGAAATTATTGCAAACTGTGAAGAAATTTGTTCTGAGGGAATCAGCTGAAACTAGTTACACATTTCTCTAACAGTATTTAAAAAATTGAAAACAAGAGATTGGAAAAAATAAATCCTTAAGCATACAACTGTCAAATGGCAACCACAGAGTACATGAGGTGTTCAAGGATTTCCTTTTGTATTGGTTTGCAAGCAGTTACAAGGCGGGGGCCTCTAAATATGTTTTCAGATACCACTACAGAATTTTTGCCCAATGGAATGAACTTATGAGGACATGTACTTTATTATATTAATTTCAGAACAGTTTGTTTAATGATGAAGTGAATTTATGCAATATCCCAGCTCAAACTTGATCAATGTAATGATTTATATTTGAACACATGGTAGCACTGCAGAAGAGCCAGAAATCTAAAGTCTCTACTAAAAATGTCAAAGCATTGTAATTCA
The DNA here is from genome assembly GCF_002742605.1 of Olea europaea var. sylvestris. Taxonomy (NCBI): domain Eukaryota; kingdom Viridiplantae; phylum Streptophyta; class Magnoliopsida; order Lamiales; family Oleaceae; genus Olea; species Olea europaea. The sequence continues at coordinate 11,266,244 of NC_036257.1, read as the reverse complement.
TTGGCTTAGGATACCCATATGAGAATCGTAACTGTCAGACATCTATCACAAATATCTACTTCTCCTTCTCCCAGATAAAACAGGATTCAAGATAATGAAAAAGTAGGCATAAGACAAAATAACATGGTTTCGTCAATATAATATGGTCTGACTGAGACCCAACATGCTGAATTCCACTTATTTATCTCACACAAAAGGCCAATCACATATTGTGCAATCTTCAGCTGTTAATAGTAGTCTAGCAATAAGGAAAACAACATTAAACTTACTGCGAGCAAGAACTAAATCTGAGATCAGTATGATTTAATAATATTACAATGATGGTGCAAAAAATGACCCACCAGCTCCGGACCAATATCCGGTTCAATTAATCCTAAAACCTATCTAAATTAAAACCGGTTTTAAAAAACCGGTATTTTTGCCTGTTAATCATTAACTGAATGACCCGAAACCAGGTTTTCCCATTTTCCTGATTGGTTAAAAATATATTGTTTTGGACGAGATCCAATCATCCAAAACAGAGCTCCGCAATTTACTGTTCAATCCTGCATGATATGCTAGAAGTGACAGAAATGGAGTTAAATTTGGAAAGCCTAACAAAGGTGACATTTAGAGGTAGCAAGATATAGTTGTCTGCTACCAGAGCAAGAAATTCCATTCTTTGATAAATAAGCAGCCAAATCATCAGAAGTCTTGCGCTCAAGGCAGTACACAATTGCACAAACATTTCCAAAGGACTTGAGAAAATTACATAAATCAGCATGGGGATTGTCCAACAAATCTTTGTAACGAACTGCAAGAAGAGGTGTTTAAAAAGACAGGTATTAGGTTTAGGTCACCGTTGCTCTGCCTAAATGCATAAAAACCATTTAATCAACTAAAGTGGCAAATTCAGAGAAATTAAATATGAACCATATTTAATCACATATTAATCAATTTGCAGAGCCTGTTCAACCTTTTGTTCTCCTTTCATACTCAATTTTCTTATTTTCTTTTAGATGTGCCCATGGGGGAGGGAAGAGTTTGTGCAATAAGATCTTAGATTTCCCCAAAACCTTTAACAAATGAGGTGCTATATTGTCCAAAGTATAGCCAGTGTGCTATGACAATTAAAAAAAAGGACACGTACACTCATTAAAATAACTCACATAATGCTCCAAATAAAGCAGAAGAGCAACTATGCTGCTGCTCAAAAAGTTCCATAACAAAGAACGGAAGGAAAGCAAATAAATCAAGATAAATAGACCTCACCTTCATAGTAAATATTCGGTCGATTAAACGATGATTTCAGGACAAGAGGGTTTTCCAAACACAAGGACTCTGTCACATCCTGCTGTACTCTGCAGAAACACAATATGAAAATATCTTAATTGGACTGAAATTTTGTGCACAAAGAAGTTCCAGATAAATTTAAACAACAATTAAATATGTTCCATATATATAAAAAGTATTCTACTAAAGAAAGATCATTCAGAGACTTTTCCTTTTGACAGGCCAACAACAATGCTTTTGACAATGATATTTTAACGACATGGATACACAAAAAGATTTTATCTTTGAAGTCTGAGTAAAAGATAAAACTTATGTTTAAGGTGGAGGAGTAAGAGGTTGCAGAACATCGTAGAATCTACATTAATAAGAAAAAGTGTTTAGAAACTTTTGCTAGGATATGGACGGAAAGTTATATTTTCTATGGAGAAAGTTGAACACTCACTTAGGAGCAGCTGTAGCTGTCAAAGCCAACAATGGTATGTTGGGCAGACAATTCCTCAAAGAAGAAAGTTTGCGATAGCTTGGCCTGAGTATAAGAATAATCAATAAAAATAAATAACAGTAATAAAAATAAAAATAAAAATAAAAATTCTAAACTCAAACAAATGGCAGATATGGTGACCTATGATGCACGGACACGGACACATGTGTCCGACTCGATACGTGTTGGATACGTCAACACGTGATTTTTAAAAAAAGTATCGACACGACACATTGATTAATTTTTTTTAAAATCTTCATTTATATAGTATAAATTTAGTTTTATACTTGCCATTACTTTTTTTTTGTTGAAATCTTTTAAATATGAATACCTATTTGTTATTTACTAATAACTTTGAGTTAAAAATATATAATATTTTTAATGAAAAATGAAAAATGTTTATGGTAGAGTTGTCTAGAAAAATATAAATTTTATATAATAACCTCTTGCTCTCCATATTACAAAGTAGGTTACAGATAATTTTAAAAGGAAAGATTGTGTAATAATTACCCAATCAACTAATAAGGAAAATAATCCTATATAATTGGAAAAATATAATAAAAGATTATTTTAAACAATATTTTCATGTTCCATATCTTTAACACCCCCCTCAAATTGCAATCTTGAACTATGACGGTGACAATACTTATGTCCACGAAAAAGAAATCCAAACCAGATCAATCAACTATGAAAATTAGTGACGACGAGAGACCAAGAACAATAAAATAGTGCAAAAACGACCCAAAACAACTCCAAAGCCAATCCAAGCATACTCCAAAGAGCTCATTCCCCAAGAAGAATTTCCAGGGGGGAGTTCCTATATTCTAGTCAACTCTTGTAAATAATTTTTCAATTATAAAAATGAATAAATTAAAAGGCAGTAGAAAAAAAAATGGATAATCATGCTGGTGTAAATTATTTATCTCTTCAGATTAATTTCTCTCTTTTTTTTCCATTTAAATCCAATTTATGTGATCTTTTATTTAATTTTATTATATTTACATAATAAAATACTCTAAAAATATCAACAATTCTCCACATAACAAAATAAAAACTAAATATGCCCTCGCCCAAAAAAGCAGAGAGGAGACGTAATTCGAACACAGCTCGTACATAGGATGGGCGTAGCGAAGGAGGGGAAGCGTGTTCTGATTGCATTGCCTTCTTCTTCGCTATGAGAAACAATGGGTGCTTTTGTCTATGCATATTAAGTTAATTTGAAATTAATTTAATTTTGTCAATTCTTGTGATATATAATTTATTTATTTATTTATTAAAACTCTTTCAACCCTAGTTTAATTCCGGTTCAACCTTTTAACTCTTGATCCTTTAACTTTTCCAGGTCAACATTCGGGGTGTAATACTAGTACATCGAAATGTGCGTTTAAAAGTTGGCCCTCGCGATTGTACAATTTACCAGCAATAAAAAAATTGATATGCATATCCCAATTGCATTTGTACGTACTTTGGTTCAAAAGAGTAAAGAAATGAAGAAAATTAATTAATCTACGTAATTGAGCAATTCAACTTGGTTACCTAATCAGCTAATTATATTCTAATTACAGTAAAATTTCTGTAATATATTAATAATGGAACCAAGATAAATTATTACTTTAGAGAGGTTAATAGTCAATCGACAAAAAACATCAAACCATTTTTGGTCAACATTACAAAAATGTTTTGAATGTCGAACGTTTCTTGAATTATTTAGGTGAAAATGAAATGATGCTGGAATAGCAACAGATTATTGAGGGGGTACTAAGCACATTTATAGAACATGATTTAGATGATATTTGTGTCTCACCAACTATTTGTTCAAAAGAAGCCTTTCAAGCACTTTAAAATTAAATAATTAGTTTCTACAAACCAAATAGAGCACGTGCATTGCAAATAATTAGGAATGAGGTTGAAATAAAGTAATTATATTCACACCACAAATTCTGTTTGATACACCACATTTTAATTAAACGTCCTCATTTTTTATTCATTGTCACCTTATGTCAACAAATTCTTTTCGTCGGATTTTTATTCTTAACCTTCAGTTAATCAACGCATCTTACAAAAATCATATGGATGACTCTCACATGGAACAAGCTCTAATGTTACAATAATGTAATCTTTAGTTATTGGCACAACTTTATGTTGGTTAGATTGTAATCTTTAGAGGAGTCATATTACTATCAACTAGATTGGTCTTTCGTCTTCGATTCCAAATAGAATACTAGGGAACTATACCGAATTTCACAGTTTTATCCTCAGGTATATAAAATTTTGACATCCATTAGAAGCTGATCATGATCACTCAACCCAAATTTTTGGAATCAGAAAAAATGAAGCCCCCTCTCACTCATCAATTTGGTTTTTCCTCAATCCTGTTTCAGGTTGATATATTTTGTCAGCTGCAAGTGGAAAATTCACAGAAGGTTCACTTTGATAGCAGTTGCAAGTGGAACATTAGATGTTATTAGGGAAAAAATGAAGAGAATACAGTTGGCAGCAAATCCTGATTCTAGAAGTGACACATCGATACATATGATTGCAAATACGACAGATTCTTCTTCCACTGAATGTGCCAGTATCAAGAATCCTATGCGTTGGGTTTTGATACCCAATAAATCATGGACGTAGATGTAAAACGATGTCGGATAATTTTGTATAGATAACTCATAAAAATACCTTTAAAATTAGGAGTGTTTTGAAAAATCATATTAAAAAAAATTTATAAATAAAAAATACTTGGTAAAATCAAAAAATGACACATGTCACATTTTTATTAAAAAAATTTGTCACTTTTAAAATTTTAGTATCACTTTTTTTATTAAAAAATTACATACAATATCACTTTAATTAAAAAGTGATGTTCGTCCCTAAAAAAGAGTTACAGAAGTTTCAAAAAAAGATGCAAAAAAGTGCAGACATTAAAAAAGTGACAAAAATTCAAAAAAAAAAAAGTGACAATTAGCCCCGTTTGGTCCCCATTCTCCTTCTCATTCTTTTTTTCTATTTTATTCTCAACCATACAATCTTCCATAAAATAATACTACACGAAAATCAAAAACTTTTCATTTTTTTTCAAACACACATTTTTCAAAACAACACTACTTTAACCGTTAAAATTTGAATAGAATGGGGATGAAACGGGAGCTTACTAAAAATGACAAAAATTCAAAAAAGTGACAAATTTTTTTTTTAAAAATGACGAATTTAAAAAAGTGACACGAATCTCAAAAAGCTACACAGATTCAAAAAAAGTAAGGGCATAGAAATCAAATGTACCATTGAAAATGTTAAATGTTAAGGCGAGGCCGTGGAGCTGTTTACACGTCAGATAAAGGAGCAACGGCTAGAATTTCGAATGAGGGGGCATAGAAATCAAATATACCATTGAAAATGCTAAATGTTAAGTCTAAAATTCAAATAAAGCTCGAAGGCATTAGCAAATGAGCATTGCAAATATGTAAATTATCTTCACTATAGTTTCATACACCCTCCTAAGACCCAATTCAAAAATTGAAGAAAATAAATCAACTGTATAAAGAGAATTTTCTCGAGTAGAACAAAACAACAGGATTTTCACTCTTAGAACATGGTTCCTGTATTCTCGACGTCAACTTCTCCCATACATGTATCTTCATCCTCTTCACTGTCTTCATCTATACTAACCTCCTCATTTTCACAACCCAGCTTAAGCATCTGCTCAGCAAGTAGTTTGTCCTCCCGTTCACTTACTTAAAAAAAACCATCCATATTAGATATGCTACAACAATAAGAGTTGTGATGATCACAAGGATAGCCTTTACAGAAGAAGCAAAGAGAGGATTAATATTTCACCCAAAGTTGAAATATTATAGCAGGTTTTCTAGGGAGCATTGAATGATACTACTAAAATTTTGTTAATTATAGTCTCCAGTTTTGTCCCATACAAAGAATCAAACATGCACAGGAGATTTTTCTATTTGGTCGGGTTTTATTCCTTTTTAATTTATTCATTGAAAAGTCTATATTGTCCTTAATAAAATTATTCTTCTTATATTGCAATATATACCCCAATCTTTCAAACTATTTTTATCTTATATTTATTCTATTTTGAATTTTAGCATATAGGTCCATTTTATGATCTAATATATTGAAATATTCTGCAACATATTGTTCATATTTTTTATTAAGTATATTATAATCTTCAGAAGATACATTTATATTTTCTAATTGAGAAATAATATTTTTATTTCTTCTAACATTCTTTCTAATAAATTATCTAATCCTTTAATTATATACCCTGGCATTCAATCATAAATAATCCCTACGATTCTTTAAGATCTTAAAAAGATTCGTTCTAATTTCAGCAAAAATTAATAGTTTTACCTTAGTTTTGATCTGAACCTTTATTCTTAGAATTGAGTGACCTTCGAGCTCTGAATATGTAAACTGCTTCCTTCAATAGCCTCTCGCCTTCACAGAATCTCTACTATTTCAGTTTTTTGCTCTTATTGTATCATTTCTAAAGAATAAATTTCTAGACTTTGATTAAAGAAAAATCCTTTTTTTTGCTAAAATAAAAAAGAAACTTTCTATTAGATCCTTCAATAATCTATGGGAATAAAGATTTAAAAACTCATATCGATATCAAAATATTGAAATTTTATTTCTACAAAAATTTGTACAAGATTTCTATTTGGTACAAAAGGGTTTCCAAAAAAATTGGTTTTGAACTGAAGATAGCTTGAGAATAGATGTTGATTCTCAATTACAACTTGAAATATTTCAATTCTTCCCTAATACCTCTATTTATACATACATATGAAACTTTATTATTAATCAATTTACATCATTGCGTACATCAGCAATATCGAAAGGCACACTTGTCTTTCTATTATTATCCTTCTTGGACCTATATCTGCACATGCAGCTTCTGTTTTTTATCAAATGAGCATCTTCCTTTCTATTATTGTCCTTTTATCTCTTTGTCTTTACATGCAGTTGAGACAATCTCTTAACAGGCAAGATTCCTTGATAGTGGTAGGACATCCTGAAAATTGATGTATGTCGAATTTTATGATGAAGTCCTTCAAGATTTCTGATTTTTCACGTCCTCCATTTGTAACTAGCATCCAATTTTCATATTGACATAAACGTGAGAATTTTTTATCATACAAATTTTTGGCAATATTGTATATAGCTTTGATTCCAAGTGCTCTTCTATGCCTAATCCATGAATTTGTTATCAATGAAGCTTTTTTTATCATTCTCCATAACATTTATTTAAAAATTGGCTGCTACATACCCAATTGATATTATATGCTCAACTAGATAATAAACAATTTCATCATATTCAGGACTTATTGAATAAAATTTCAGATATATTCTTCGTCATTTGGCAAATTTTGATATTTCTTTTATGAACATATCATCAAATTTTGATATTTCAATCAAATTCTTTCATGGATATATTAAATCCAAAAATCTATAGTCTGCAATTATCTTTATGAATGAAGGGTCTCCTCCTTCCATGGCTGTCACTCTAGGATAAACATTATTTCCCAGAAAGATAAAATATGAATAATTTATTTTTATTTCATATACAATCACGACTATTTTGGCATATTCTTCTTCTTTTGAATCTAAAGGGATCATATCATCTTGATCTATGATACTGATAGTTTTGAAATCATTTTTATCTCCATGTATCATCACTTTTTTAGTTGATGTTATTAGAATTGAATCTACTTTTTTATCAGTTGGTATGATGTAACATTTGGGTCCACTGCTGCTTCCAACTGTCCCTGTTTGGTATTGATTTGAAAAACTTATTTCTGAGCTCTTTGGTATATTTGTCTCAAACAATATATCTTTTAGTTGTACTGCAATAGCTTCAACTTGGTTTTTGAGTTCTATGGTTTCTTTATGTTGCTCAGTGATGATATTCAATAATACTTTTATATTTGAGTTGAACATCTCTGAGATCTGTGTTGCTCCATTATTTATGTTTGCAGCTTCTTCTTTAAGAAAATCTATCATTTTTGTATGTGTAAGATAGATTGATATAAATCCATGACCTTGGCTTTATTCATCAGCAAATTCTACGTTTCTGCTCAGAAAATCTGCACGAAAATTATTGACTCCTTTAATATGAATTATATCAAAATTATAAAATGGTAAATAAGCTTGCCATAAATGGAGCCTTCTGTATTGAGATTCTGATGGTAGTTTATTCCTAGCTAATCCTCCAACTTGAGAATTATCAGTTTCAACAATAAATTTCTTGGATAATAAAAACAATGAGAACTTTTTTATTCATCTAATAATTGCTAGTAATTCTTTTTCATGAGTGATATAATTTATTTCTGCTTGGTTAAAAGATCCACCTGAATATCTACAAATCTCATTTAGATCTATTTTTAATATTGCTGCCCAATATTTATCTGAGGCATTAGTATTAATCAAATTATCTTTTTTCATCTGACAATTTTAATTTTGGTAAATTTTTACATTCTTCTTTTAATGATTTAACTATTTCTGTATGTTCTTCATTACATCATTTAGTATTTATTTTTTTAAGTAAAATTTGTATTTTATACTTTTTCTTAGAAAGATTTTCAATAAATCCTTCTTCATAATTTAAACATTCCAAGAATTTTTGTATTTGTTCTTTGGATTCTAGTTTATCTGAAAAACTTCCTACTTTTTTAGATATATGAATCTGTAATTTTATTCCTCTTTTATCTATTGATAATCTAAGAAAATATATTTCGTATTTTTCTATTATAGATTTCTTTTTAGAAAGTACAATTCATTCTTTTTTTTACATTCATTTATGAATTGAATTAAATAATTTCTATGTTTTTCTTTACTATTACAACATATTAGTATATTATCTATATAAACAATTAGAAATTTATTAAACTTTTTAAATATATTATCAAATTTTCTTTGATATATTTTTGATGCATTTTTTAAACCAAATAACATTACTAATTGATATTGCCAAGTTGAATACTCTAGGACTTGTACGTCTTGAGGACTATTATACCTCGAGGACGTTACAGAATCTTATAATTCCATTCTGAAGGTCTAGTCCTCGGGGTTTATATGGTCTTCAGGATGTTGTTCCCGAGGACTCGATTTTCCTCCCCAAAATTCATAAGTCATCGAAGTGAAGTAATCGAGCACTATCCTTCTAGCCAAACTCTTTACCCGAGCCCATAATAAGTCTTACCTTCTGAAGACTCTAATGTGATTCAAACATCTGAACCCAGGACTCCTACGTCCACAAGAACTCTATGTCAACAACAGTGTCATTGGTCATGCAATTATATTACAAATAATATACTTCTCTCAGGCGGGACTCTATTAGATAAGAACGTCCAACTTATTCAATCCTACTAGGAATGTACTACCTACCGCTATAAATACAGGACCCAGGTCCATTATTTAGGTACGTTCTACATACACAACTTTCAGCATATATTCATCCTTGAATCCCTTTTCTGACTTAAGCATCGGAGGGGCGACGAGCACACACTTCGTTGCCTTTGTTTCAGGTATTTGAAAGGCTTTGTTCTTGTCCATTATCAGTCATCATCCTCGAAATCCACCAGGTACGATTTTTGGTAGTATCACTAACTATTCATATTTTCCTTGAGGTGTACTAAATGCAATATATTGTATACTATTTTCTTCCATTTTTACTTACCAAAGTCCTGATTTACAATAAAATTTAGAACAATATTGTTTTCCTTTTGCAAGGTTTATTAAAACTTCTTTATTTGATAAAAAAATATCTATCAAATTTAGTATATTTATTTAATTCTTTATAATTTATAAACATTCTAGCTTTTCCTCTAACTTGTTAAGAATGTTTCATAATCATAAAAGTTGGACTACTATGAGATCCGTTACTAGGTCTAATAAGTTTCTGTTCTAATAATTCTTTTATCTGATTTTTGAATTCTTATCTATCTTCTAAGGTATACATCATTGGTCTGACTCTTATTATAACACTTTCTATTAATTCTATTTTGCCTTTAGGGTGATGTGGTTTCGAAAATAATAATGAATTTTCTCCACAAACTTTTTCTAATTGTTCAATAATTTTTTTAATACTCATTTCTATTCCTGTTTTTAGGACTTTTTTTATACAATATTCTTTTATTTTTTATTTCATTATATATTATTAGTTTTTTCTCCCATTTATCACCACGCTGGTTGGCTGAACTCAATGAGGTCTAAATTTTCTTGAAATTTTTAATAAGTGTGAGCAAGATGTTTGTAATATTATTATATAATTATTTTGTTTATAATATTGAAATTGTTGTATAAAGTCATTTTCTAACAATATATCACACTCTAATTTATCATTTTTATATATTTTATTTATTGTAACTTGTTTACTTCTAATAATTATATCAACTTTATCAACACTATTAATTATTTGAGTGTTTTCTCCTGTGACTCCAGTTATTTTTATCTTACTATTACTATTTCATGATTTCATCAAAAAACTTTTAAACATTGTTATATTACTTATTGTGTCTATTAAAAAACATGTTGTTATGTTTGTTTCTATAATAGTAACTTGTATATATACAGTTAATGAAAAACTTATCTGATTATTCATTTAATTCTTTTTGCATCATATAGTTTATTTATTATGAACTATGTATAGTCCTTCTCTTTTTATACTATAATTTTCTAATCCATTCAAAAAACTCATTCCTAAAAGTATATAAGAGTTTATATCCACACTCTTATCTATATAATATGGTATTAAAAGGTTTATTCATCCTATTTTTATTGGTATTTTAACTTCTATATCTGTAATATGTACTTATCTATCAAAATTTACATATCTGTATGGTTCAGTTTTATGAGTTATGAAACCTTTATTTTCGATTGAAGTTATATGACATTCACTGACTCCTGTATCTATTAGTATGTTTGTTCCATTTATATATTTTCTTTCATTAAAAGATTCCCCTTCTATTTTCATATTTCTAGCATTCCTGTAAAGTTTTGTTTCTCTTATATTATTAAATTCTTCTGCGTGATTTTTATTAGGTATTCTAGGACTTTTTGATATTTTAATCAATTTTCCATTTTTAAATGTTATATTATTAGAGTATTCTTCTTCATTTAATTCAGTTATTTCAGATTTATTTCTTGTTATACTAAATTCAATATCTTCTGAAATTAAACTTATCTATTTATTTGGTTCTATTATTTTGCTAATATCTTTGCATTCTTTATGTACTTCAATAAATGGTTTATTGGAATAAATATTTCTATAATTAGAATTGGTAAATGTGTATCAAACTCTATATTTTATAGTCATAATTTAATCACCTGATTGCATGATATCATTTCTATATATCTTAAAATGTAATCCTAAAATTTCATTAAAATTTTTATATTTTAATGAGACACAATATTTTGGGTAGCATGTAAACATTATTTTTTGATATGCCAAATTTCCTTCTATTATTCCTAAATGACTATCTTTTAGACTTATTATTCTTTTATCATGTAAGATTATAGTTAAGAGTGAGTCTATCACTTCTCTGAATAATGATTTAAACTTTATTTGTCTTTCTGCTAAATAAACATATTAATTTTTTTTACTTTATTTTTTATTAATCTTTGTTAATAGTTTTTCAACTGTATTTTTTGTTAAAAGATTTAGGGCTTGTTTGAGCCACATTATTTTCAAAAAAAAAATATATTCTTCAACAATGATTTAATATCATTTCAACAATACATTCTTCAATAAAATAATATTACACACAAATATAAAATTTTTACTTACTTTTAACCACACATTTTTCATTGATTTGACATGAATAATGCATTTTTCCTAGAATGTGGCTCAAATATGAGCTTAATTTATGTTTTCCATAAGTTAGTCTAACATCTATAGTTTTCTCAATTTTATGATATTTATTTATTGCTATCATTTTCTTTTCCAAATTCTATGTAAGACTTCTCATTTTCTTATTTTTAAATTTAAAGATAATTTTTGCATTTTCCTAAATTTGTTATTATCAAATGTGACTTTTAATCCATAACCTTCTATTTCTTCATATTCTTGTATATTTATATTATTATTTTCTATTTCCTCTATTTCTTTATTCATATCGTAATCATTATCCTCTGTTTCACTTATATATATTTCTTGATTATAATATCGTTAAATATCTGATATTTCACTTAATTCATCTTTTATTTTCAAATATTCTTTTTGTAATATTTTAACTTTCTTCTTATCACAATCAGAGATTATATGACATATTTTTCCACACTTCCAACATTTACATTGGTTTTTATTTTTCTATTGACCATATGAGTTATTTTTTCCTTTATAATATCTTCTTCTAAATTTTATATATATATTTTTATTAAAATTTCTAAATTTTTAAAACTTTTTATTGTTATATTTTCTTTTATTAATCATTCTTACAAGATTACATCTCCATTGTATAGGGTTTTTCATATTTTCACAACATATTCTAGTTAATTTTCCTGATTTTTTCAATAATTGTCTTTGTTGACATATATATGTAAGTCTTCAAATAAAAATTTTATTCTTGAACCTAAAGTTTTAGGTATTCCAATATTATCTATAACATATTTTTCAAATTCTATTTTAAAATATATTCTCCATGAATCCAATAACTTATTATAGTACATGTCTTGATATGCTTATTGATTTTCATTACTATAAAATTGAACATAATAATAATTTTTGAATTCACAACTATATTATTTAATTTTACACATATCACATATTGTTAAATTTATTAATTTAATTCTTGCATTATTTTTTCTCTTATTGATTCTCCTTTAGCATTTCTTATCCAATTTTCTCCTAAAAATTTATCTGAAATATATTCTACTAATTTTTTTATACATTGTTTATCTGATTTTTATTATTTCTATTTTTATATTTCTTTTGATTAATATTTTTGTATAATTACTTATTCTGTCCCACCAATTCTAACATCTCCTTCAAATGATGCTATTAAAAAATCTATTCTTCTTTTTCAATTTGTCATCTTTGTTATATGAAAAGAATAATATCATTGAATCTGTACAAGTTAATAATACATTTTTAATATCTATTTTACAATTTAAATCTAAATTTGTTCCTCCATGGTTAATAGGTTTATCATAATTATCATTTAATTCAAACATAGCTCTATATTTATTTTCTTTAGGTGGTTCTCTATCTCTTACTTTATCATAAAATTGTTTATATGATTTATTATATATAGGTGCGTCACTTTCATCTGATTCTTAGAATTCTTGTTTAGAGGTTCATATTGAATTAGGTCCTCCTCCAGTATTCATTAAACCTTGATATTCACTTATATTATCTAAACTTAATTGATAAAAAAATTTCTATACGTAAATCTAATTCCTCATTCATCTTTATTTTCTTGTTTTTCTTCTATTTTTAATTTTTTTTTTTTTTGTAATTTCATCATCCATACTCCCTGTTTCTATCACTATATTTTCTTTTTCAATATGTTTCTTTCCTATTCGGGTCATTTCTTTCTCTATAAATTTTTTATCTATTTTCTTTTCTTTATTTTTATTATTTTCTTTTAATTCTCTAATTTCAATTTTTAATATATTTATATCATTTATTGTTTCTTTTACTTCATTTCTTAAATCTTGAATATCATTTATTAACATCTTTATTAATGATTCTAATTATTCCATATATTAACTTACTGACATATTAAAATTTTCTAATCATCTTTCTAACATATAAGTTAATTTACATCTTTTATCTTCATTTTCATCTATTATTTTTCCAAAACTTTCTTTAGCTACATCTGTATTTATTAATTCTTCTTTTACTATCTTAAAGTATTTACTTCGTAATCTTAATTTTTCACATTTTAATTTTATTAGCTGTTTTTCTTTTTTTATTTTTATTTCATCTGGTATTAATATTATATCTTGTATTTTTCTTGTATCTTATTAATCTTTGCAAGTAATCTATTTAATTTTAAACCTGTATGATCATTTACACTCATACTTCTCTTTATAATATAGATTAAATTCTTTATCTTCATATTCCTTAATAATTTTTTCATATATATATATATATATTTTATTGATCCTATTATTAATTTTTCTAATATTTGTTCTTTTATTTCTTTAGGCAACTCTTTGATTATTATTAATGTCATTATTTTTAATTTATTAGGAATAGTTTCTAAAAAACATATAACTTCCTTTTTCTTCTTCTAATTTATAATAATTATCTATTTTTCTTATTTTAATTTCCATGATTTCTATGGCTCTAATACCAATTTAGGGGGTGCTACTTTGAGCGAACAAAAATCAAGCTCATGTTTGAGCCACATTCTCGAAAAAAATACATTATTCATGTCAAATCAATGAGAAATGTGTGATTAAAAAATAAGGAAAAGTTTTATATTTACGTGTAATATTATTTTATTAAAGAATATTTAGTTAAAATGATATCAAATTACTGTTAAAAAATGTATTTTTTTGAAAATAATGTGACTTAAACAAGCCCCAAATAAATCTCTATTAATTAAATAAATCAGTATAAGCAATAAATCTATCTCAATTCAAATAATGATTAATTTTAAGGACTAGAATGGAATATTTTTATATTGTAGTGATTTGTATGAAATATTTATATTAGGGTATTTTAGGTACTTTTTATTAGTTGAATTGGTCAAAGGCCAAAATGGAAAAGTAGCCTTTTTATTTAGGCAATTTTCATGTATTTCCCAACATGCACTATAGTTCAAATAATAAAAATCAAGAGAAAAAGTAGTGATTCTTACAGCTCTAGGTGCCTCTTTAACTGTAAGTTTTCCCTTGTGATGTCCAATTTCTTCCATGCAAGCTTCAATAGCCTTGTTAAGAATAACAATACCTTGCTCCTATTTTACAAAAAAAAAAATAATAATAATAAAATAAAATAAAAGGAAAAAAAAGAAAAAAAAACCATCTAGTATATTTAGATATACATACATAGCTTCAGAGAAACAAAGGGTCTTTACCCATATTTTCATTTGCTTCTTCTTGCTGGAACCACGAGGTTGGCTTCTTCCGGCCAGAGGTGGTTACGGCTGTGGAGGAGTTGCGATGGATGGTGGAGTTGCCATAGACTTGTGAGAAAGCCACAATAGTCAACAGAGATGGAGAGATACGTCGATATATGCTCACTAGGCTGCTAGTCTGAATACAGTGGTGACGTCGACATCAATAATGTTTACTCTTTTTGGCCTGTTACATAATGAAAATGGGAAAAGGTTGAAGAAACACCATCATGTTTCTCTCTTTACGTTTGGAGGTTCGAGACTTTTAGACGTACTAATTGCGTTTTAAATTTTTTAATTAGTTTTAAATGGTATTTATTCAATTTTGTAGCTTTTGGACTGTATTGGGCCTAATTTCCTCATTTTGTATCGACACTTTAGTGATTACTTAACCCAAAAATAATTTAGGCTACTAGAAATAGCTTAATTAAGTTGATGTTGCTCCTAGCCCAACACTTAGATGACCCATGTTGTGATCTTCGATGATATGGTGACCCAATTAATTGGTAAGTTGTGGGCTTATTCTTGGCCCAAGTTGGTGACCCAATGCGTACTTTGCGACGTGCGCGTGCCGGGACCGGGACCGGGTCCGGGTCCGGGGAATGGTGCTAGTGGTGCGAAACACCACTCTAGTGGTGACTAGCCTTTGGCTAGTTTGCTAGCTTTTGGCTAGCTAAAGTTAGCAAAGTGGTAGGTAACATATTAAATTATATATTATTTACACAACCCACTATATAAACAAGACTATTTTCTTGTAAACTTTCGATGTGGGACTCCTTTCCATATAAAAACCACTTAAAATGGGCTTATCAACATATGGGCCTATATTGGAGACTTTTCCAATTCACTTAAATTAATTGCAATGACCCATATCATTAAATATTACATTTAATATTTTAAACCCAAATCAGATTCAATTAATTCCAACACAACCTTGATTCTTGTGGTGTTTGTTCGGTTGATTTCTGAGTCTAGAATCAAAGATTTCTTGAGGAGTTTCTGTTGAATTGCAAGACTAAACCAGAGAAAGAAAATTAACCAGAGAAAGGAGAAGAAAGAAATTTGAAGAAGAAATTCATATTTCAATGATGAATCACACCCATTTTTACATCAGATACAAGTCATATTTATATTGGGAATTGAACGTCTAAAAAACAAATTAAATTAACTAAACAAACTGAAAATAAAATGAAAAATAGAATAACTAACTTGAATTATAACTAACTAACTATAACGACTAACTTCTTTTCCCAGCTGGTTTTTCTTTCACTTTTGACTTCTCTTCATTCCTTTTTATTTCCATTTTGTCAATATGAGATGCAAGACTCCAACACCCCCTCAAGATGAGCATGTATGTTAATAAGGTTCATGATTCATCTTGCGAAGATGAAAAGGCTAAGAGCCAAAATGTTTTGTGAAAATTTTAATGACATTCTCATTTAATTTTTTCTGAACAAGATGACAATCAATTTGGATGTGCTTCGTCCTCTCATGATGGACTGGGTTAGTAGCTATGGATAAAGCATATTTGCTATTAGTATAGATTGAAACTAGCTAGGGAGGAGCAATGTGCAGATCTTCTAGAGCATAAAGAAGCCATTAAACTTCACACGTAGTGGATACAAGAGCCTTATATTCTGCCTCCACTGAAGAACGACTGACGGTAACTTGTTTATTTGATTTCCATGAAATAGAGAATTACCAAGAAAAATTGTAAAACCAGTGACACTTCAGTGAGTGCCAACACATCCTGCCCAATCACTACCCGAAAAGGCCTTAAGGTGTAAATCCAAAGAAGAATGGAAGAATAAACCCTGCACTGGGGTGGCTTTTAGATACCTCAATACTTGAGATGCTGCTTGGAAACGGCTGACAGCTAGGGATTTAAGGAACTGGATGAGAACTTGAACAAAAAAGCTAGGTCAGGCCTTGTGATAGTTAAGTATAACAATTAAACTACTTGTACAAAATAGTTTGATAAAAATAGTTGACAAAGTGTGTGTTGGCAAGATCAAAGCCAATGTATTTTATTGCTTTCAAAAACTGTTTTTGAATTGAGTGGTCTTGATTTTGGCAACAACTACTTTGTTAGTCTTTTTTGTAAACCTACTTTGTAATCATAGCATCACTCTAAGTATAATAGCCTACCAACAAGTCAACGATAGCTAGAAGGATCTTCATACAAGTTTGAATCAGATGCAGAAAGTTTAAAAGTATATGGAGAAAGCAGCTGGTTTGGAACCAAGAAAACCAGTGTCTTGAAGGATATCAAGGGCGTATTTCCTTTAGCATAAAGAGATGCCAGTTCTTGACCTTGCAACCGCTAATCCAAGAAAATATTTGTGCTGGCCAAGATCTTGGATAGTGAACTTATCATGTAAAAAGGACATTAATTTCTGGATTTTAAAAAATGTTAAATTATGGTAAAAAGGACATCAATTTCTGGACATCAACTTTTCATTCTTTTTTATTTCCATGTTGTCATTATGAGATGCAAGACTCCAACAGTTTCCGTACACTATGCTGTGTGGGATCTTTCCGACGAATAGAAGGCTTTATCCGGATTTCAGGCTCATATGGGGAGGTTAAGAGTAGGGTCACTTGATTCCTTTTATTTATTTTTTATTATTATTATTATTATTTTGGATATCCAAGTATCATCTTACAGTGACTAAATCCTGAAATCTACACCTTGGCCCTTCAAGCTGCAGACAGATTAAGAGTAGGGTCACTTGATTCTTTATTAGAAGAGGAGGGAGATGATTCTTGAGTTTCATTCTTTTACGTTGTTAGTAATTTATATTACAAGATGTTCTTGTAAGTGGCGAAAAAGCCCATTTGTAGCTATAAATCCTTCCTCGTAATTTGACTAGTTTTAGAAGTTCAATCCCTTTGCCATTGGAGATACAGGACACTCCTTTCAAATGAATATACTATGGCCAAGAAAGTCGATTCTTAGAAAGTAAGATGGAGGGAGGTCATGGATCAATCTATATGCCATCCAACTCCATTGACCCCTCATAGTGTAATTTACAGTATTCGTAGAGCAATTGAATCCAATATTTTACATAAATTGGATTCATATGGTTCTCCTACGTGTTTTACTTGGTTCGAGGCAGCGTAGTCTTGTTTCTGTTGAAAATTATAAACCTTAAGAGCAATCAATTTAAATAAAGTAAATAAGCAATCAAGAACACGCAAGATTTATAGAGGTTCGCATCAATGTGAAATTATGTCTTCTCTAGTCGCTATAGTAATTCACTACAATGAAAAAAATTTACAAGAGAATGTCAATCCTATCACTTCTAACCTCTTTTTCTCTCTATTTGATTATAATACAATTAAGTCTAAAAACTGGTTCCTATTTATAAGATAAATTAGGACAAATTCAAATTTTACAAGAATTCCTATTTCTTCATAGAATTTTATATGAATACAAGTTTCTAAACAATCCTTAATTAAATTTTTTTGTCCAGGAGGGAGCCACTGCCCCCTTCCAACCTACATGACGACTCAGCATTAATTAAATTTCACGATTTAACGGTTTCTTTTCTTTCTTATCATAAAATATATATGTTATGATTTCTTTTATTAAGTTACACATATTTCTGATATTGTCGGGGCCCGAGGCGAAGTACAAAAATTAGGCTCCAAATATCAACGTAACTGCAAAATTCAATGGTTTATTATGCAACATATTATTAACTTAAAACTTAACATTAAAACAACAAACAAATATATCAATCATCTCATAATTAATGAAAAAACTATTTTCTTTTTCCTTCTTTTAATATTTAAAAAAAAAACTTTTGGGCCAAAATAGACCCCTTATGATTTTAGGCTTGAGGCAAAGACCTCATTTGTCTGGCCACATGACCCGCCGTGCGTTAAATGTCATTAGCTATGCTAGCAGGTTTTTTTTATAAGGTATACCTCGGTTATATGTTTGTCGCCTCACGATTATTTGCAATTGTTCATGACGATCATCAATCATCGATTTGTGTAAGTCCACTGATTTTCTTTTTAATTAAAAAAAATTATATATATATATTAAGTTGTATCTCCGTCAATCCAACGAGGATACTTGTGGCACTGCCAAAGATTTGATGCATAGTCATTTGTCATATGATCGATGATTAGTAAGGTGAACACGTAACCGTGTTAATTGACGTTTATACTAAAAAAATGTTAAATCCTAACCTTAAGGGTCCCTCATCACCCCTGCCCTGGAGTATCGTAAGGGAGGTAAATCGCAGGTTATGCCTCCAAGGATACAAGGTGGAAGGCTGCTTGTACACTTTCACTTACCCAAGAGCCAAATCCATATTTCAGGATTCGAACTCTTGACGCAGCAGCCTCAAGCAAAGCTGGATTTCTCCACCCTCCCCTTTTACCAGATGTGCCCTGGGGGCAATTGACATTTATACTAGGAAAGACATCTGATGACCATACTTATAGTATTTGACAATATAAGACTCGATTTTACAGTAAACAAGATGATAA
>NC_036257.1:11239241-11241114 GCF_002742605.1 Olea europaea var. sylvestris | reverse complement strand
GGAATTCATAATACCAGAAGACAGGTGGTTTTCTGGGAAAATTACAACCTCAGTTTGTAAAGATGTCTTGAATACCATTCAGACGAGCTTAAGCCGACAACAGAAACGTATATTGATGGGAACCTATTTTGCTCATTTTTTAGAGTGCGACGAGATCACGATACAACCACAACTGATTCACTTCTTCCTTCTCAGACAGGTTCGTCAACCGAACAACGAAGAAATGTGGTTTTATGTGGCTGGAAGGTATGTGGGTTCTTCATCTCCGAGTTCAGTTTAGTCAGAGGCCTGAGATGTCATGGACAGTGTGATACACAAATGTATGACAATACAACATCAAAACTGAAGGGAAAATACTTTTCTCAAGTGGATAATGTAACACGTGAAGACATCAAATCCACATTCATCTCTGCGTGTCAAATGCCGGACTTAGATCTTGTTGAAGCTTTACCGAATGATGACGTTGCTAGGATTGGTGCTTTGTATTTTCTCACTGCCTATCTCTTTCCTAGAGATTACAAGAAAGTTATTGACAACTACTTGTTTGCCCTAGTTGAGGACTTCGATGCAATGAACAGATTCCTATGGGGTAAATTATTATTTGACATTACCTTGGGTTCACTGAAAGATGGGTTGAGTAGGAGGACTCCACATTACAGGCTACGAGGTATGTTGGTAGCCTTTCAAATATGGATTTATGAGACTTTTCCAAGTTTAGATGGAATTATTGTCACACGAACATCGAAGACACATCCCTGAATCATGAATTAGATGGCAAATGAACAACCTTCTGCTGCTAAGTTGGAAGGAGCTGACTGCTTCGCAAATGTTGATGTAATACATCAGTAAGCCTTATTACTAGTATACTGAATTGTTATGATTACACTTTTACTAATATACACTTTTGCATATTGTGATTTGTGACCTGGAACATCGGAAACGAAAATGGCCATCCATATATGAACAATGTCCAATGCCAGAAGCCGATTCAACCGGACTTGTTAAGTGACAGCCGCAGGAAAAAGAGGACAAAGAAATCAGCCAGCAATGCTAATGCTAGTGGAAAGTCAGTGATCCTCTTAACGGACAGCAGTATGGGATAGCCTAATGTGTCGAACGACGATGATGATTTCGTTGATCCTCCACCACGACGTCAAGACACCCCCCCGGTAAAAAATCTCCAATTGATAAAGCACCGTCAGCTGCCCATAATTCTCCAGATGAACCACACCCTCACATGCCGCAATGGGTTGATGTTAGTGGATATAATTATTTTTTTGAAATCAGCGTACACAGATCAATGTCTTAGGTCACATATTACCTTTTTGAAATCATTGATCACAGATCAATGTGATGTAGGTCACATATCCACTACATTTTCATCACAGAACATATTTTCCTAAGTCACATATAACCTTTTTTCATACAACTGGTTACACTTATGTTGTTATGGTGTCATGTCAGGCACATGATGATTTGAGGATGCAAATATGGAAACTGCAGTCGGACAATAAATTGTTGAATAGGGAACTCGCTGACATCAAGTCACATATGTCATGCTTCAATGATGTGCACTCTACAAAATGAACTCCATTATCCAAATGCAAAGTGTCTTAAAAATTGACTAGATGAAGATTCGAACTAACATGCAGTTTCTGTCCGAAACTGTGTCAGCAATGATATCTTCTTCAATGGAAGAGATCATGAGACGGTTTAGTGAAAAAGCAAAAGATCGAGGCATAGAAGTTCACGGAGTTGGAGACAATGGAACTCTTGTTACTAGAGGCTCTGATAAGACCGACGAGATACTTACATGATATTTACACATTTCATTATACAAACTATGGTTACATTGACATGCCAAGTATTCTTC
>NC_036257.1:11237229-11238793 GCF_002742605.1 Olea europaea var. sylvestris | reverse complement strand
ATGCGTGCTTCTACTACATTCGCCAGCTTGCAAAACATGGTAAGAATTTACATTTTAAAGCCACAACAACAAATTCTTGGTTTTAGCATAAAATAAAAGACATATACCCTACTTTTATGAAGGATCCCCGATTCTGATGTCGGAGTTGAGCTTTGTTAATGTCATAACTGGTCACAGCCTACCTTTAAGCACACCTTGGGCTGATGTTGACCATGTGTTCATGCCAATGCTGCACAATAACAAGTCCCACTGAATGCTAGGTGTGCTACAATTCAGAAGCCACACCTTGACAGTGTTTAATTCAGCAGGTAAAACATATCGTGACTGGAAGGTTCTAGAAGGCATTGAACCATATGTGAAAATCTTGCCAACACTTATGAATGCTTTGGGAATTTCGAAAAAGGACCCTGATTACGATAAACCTGGCTCCAAGGAATTGAAGGTGTACATCAACAGTACGCTACCTCAGCAGACAAATGGGTAATTCTTATGACATATTATGTGTGCTTAACCTGATAATTTTTCAATCATAAGATTAATTTTTCATTGTTATTTTACAATCATGATTACGGGGTATTTGTAATGTTGTACGCTTTATACATCCTCCCTAATGGACAATGTTCAATACCACATAGATTCGACATTAACAAGTGTAGACTGGGTATTGCTGCACTACTCTACAAATATCGAGAGATGTACGCGAAGCATGCGAAACAGGGATTAATGGATGAGGGGATGGTTATAGAATGACATCATATGTGTTAGGAAGATGAAGGTTTAGCTGGTAGCTTTTGTGATCTGTACACACATGGCTTTTTGTATTTTTGTCGTTGTTTCTCAAATGGATTGTCTTGTTGCTATGTACACGGAATTTTACGTGTGAAATATATGACAGCATCACTTTTCAAGTTATAAAATCTAGTAATTGTTTTCCAGAGGAGTTGTTTTCGTGAACTGTTATATTTTGGTCACAGGTTATTTTGGGTTTATATGCACATGGATGGTCACATTTGAAGATTGGTCACAGATCATGAGTTGCTTTGCACTAGATCATCGATTAAGTAATCACAAGCAGTTATTGTACCTGATCTTTTATTGTTAGAGAATGTCACAGATAACTTAATTCAGTGACACATAACTTTTTTTTTGCAGCCAAATTTAATCATTTTATGTGTTATTGGTCACAGATAACTCTATTTTGTGTCACATGTCATCACATTATGTCCCAAAATTGTTAGGTGATTACATGCATCTATTATTGGTCACATTTACATAGGATTGAGGTCACATGTTCATCATATTTTGGTCACAGAGTTGTTACGAAGTCATATCTCAATTTTTGTTCCATACCATTGGTCACGTCTTTGAAGTTTGATCACATGCATGTGTCTGATTCATCATGTCACGGTTCTAAATTAGCAATGACCACACAAAGCAATAACGGCGTTTATGTGTTTGACATCAGGTCATAGGTCCTACTATGTGAGGAATAGGGATTCAGAACCAATTAGATTATATAACTTTTAACCATATCTGAATGATTGTATGAACAAACAAATACTCA
>NC_036257.1:11226524-11226749 GCF_002742605.1 Olea europaea var. sylvestris | reverse complement strand
CCCGTGCAGGGGATACCCGGGGATGCCGAGGGGGTACCTGAGGAGGATAGGGTACTGGAGCTGGAGGTGGTACCCGTGCACGGTATACCCGGGGATGTCGAGGGGGCACCGGAGGAGGATAGGGTACCAGAGGTAGAGGTGGTACCCGAGAAGACGCCAGACTCGCCGGACGTGGTCTTTGTGTCGGAGGAGGTGGTCCCGATAGCGGGCGAGGGGGTCGTCCCG
>NC_036257.1:11160116-11223376 GCF_002742605.1 Olea europaea var. sylvestris | reverse complement strand
CCAAAACTGATTTTGAAATTTACGTATGGAAGTAACAGAATTTATTTAAACTATTAAGGGTATTATTGTCTTTTAAACAATTGATATACTTTTGTAATTATTAAACATGAATAAGGGTAGAATTGTCTTTTTAATGGCAATAGACCAATGTGGTGAATACAAAAAAAAAATGGTCAAAATGAAAATTTGGTTGTTTGACCAGGCTATTTTAAAAAGTACCCCCATAGACCTCCCGTTCCCTCTCTCTCTCTCTATCAACAAATCTATGCTAAACCAAGAAAACGTTCGTCAGAAAATATCCATGCGTTAAAGTTAAGAAATTCCTCCATTAAACATTCTTTCTAAACCAAGAAAACGTTCGTCAGAAAATATCCATGCGTTAAAGTTAAGAAATTCCTCCATTAAACATTCTTTCTAAACCAAGAAAACGTTCGTCAGAAAATATCCATGCGTTAAAGTTAAGAAATTCCTCCATTAAACATTCTTTCTAAACCAAGAAAACGTTCGTCAGAAAATATCCATGCGTTAAAGTTAAGAAATTCCTCCATTAAACATTCTTTCTAAACCAAGAAAACGTTCGTCAGAAAATATCCATGCGTTAAAGTTAAGAAATTCCTCCATTAAACATTCTTTCTATGTTCTGTGGGGCGTGAAAACTTTTAGAGAGAGTAGGGGAAGAGGGAGAGTATTCTTATTTCTTAGTTTTCTCCCTTTCTTAAGAAATTTGATTTTTATATTGTTTTTGCGAGACAAACGGAAAAAGAGATGGTCCAAGAAAATGGGAGTGAGGGATTCAGAAAATACAGGAAGATGGATTCGGATATAATTGAAGGGGTTTCTATTTCATATCAAGACTGCAAATCAGAATAGCAGCGACAGCAGGAAATATGTTATGGCTTGTGCCATCTTTGCATCTCTCAATTCTGTGCTTCTTGGCTATGGTTCGCGCATCTCTTATCGTTTTTATTTTCTATGATCTTGATCCAATGTTAATTTCTTTTTACGTTACAGTTCTTGATAAATATTTGTGCATTTCTTTTATGTTAATGTTCTTCATAAATATTTACTTATTTGGCAATGTACCTTGTGACTAATGATATTTTAGTCTGATGCCTATCTTTTTCTACTTGAAATCCCTTTTCTATTGTTTTACTGTTGAAATCTTTTCTTTAGCTTAATATATATGAAGTAAGAAATTTTCATTTGGGATAAAAATGCTATTTTGGAATTTTATCAAATTGTCCATTTATTTATACATAAAAAAAAATGTAAAAAAAAAATGGTGATTCGGGAAAAGTTTAACAAGCTGCCTGACTCTGCACAAATTTTTTTATTACCATTTTCCTTTCTGGCAAAACATGTGATATTTCAATAGTTTTAAGGAAATACAAAAGAAAAAAAAAATGAAAATGGGAACTACTACAATGGAATATGGATACTGCTTGTAAACTCTGCTCTAGCTGTTATGACTCAAGGCCTATCCCTATTCACGAGACAAATAAAGGAAACGAAACAGATTTATAGTGGTTCACCCTCAACATGAGAGTTGTGTCCAATTGCTACAATAGTTTTTAATTACTATGAAGAAAAAGAAAATTACGGTGGTGATCTCATGCCACTTGGTTTGTCTCTACCAACACTTCTTTCATACAGATTATGTGACATTTCCATGTTCAAATGCACAGTCACATCTTTGAATTTCTTACTTAGCCCAATACTATAACTATCTACAATATATAATTGTTGTTTTCTAATTCACAGATGTGGGTGTAATGAGTGGAGCCATTCTATTTATTCAAGAGGACTTAAAGATCACTGAGGTTCAAGAAGAAATCCTTGTTGGAATCTTGAGCATTATTTCACTTCTGGGAAGCTTAGCAGGTGGTAAAACATCAGATGCCATTGGTAGAAAATGGACAATGGCTTTTGCAGCCATTGTATTTCAAACAGGCGCTGCTATAATGGCTCTTTCCCCTTCCTTTGCATTGTTAATGGTGGGCAGGCTTTTTGCTGGAATTGGGATTGGTTTTGGAATCATGATTGCACCGGTATACATTGCAGAGATATCACCTACAGTATCAAGGGGATCATTGACATCGTTTCCCGAGATTTTCGTGAATTTTGGAATTCTTCTTGGTTATGTCTCGAATTATGCCTTTTCGGGATTACCTGCACATATAAGTTGGAGGATTATGCTTGCTGTAGGGGATTCTTCCATCAGTTTTTATTGGTTTTGCACTGTTCGTTATTCCAGAATCCCCAAGGTGGCTGGTAATGCAAAATCGGATTGATGAAGCGAGAATGGTGCTATTGAAAACAAATGAAATTGCAAGTGAAATCGAGGAGAGGTTAGCAGAAATAAAAAAGGCTGCAAGTTTTGTTAATGCTGGGAAGTACGAAGAGAGAGCTGTATGGCGTGATTTACTAAATCCTTCACCTGGAGTTCGACGAATGCTGATTACGGGTTGTGGAATCCAGATTTTTCAACAGATAACTGGGATTGATGCAACTGTCTACTATAGCCCTACTGTCTTTAAAGATGCTGGTATCCAGGATGAGGCTCAGCTTCTGGCAGCAACTGTTGCTGTTGGATTTACGAAAACAATTTTTATTTTGATTGCGATATTTCTTATTGACATAGCTGGCAGAAAACCACTGCTTTATGTGAGTACAATTGGAATGACTGCTTGTCTCTTCACTTTAGGCCTAACTCTTTCTACCCTTGGTGATGGAAAACTCGGAATTGGCATGGCAATTGTGTGTGTGTGTGGAACTGTAGCTTTCTTCTCAGTGGGGATAGGCCCTGTTTGCTGGGTTGTATCATCTGAAATTTTCCCCTTAAAACTCCGAGCTCAAGCATCAGCCATCGGGGCTGTGGGGAGTAGGGTTAGTAGCGGCCTGGTTGCCATGTCTTTCCTCTCTGTTTGTCGTGCAATTACAGTAGGAGGAACATTTTTTGTCTTTGCAGCAATTTCAACTCTTTCAGTTGCTTTTGTATACAAGTGCATTCCAGAAACAAAGGGGAAATCATTAGAGCAAATTGAAATGCTTTTCCAGAATGACAAGGCATGGGAAGGCGGTGAAGTGGAACTTGAAGATATGGAGCATAAGCATCTAATGCAGAGCAGTGAGTCATGAAAGAAGTTTATTTTCTCAACACAACTTACATTCGACTTGTAAAGATACAATCGCACAGGATTCAGATAAAATGATATTTTTGGACACAAACATACTCAGTTATTTGAATAGAAAGGGATCTTTAGCAGACTGTCTTATTTCAAGACTGATTTTTGTACATTTTCCTATTTTAAATAGAATTTTTAAACTTCTATATATTATAATAATTGTTGTTCCAGAGAATATATCTTGACGTTTTCTTTCTGGAGTTATGCACCAAACACGTTTTATTTTATAAATACATGCCCCGGGAGAAATCTAAAATTGGACAGAAGTGTCTTCAGTTTGTTTTATTGATATAAAATTTGTATATATAGCCACCCATTATGGTGATTTCAGAAGGTCGAGATGGTAAACTGAGAATGAAAGAAATTAAGGGCACATGCAAGAAAGGGATGGCTCATAAAGGTCCTCCCCCAACATAAATGTCTGGTAGGTAGTCCAGACTATGGAGGTTTTGTTTTCACTTATAAGTTGACTCATCAAACACAATTCTTTAAACCAAAATGTAAAAACAGGTAATGAGATGAGATATGTTCAACAAGTTGATAATGTATCACGTTTAATGTCTGTAGAACTGATTTATGCAAAACAAAAATATATACTGATTGCAGAGAATATATAAAAATGCAACTTAAAATTAGATTATAAGTTCGATATTCAATGATTAATGGATTTAATTTTCTATTAATTATATGAATATTAGAGTCGCTTCAGAATGCCACACAAAACATTCAGAAATATTTTTCGTAAAAATGAATCATCAACTCGAACACGTACAATTCCGGAACTTTTTCTGAACTTAATTTGCATTCAGTTTTATCAATCATTTCTCTTTATCAGTTAATATGATAGCAAAATTTACAGTATGATGATAAACTTTACAGAACATAGAACAGGGAAACATTTTTTAAGTCTTGTTGATCATTCTGCCATAAAATGTTCATATCTTAACTATGCTTCCATAACTGAAGTTGCATGGAACGTAAATTTGCATGATTAAACTTCCGGCACTCATCACATCCGCATGGAACAAATCTGTTGCTTATCATAAATTATAATTTAGAATTAATTTTTATTATTTTTTGCATTTACGCTTCCTAAAACTCTGCCGACAATTTTCATATCCCATCCCAACAACTACTACAAAGGAGCAGTGGCTGATCCAAGAATCTAGGTGAGCACGAGCGGATCTAAGTGAGCCAAGGCAGTCGCTAGACGGCCGCTACAAGGAAAAAAATTTCCGGAGGAGCCAGCAAGATCTTCGCAAAGGTTTGCCGGGTGTTTGCTCCGCTCCTGTAAAGGAGGAAAGATGTGGTAGGTTGCTAGATATGAACCTGAATAAGCATAGCATCCCTTTAGCCAACCCCAAAATTTATTGGGACCCCAAATTTATGGGAACAAACTGATGTAGAGAAAATGATCAAGACAGCATTATGTCTTTGAGTAACTGCAGAGGAATATACAGCTAACAAAAAGTCAGAAAAATCTATCCGGAGCAAATGTAAAGATAAGGCCAGGAACTCTTTAATTAAAATTTACCCAAACATTGAGATGACAGTTAATTTTATTCTGGTTGTAACAAACAATCAAAATTTACTAGTGAAAAATAGAACAAAATCCAATACTTCATCCATCATTTGGTATATCAAGAAGGGAAGGTTATTGCTCTTCAATTTACAATTCACTTATGACAAATTTACATTTTCTTAGATTAAACAGAGGAATGGACTGAGAGAGTCCATAATTCATACACAAGATTCTAACATTTTGAAAGATGAATGCAATTAGAATATGCATACACTTATTGTTATTCTATGCTTACGTAGATGCGAACGAAGACGAATTGCAGAAAACACAGGAATCAAACATTATTCGTTCGATAATGCTTCCTTCTTCGACCTCAAACCTTCTGCTCTGCTTATTCCAGAGATGCAATGTGAAACTTTGGCTCCAAATTCGGCTGAGCTTTGCAATCAACCATTTCGAGTGAGTTTCATTCTTCGGCCTCTGGAAAAAGCTGCCGATCTTATTCCAATAAACTGGATAAAAAGCGATAGGTGGCAACACAGTAAAATTGTATCCAGGTCTCCCAGTGATTCTTGAAACAACCCTTGAAACCAAATAAGGTCCATTGTGTCCCCATTTGTTCCCATCAAATGTGAGTGCAAATTCTTCAATAAACTTGTAAAGAAGTGGGTGGCCTTTGTCAAAGATCATGACAGCATTGTTCAATCTGCTCCAATTTCTTGTTTCAGGATTAATAGTCTGAGCCCCAATTGTATTCCTTAGCTTCTTAAAACTCTTCAATACTAGAATATCAGTGTCTAAATAAATCCCACCAAATCTGTACAATAATCCTAGCCTTAGTAAATTTGAGAGGTTCTGACCTAAAGAAACCTCTCCAGGATTCACATTTCCTTGCATTAACTGGTTGTACCAAGCCTGTGCAGCAGTCTTATTGAACAAATAATTGAAGTCAGGAGAAATTGCAGTCACTTTAAATCCCTTGACCAAAAAGGGACTCAAAATCTGCATCCCACTTCTTGAATCCATTGAACTGGATACTATAATTAAGCAACCATTTGGGTGTGTTTTGAATAAACTCTCTATGGTAAACAACTCTCTATCCCCAAAAGACTCCATTGAAGATATCCAGGTCATGAAAAATCTAAACTTACAAGAAGAATTCAATGGATTGGCATTAAAAAACTCCTTCACTCTAACTGTAAACGGCGTCACTTTAGCCTGAGACCCATTACTATTGAATCCACGCTGGTTCTTTTTTCTCCTTTTTGGATGATAGGAAGAAACTTTTTTTTTTTTTTTTTTTTTTTTTTTTTTTGATAACCCAGGTGTCCCAGCTTAGCCGGACTAAATCCTGGACCTCTAGCCCCCGGCCCCTCAGTGACTAGTGGAACGAAACTGTTAATTCGGGACAGGATTGACCAATAAGAAAATGAGGGAGAAATGGAATATTTGAAGAATGTGTGGTTAAAAAATAGGAAAAAGAAATTAAAGTTGACAAGCAAAATATTTTATTGTAAGAATTTATGGTTGAAAATGAGTTTGAGAAAAAATGTTTTGAAATAATAATACCGAGCTTTATTGTATATCACATAGCTCGATTCGATTCATAATGTGAGTCAGATTGTAATTGACTTGCTTTAAGGAAGTTGAGCCAACTCCAAATTGTTCGCAACTCAATAATTTTTTCTTTCTTATTTTTCCTTATGTCCCAAGTTAGGCAAAGGCTAGCCTAACTTGTGAACCAATTTGTGCGAGTTGGTGAGCGACTCATCGCAATTTTCACTATTAGGATGGATCGCTGGTATAACTATTTAACAAACAAAGTGCATTAGCCATCGCCTTGTTCAAGTAAAAGAAGATTATTCAACCATTCATTTTGAGGTACAAGTTATCGATGCCACAAATTAATTTGTTCGAGTCAATGATCAATTCAATTCCTCTTATAAATTAAGTTTAAATAAGCAACACAAACGTGATTCGTTTTTGCACTGAACCTATTCCCACTTGTATACCAGCCAAAGTTAGGTAAAGAGACTTTATTTGGCTTCTAAAGTTGTTACAATTTGAATAATAATGAAAGAAACTTGTGATGAGAATGATAAACGGTGAAAGAAAACAAAGATTTCGAAGTTTTTCGACCGGAGCCTTCATTTATTAGTTGACATTTTATAAGCATGGCTCTTCTGTCCAACCGTGGACAACTTGTTACCCATCATTTTTTATACTTTGCTTGTCGTTATGATAATTGATTAATTTTGGAGAGTGAACATAAAAATGGATTTGTAGGGTTTGATTTATGAGTTTTGTGTATACAAGTAAAGAAAAGAAAGACAAGGGCCGAGAATGAAGATGAAAATAATGAAATATGTATACTTAGAGCCAATATGGCAGGAATTTTGCCATGTTAAAAATTGTTTTTGAGATTAAAAGCTGATTTTGATTATATTTGAATAATTTTTTGATAGTAATTTATCTAATTAGAAGAGAGTTTAGATGAGGCTACTCTAAAGTAGTTCCATCGGTAAACTTTTCTGCAATGAGTAAAATCAAAAAATAAAAACCTTATGAAATGGATCCTTAAAATGTTTGAATCAAATTGTTTTGATCAATTAGAAAATTGGAGGTCAAATAACAAGTTAAAATGGACATTTCCGTATTTAAAAAAGAGTCTATTTTGGATCCAATACTGGGAATTAGCAAGTTCATCCAATCAGTAAACCTTGATTGGGAAAAAGAAATTCCTCATTGAGCAACAGTATCAGAGTAACCTGTCCTCAAATTATTTTTTTAATATTTTCTTCCTTTTTTTGTCAGCCGAGCAGGCATTTATGGCATAATTAAGATGCTTACATTCAAAGTCTCCTTACTGTATTAGCTTATTAGAGCTACTTACATCCATAGCATTGCTACTTAATTGAGAGCATCTCCCTTGCTACTTACATTCAGAGTATTGTCTCTGCTGCTTACATTCATAGCATTGCCTCTGTATCAACTTATTACAGTTGCTTATATATTTAGTCTCGACTCTGCATCTTTTTCATCACATCTACTTATCTTCAGAGCATTGTCCTTATCCAAAGGTCCACGCATTTTATGAATATCCATACTTGGACTTGGGGGAATATTATGATACTAGTATCTTAGTATTATTGCATATTACTGCTAGTATATGCATTATATTATTGCTTCAAAGTATGTATGTCACATCACCTGCTAGCATGTCATGACATTATTTTCATTACAGTCAGTACATATGCTACGTTATCTATATTTTCATGTCATTAACGACAACATATCAACGGTTGTGATACATGATATGTTCTCCGCATATTCTACTTCAAGAAAGTTTCATTGCACATAATTCATGCTATCATCATTAATAATCTGAGAGGCAAATGGATCCCAATTTATTGTGTATATATACAATGGATATATTGTATTGTATTACAGGTTTGTTTAATCTATATTATAGAGGAGAAGCTGTTGACATTTTGATAAATTATGTCATATTTACCTTTCGAGGCAATCTGTAAGCTCTCACTTATTTAGGCTCGCACAGATGTTTTCGAGGAAGTTCTTAAGTCCTCATATATTGGAGCAACTTATGTTCTCTAGATAATTCATAAGTCTGCACACATTTAGGATCAATGTATATTTCTGAGGCAATTCATAAGCCCTCGCTTATTGGAGCTGCTCATATTTTCGAGGTAATATATAAGACCTCACCTACTTAACTACATCTATTTCGAGTTTCGACCTGCACGTGAATGTATGACTCGGACTTGATAGATTATTGTTACACCTATAAATTACATGGCATGCATATGACGACGGATCCCATATATGCTGACGTGGCATCGACTATTCAATTTATTAGTCTACTTAATTAAATAACTTCATATTGGGCTCGGGCTCGGGCTCGATCCATTTAACCCATATCTATTTTTCTATATAATGTGAATTTGTTTTACATAAGGTATGTTCTAAAAACCTATCCAAACTCAATCTCCAGCCTCTTGCACTCTCTTTATATTTTGTCCGATTATTGAGTTGATCGTCGAAATGCAAATGGTTGTCTAACTGTTTGCTCAATCGATGATCTTTACCTCCTAACGGGATGTTCCAGTGTGCAGGCGACATTTATGTGGAGGGGAGGGTGGTCGAAATTCTTTTGATGCATTTTTTGAAGTCAACAAAAATAATTGGTAGTTTGGCATGAGATTTACTACAAAATTGTGTTGAGGTATTTTTTATAGAGTTTTCTCTAGCCTGATCTCGTGATCTTTGCAGTAGATTTCAAATGAGTCTTTCAATTCACCACCATCGTTGGATCATATAGCTTTTAATTGTTTCCTTGTTTCCTTTACAACCTTGGCGTGGAGTTCTTTGAAAGCATCCAACAATATATCATCGTACTTCAATAAAAATGTACAAACCTTTCTAGAATAGTCAATCATGAAAGTCACGAAATATGGTACACCTCCAAGAGATTTTACCTGCATGGAACATAAATCCGTATGAATCAAATCATTCACATTTTATTTTTAAGACGGATGTGTGAAATGCAACTCTATATGTTTTCCAGCTAAGTAGTCAGCACGGGTCTTCAGACGTATACCTTGCAAATTAGGTTTAGATTATTTTCTAGCAAGAAGTTAGAGTCCTTTCTTGTTGATATGCCTGAGTCTCCTAAGCTAATGATCAATGTCGTCGTTGCGCAGTTTTGCTTGCATCACATAGTGTGTTCATCTTCTTTCCTTTGGCCACTGCAAGAGAACCTTTGATGAGCTTCCATTTACTTTCTCCAAAGTAATTTGCAAAACCTTCATTTGCTTGCAGAAATCAGATTAAGACAAATATTTAAAACATGTCTCACATCTTTAAGTGTTAATTTGTTTCAGAGAGTAGGTTCCAAGCAAATATCACCAATACTTACTCATGATCTTTGACGCACCACTGTTACCAATTTTGACATCGCCAAAATCACCCGGTAGCATATAGAAGGAAGCACTAGAAGTCTAGAACCAATGACCCAATCACTACTTTGAATAACTACACATACAGATTCATCATTGAGGACAACACCAATATCACCTTCAGCAGTAACTGCATTGGTCTTTTTATCTCTCTTTCCTTCACATTGCTCCCTTTTCCAGATTCTGTATTCATTTTTCTAGTATCCAAGTTTGTTACAGTAGTAACACTTATATTTTTTCCAGATTTAGATTTTTCTTTAGAAAAATTCCTTTTGTTGTGGACGTTGGACTTTCTGTTTTGCTTATTCCACGTATTTTTCGATGATGAAAGCTCGAAAAGAAGTCTCGCCCTTTCTTTACTTTTTGCTTCTTCATTAAGCATAATATCTTTAACTGTGTACATGGCTAAACTTCCGGTCTATTGCTGAATTACTTAGAGATATCATCAATGTATCCCAGCTATCAGGTAAAGAGTTAAGCAATAGTAATGTCTACATCTTGACTTCAAGCGTCATCTTCAGGTTGTCAATTGGTCGAAAGCGTTGGAACTCACTTGCATGCTCAATCATACTACCATTTTCTGTACTTAAAAGTTTATATGCCTTTTGATTATCACGACTTTGTTCCTGGATGCATTCTTCTTGTACGGTCCTCCATCTTACCGGATTGCTTCGTCTTTAGTATCTTTAGCGATATGATGGGAAGTATTGTAGTCGACCCATTGCCTGGTCATTGTAGCAGTTTCCTATTATGTATTTCCCATTCTTCAGTGTCCAACTTTTTTGAATTTCTCATGTCTTTGATTGGTCAGAATAGTTCTTTACAATGAAGTAAATCTTGCATCTTATGCTTCCAAATTGAAGAATAATTTGAAGAATTCAATTGTCATCCCAAATGAATTTTCTTCCGTTTCAACCCATATAAAAACTTGATTTTCTAGAGTCAAAGCTCTGATATCAAATGTTAAAAAATTATCTGTCAATGATATTCAATTGAGAGGCTGTTTGTACCCTATTTTTCAAATCATTTTCATGAAAAAGAAAGTTGACCGTTGGAATAGAATCTAGGTCCCACATATGACACAGCCCGTCAACATTTGCGACTTGAAGAGCGATATAATCGTAAAAAATTTCATTTTTACGTTCCAAAAAGTTGGCTCAAACAGAGGCTGAATATTTTTTCCCTATTTGTGTGATGAAATGGGATTTCAACCTAACCAAAATATCAGATTATATAAAAATAAATTGTACGAGAAAGGTATTGATTTTTACGTGGTAAACCCTCAAATGCGTGAGGGAAAACCATGGGGCTATAGTTGATCTAAACTTGAATGATGGTTACTTCTTCACCAAGAATCGTCAATGCTAATTGGTTTAATTAGGCCTGGGCGTGATTTGGTTTGGGTTGGTTTTGACCTAAACCCAAAACCAAACCAAAGTAGTCGGTTTGAGTGAAATTAAAACCAAAACGAACCCACTCTAATTCTTAAACCGAACCAACCCAAACCACTTCGGTTTGGTTTGGTTTGGTTTCTCAGTTTGAACTTTTAAATAATATTGCATTGTAACTTATAAAGAACAAGCAAACATTGATGTTACTCTTACACATTGTTCTCTCTCTTTTCTTTTTCTTTTTTTTCCTCCTTTTTTTCTTTCTTTTTCCTTTCTTTTTTTCCTTGTTCCCCCATTTTTGAGTTTGATTTATAAATGTGAGTGTTTCTTTTGCTTGGCGCATGATCTTTGGATACTTTCTGTAATGAATTAACAATTGCCAAACTTAATGACTAGTTTCATTTGTTTATGTCTGTGGACGAGTGCTAATTGATTATCTGGATCATGTAGTTTCACATTATAGTTTGTCTCCTTCAAAAGTATTTGTTTCATATCCTAGAATATCTTTCCTAGCATTGGTTTGGTCAAGAAGCAACATTTGATTTCATTTATAATGTCCTTTTAGGTTGTGATTTTTATCATATGTTTTTAACTGAAGAGATCACTTTCTTCCAACTTGTGGAGGAAGCAAATTTTCCTTCAAGTTTGTTTTGTTAATCTACAATGGGGGATGAGGAAAACAATTTTCAACCTTCAAAAAAGAGGGCTGCCGGAGTGCAACTATCTTGAGATAATCCTGATCTTGATGATGATGAAACCTTTGAATCAGAAACAAAAAGTTTCAAAAAAGCTAGTGACGAGGTTCTGGAAAGTAGAAGAATAGCGAAAGTTCGTCGTCATCAAGCATCAACTTCCGATGCCTTATCTTTTGACTTTTCTTCCTGAAAAGGAAAACGAAAGCAAGAGAAAATGTATTGCTTGAGAGTCTGATTATGAGTTAGTTTCCATGAAATAATTATAAGTCCTCTATCCATTTTGTTGCATGATTCTTAATCATCATGCTGCATGATTCTGGAGATATGAATGATTGAATCATAAATATAGTCTACAGTTGCTAATAAAACCTTAGTTTTACTACTATTGAAATTGATAATTAATGTGGAATTTATTGGATTTGGATTGGATTGGTTATCATGTTTATTTTGATTCCTACATTCATACTCTGTCTGTGAGTTACCCTTCTTCTTCTTCTTTTTTTAAAAAGAAAAAAAATGGTTTAAATTTGTAGTGGGTTGAGCGGTTAACCATCGGTTTTGGTATTCAAACCATGAACCAAACCAAACCAACATGGTTTTTGTCTACAAAAAACCAAACCAAACCATTTGACTACTCTAAACCGAACCAAACCAAACCGAATCGGTTCGGTTTGGCGGTTTAGGTGGTTTGACGGTTTTTTTGCCCAGGCCTAGGTTTAATTAGACCAAGGGTTTGTAGGTTAATTTATGAGGAAATACACGAAAATGGCCCTTCCACTGTAGTAAAATTTGACATTGGGCTTTGACTCATTAAATGAATTAAAAAAAACAAATTAAGTTGAAAAAAAAAACTTCACAATAAAAGGCGATTTTACCCTTCAGACTGTTTGAAAAATTCCGACCGATCGACGCCAGAAATTTGACCGATCAACCACCGGCAACTACACCAACGTCGCAGTCAACGACCATCATCTACACCGGAAATAAAATAACCGGTTAGTTTTCATCACTTTTTGTTTAAGTAGAAAGTTTATTGAATAAGTAAAATTAGCATTTTCCTTACTAATTTCGGTTTAATTAGATCCATGGGCATGAGTAGTTAGATTGTGGGCATGCTGGGAGTGTGAAAAATGTGGATTTTTTGCTTTTTTAGACCTCAGTCGTCAGGAATGGCGGTTTCCGGCTGCCTGCCATTAACAGTCGATTTACCCGACCGTTAACAGTCGGTTAAACCGACTGTTAACGGCTCAGACTGTTATATATTTAATTTTTATTTGTTTTTTATAATTTTTGTAATTAATTAAACTTTTTATTTGATTAAATAGTAATTATGTTATTTATTTATTTAATTTTTATCATCGTCAATATAATATAATAATTGAAATATTGTAAAATTAACAATGTTGATTCTTTTTTTTTATGAAATTATCTTTAATTTATTTTTTCAAATTTATTTAAATAATATGAATAGTCTATACATTTTAAAAAAAGGTGAAGTAATTATTTATTTAATTTTTATATGTCTTTTATATAATTTAATAATTAAAATATTCTAAAATTAACAATTTTGTGTTGTTCCTTTTTTTTTATGAAATAATCTTTAATTTATTTTTTCAAATTTATTTAAATAATATAAATGGACTTTACATTTTTTGAAAATGTAAAGTAATTATTTATTTAATTTTTATATTTGTCTTTTATATAATTTAATAATTAAAATATTCTAAAATAATATAATCAGTCTTTACATTTTTCGAAAATGTATTTAATTTGAAATTTTTTGTTTGTAAATATATTTTTCAAATAATAATTATTTTATTTAATTATTTAATTTCTATAATTTCCTTTTTTTATATAATTTAATAATTGAATGCATAATATTGTTCGAAATTAACAATTTGTTTTATTCTTTTTATTGTTCTTTTATGAAAATCTTTGATTTTTTTCAATTTATTTAAATAATATTTATATTCTTTAATTTTTTTGATAATACATTTAATTTGATTTGTTGTTTTTTGTAAATATATTTTTCAAATGTAATATTTGTGATTGTATGGTAGTTAGAGTTCGGTTCCCTTGATTTTGTGAGATTATGCTTTCTTTTGTTATCTCTTATTCAATGTTATAACATTTGAATTTTTGTATGATGGAGTATCATTTCGATGCAGAGTTGAGACGGATGCCAGGGAAAGCTACTTGGAATAGTAGCTTTGAGAGTTTTACTGCTGTGTTGGAGCTGCTCGATGATCAGCATGGAGATATGCTACAACAGTCCTTCTTGTGGCCACTGTACCAGTTGCGAGAGGTGCAGTACTCAGGACAGATCATTGATGCACTTCTATGTCGGCTTCTGAGGCCAGTCGACGGCGATTCCCTCCAGTTCGACCTCGAGGGCAAGGTCGTCAGTTTCTCGATGTTTGAGTTTACATTGATCACTGGACTGAAGATTACGGGCGACGATGCAGCCATGGAGAGAAGCAATAGGCTATACGAGACGTGCTTCCAGGGACATGGGTCGGTGCTTCTACCCGACTTGATGGTCGCGATCAGGGGGTGCGACCATATGCTAGATAGATTGAAGTTTGGGCTGGTCTACATCCTCGAGAGTGTGATGAGGTGTCATCACAAGAAGACTGTCATCGACATTTTTCATTTGCAAGTTGTTGATGACATCGATGCGTTCAACAACTATCCATGGGGCTGAAGATGCTACGAAGACACCGTACATGTGTTCACCAGATCGCACTCGAGGTCCAGGGAGTCGATACGTAAATACAATACATATGGATTGCCTTTAGCGGTGCAGGTAAATGTTTAATATAATCAAAGTTAAAGTTTTAGTATATTACATTGATGCTTAATAAGTGTATGTGTTGCAGATTTGGGTGTATGAGACAGTTCCTGTACTGGGGGCCCGCTTTGCGCAGTGAGGGGAGACACACTGCTCTCGAATGCATCATTGGAGATCATCGTGAGCGGAGGGATGTCCCACTGGGAAGCAGTTATCGGCCCTCCTCGACGATCCTCAGGTAAGTATTATACATTTGTGATTTATATTATACGTAGTTTAAAATTTTGTTTACATGATCGTTAAGTAGTTGAAATGTCAATATGTCAGCTTGAAGTCATACCTGAGTTGACGCCGTCGATGAAAGAGGAGGGTCGGGGTCTTGTGCCGGATTTAGGTGTTCCGCACACCCCAGACGAAGAGATGTCTGATCCGAGCTTGGACCGAGATTGGGTATGTGAATGAAATATAATTTATTGAATATCGTCGACGTATAAATTTATTGAATAATTTTTCATTTTATTTATGTAGGAGGGCGGTCCAGCTGATCGACGATCACCTCCGCCGAGGGCATCGCCGCCACCATTGGCATCACCTCCGTCGAGAGTATCGTCCCCGCCATTGGCATCACCTCCGTCGAGGGCATCATCGCCGCTAGTGGCATCACCTCCGCCGGGGCCATTGCCATCGCCATTGGCATCACCTCCGTCCAGACACCTCCCCTGTATGTCTCCAGGGTACAGTGATGATTTGTATGCTCGTTTGACTGGATTTATAGCGGAGGTGGTCGGCGCGCTACGACGAGATTTGACGGAGAGGGTCGATGATCTGGGACGAGAGTTGACAGGGAGGGTCGACGATCTGGCAGGGAAGGTCGACTATCTGACAGGGAGGGTCGACGATATGGGACGAGAGTTGACAGGGAGGGTTGACGATCTATCCCATGATATTGGAATACTACGGTCTTCCATTGTCGACCTTCAAGATACAGTAGCGGTGCTTAGAGAAGATTTAGCCGGCAGACGATGGGGACAGAGGAAATGGCGGAGATCATGATCGAGGGGGTGGCAGAGATGGTGATGGAGAGGGGGTCACCTATATTTTTGGCGTGATAAGACATTGGAGTCATTGTGGTTGTCTATGGAGGAGGTGGCCCCAATGGGGATAGGAGAGGGGACTACGGAGGGGGTGGCCCCGACGAGAGGGGCGGAGGGGGTGGCGACGGAGGGGGAGGCCCGGATGGGAGGGGCGGAGGAGGTGACCCCGAAGGTCGAGAGGACGCCCGACGTGATTGAGGGTAAGAGACATACTGTTGACGAGACGGAGCAAGTGGTCGGCAAGAGGTTAAGAGTGTCGTCACAATATGTTGTTTCCCCCTTCACGGCTGAGGCCAAGAGGAGGACGTTCATCGATGGGACGTACCCGAACTTCTTCAGAGAGGTGGATAATGCCAAGTGGTAAGAGTTCGAGACAGAGTGGAGGAAAATTATCCCCGGGTAAGTATTGTATGATTTTAATAAAGTACTATACGCTAACTCGTCTACGCTTATAAAACATTTCCCTGTTTTTTACAGAGTTAGCCGCACGATAGGTCAAAGGACGGTCTCGGACCCTTACAAGTGGTTCCATGATATCACCACTGCGGGAGCTTGGCTCGCTGATGATGTAAGTGAACTGTTCATTTCGTGTTTTTTATGTATATGTGACCTTGTGTTTATTAAATGAATAACTCATACTTTTTTGGTGTTTTCTGCTGCAGCACATCGACCTGACCATGGACTTGCTGCGAGATCGAGCTCAAAAACATTCAAAATCATTTAATGTCCATGGTCGAGTCATATTAAACACCGAGTTTCTGCGTGCCGTTACCATAGAGTATTAGTCGCTTGAACTTATCGGTAACGAGTACACGGTGCCAAAATATATGCTCGAGTGGGTGATAGGACAGTCACCGAGTGTCGAGGGAAAATCATGGGAGGGTTGTACACATATGTACATTCTAGCGTGCATCAATAAACACTATGTTACGCTAAAGATCGTTTTTGCTGACTCGACTATATATGTGTACGATCCAGATCATTCATATTTGACATAAGGCCAGTTGGAGCAAAACCTGGAGTCCGTGGCTGTAATTGTTCCTATGATGGCCAGACGAGTGGGGATAAATGTACAAGACAGATTGCGGATCATTCGGAATACGACAACGGCGCGACAATCTGTAAGGTAAGTGTTTGAACTTTGTTGTTTTCATCTTTCAGATTTAGTTTTTATTTACACAGTACTGAACTGATTCATTCTTGTTCAATTGTAGCGGCGATTGCGGCATATTTGCCATTAAGTACGTTGAATTTTTAAGTATAGGATATAAGGTTGATGGAATCAACCAGTCGTGGATACAGAACTGGAGAAAGAAGCTAGCATGTGATTTGTTCGAATTTAATACTGACCCGTAAATTTCATTTATATATATATGTAACATTTCAATTTTAAATTTAATTATTTTTGTAATTATGAAATAATTGTAAATTTGTGTTCAATGTATATAACATTCAAATTGAAAATTTAATCATTTTTGTTATTTTACACGTATGTCGAGTATGGAACTATTTTTTTCATATGAATCATTATAAATATCATTTATCAAGAATAAATATTGAATATGGAAGATTTATAAATAACAAATATTGAACAGTGTAAAGTAAAAGGAAATATTATTCATTTCACGTACCTGTCTCGTCGTCATTTAGGGAAATTTGACTGGTACAAAATTGCCGAGTATGCCCTACGGCTCTGCACCGGCCACACCTACGCGGTCGAGGAAACTCTCTGGTAGATGGTATTCTAGATGTACTTGGACGTTCAGGACCACGCGGTTCAACTGCCGGTGGTAACAAATTATAAAATGGGAAAATGTGCTCGGGAACTTCCCACTCGACTTCATTCGGTAGAGGAAATATAGTCTCGGCATATGTTGTTCTCCAAGACTCAGTCGTATAATACAAAGAGCATAATGTTCTCGCAGCAAAGCCTCGATACATGGCCATCGCAATTGCATGCTCACATGGAAAACTCTCCAACTGAAATCTCGTACAAGTGCATGTGTTATCAGTCAAGTCCACCATATATGCCGCATTACGTGCACATTGCATGGAGAAGCGAAACTCATCTAGTGCTTCCACATTCAACTTCCTCGCAATCTCTGCCGCCTTAAACAGTTTCTTCTCTTGAGTTGGGGCCAACACGCTAGTGCAACTCTGTGATACCGCACGTCGATCATGAAACCACTGTTGTAGCTTGTTACGAATGTTCTCAATCATTGCGAGAATTGGTAACTCTCGATCCTTCTTAAACAATGCATTGAGAGACTCCGCGTTATTCGACGTCATCATGTTGTATCGACGTCCTGGAAAGTATGACCGTGCCCAATGTTCGATCCCCATCTTCGTCAGATACTCCAACACCGGTAATGATTTACTTTCTATCTCGAGCATGAACTTATTACACTCTTCAGCACTGTAAGCTTCGGCTGCTCTCCTGAACAATGAAATGATGTCTGTGCCCCGATACCTAGTTTTCAAATTACTTTGTATATGGTACATGTAATACCCGTGATGTGCCCCGGGAAAAACTTCAGTGATACCGTTTATTATAGACTGTCCCCGATCGGTTACAAAGACAAGGTCTTCGACTTCCCCGATCACTTCCCTCAGTTTAGAAAAGAACCAACGCATAGACAGATCATTCTCTCTGTCGACTATGCCGAATGCAATAGGGTAAATTTGGATGTTGACATTTTGACATGTAGCAATAATTAATTTGCCTTGATATTTAGCTTTCAGAGTTGTACCATCAACTAGAATTACGGGTCGCATTGCATTTCGAAAACCCCGAATACATTGTCCGAGAGTCATGAAGAAATACTTAAAACAATTATCGCCCCCGTCTCAATAAAAAATGCCGTGCCAAGATTAGTTGTCCCCATGTTATGACAATACCTAGTCAATTTAGCATAACTCTCTTCAGCCGATCCCATTAAATCTTCCAACACACATTTTTTGGCCTTCCACGCTTTCTGGTAGCTCATGACCACTCCATACTCTCGACGGAAGTCGTTAATGATGTTCGAAGGTCTGTAGATCGTCCGTGGATCCTGATACTTGTGCATTATCTGTCGACCAATAAACCATGCTCAAGCTTGCCTGTGATTGTTTCGAAAAATTCCCACTTCGCAAGTATGTTCCCGTGAATACTTACGAATTACGAAGCACTTATTCGTGTCCATCTTAGTTGCTCTCAAGCGCCAATTGCAACTGTCTTCGACGCAAGCAACTGTCAACAATGACTTGTTTGATTTCTTTACCTTGAACTCAAAGTTAAATTTTAATGTCAGTCGGTGCACAGCTTCCTGCAAATCTTTCTTGGTTTCAAACAGTTGCTCGACCTACAAGTCCTCATCATCGGGAGCCACACGAGAAGAATTGGAGGACGGTCCACTTGTTCTAACCTCTGAGCTCCCACACAGCTCGTGTCTCTGTCGGGATAAAGCAATTAAATTCTCATTTGTAAACTCATTTATATTCTCATTGTCTTCAACTGTCGACGGAATTCTGCACGTAACAGCGACATCACGATCAGAAGCAACTTTCTCAGGAATACCCACATCATTCGCAGGAACTATCTCCACTGTCTCCCAAAAATCTCGATCATTGTTATCCGCCCTATCTGAATCTTCGCGTTCACCTTCGATAACATCCTTCGTAATTAAAGTCACACCAAGAACAGTCGGAGTCCGATATATTTTATTCAATTCTAATAGATAATTCAATTCAACATCATTAGTAACGAATACCGGTGGCATCGGAATGGATGAATCCCCATAACCGTTGAATAAATATCTCAATTGCATACCGTATTGAGATTGATCAACATTCAGCTTATTTTGCAAATCATGGTACATTTCTAAGTATGGTGTACTATCTGTTATGGAAATTGCAATACAATCACGTATGTCACTCGTCCATCTCCATTCCCACCGACTATTTTCATTTAATTCGAAATCACCGAAATAACACACGGGGATTATCATATCTGCATGAGGAAGTGGTTTTAATCAACTTCATTTATTAATTATAAGAAAAAGGTCAACAAAAATCAGTGCAAAGTCGGTTAATTGACTGTTTAATAGCCAAACAGTCAGCTGTTTAACAGCAGGCTGTTCGGCTGTTTATAGCCAAGCAGTCGGACTGTTTCCGACTGTTTGGCTGTTAACAGTCAAAACAGCCAGTTTGGTTGTTTTTGCGCAGGAGAATACGATTCTAAAGTTATACATCTGTTCAATTTTTTTTGATAGGTAAGATCTGTTAAAAAAAATCATGCTAACTACTATGTCGATATAAAATTTCTCTATTCAAACATATACTAATTTACTGAAAACGAAATTAAACATGCGTAAATGTACTTACCGATTTGAAGTAATTGATATGAAAAAAATTTCCAGCTTCAACGTTTCAAAGTTTTTCTAGATTTTGAGGTTCAAACAGATGAAAAGATGAGAGTTTTTCCTGTGTTGGAAGCTCGTTTTGAAGTTTTTATAAGTGGGGAAGTGTTTGGTTTTCAATTATTAATTAAAATGGTAGTATAGTCATTTCAATAATATATTATTTTGTAATTGTACAAAACATTTAAGGGCATCTTTATCTTTTACCATACAAGAGGCCAATGCCATAATATTCATGACTTTGAAAGTCAAAGTAAAATTTAGATCATTTGACTGGGTCAAATTTAAAGTATCCCGTCAATTTATAGTAAAATTGACATTTTTTTTACTAAAATAAAAAAGAATTCCCAAATAGTAAATACCCGCCATTGTTTCATTTACGTTACCCGCCGACAGTGAAAAAGGGTAAAAAAACGCTAGGGGTCACACATCTATGAACGCGTTTGTTGTTCAATCGCCTATATATAAATATTACCAAAATATTCAACAATAACCCTAATATCAGAACGGTGGGTCCGGACTGTTCATCTTCTTCTTCTTCCATCTCTACCCTTTCTCGCTGTGTAACCTGCTAGCACTTGTCGCCGTGCCAAGCGTCTATAGCCCTGATTTAATTAGGGTTCATTTTTTCTCAACAATTCGGGCTTCTATCTAAAGGTTTAGTCCTATTCTGAGAGTATGTATTTAGTTTGAACTGTGTTATTTCGATTAGTCCGTTTTCGAATATCTACGAATCTTGTAGTCATAAGCGGTTTTTTTTTTTTTTTTTTTTTTTGTGGGATTCCATATTCGGTATCAATTACTTTA
Organism: Olea europaea var. sylvestris; assembly: GCF_002742605.1. Classification (NCBI taxonomy): domain Eukaryota; kingdom Viridiplantae; phylum Streptophyta; class Magnoliopsida; order Lamiales; family Oleaceae; genus Olea; species Olea europaea. Next base: position 11,202,515 of record NC_036257.1, on the reverse strand, counting down.
ATGGTTTTTTATGTTCTGATTAGCTCCATCTGTCTTTTTACGCATTTTCAATTTGATGAAATTGGATTATGAATTCATGGTTTTGTTTGTAATATTTTCCTTGAAGCTTGAAAAGATAATATTTGGGCGATTCACGCAGTTAGCGAATTTTGAAGTCTTTTTCTGAGTTCATAAGAAACGAAAATTGATGGAGGACTGGGGTAAGTGGTTTTTTGTGAATCTCCATAAATTTCAGTTTATTAATTTTTCTTTTTTTCTTTTTTCTTTCTTTTTTTTATATAGATTTTGCAAATTGATACCTTATTTATAAACCTTCTTCACAATAGTTGGGGTGTTTTTTGCATGTCAATTGGGAATTAAAATTGGTTTTAGGATCAAGTTTATTAATTTTGAGTGTGATTTTTGCAGTTCTAGTCCGGATCTCCTTATTTAGGGTGTGTTTGAGACCCTTTAATTTTGAAAAATGTATTATGGAACGGTGGATTGATGGAGAATGTATGGTTAAAAAGAAGAAAAGTTTTTGATTTGTGTGTAATATTATTTTAATGAAAAATGTATGGTTGAAAATGAGTACCGTAGAAAAAATAATGTAATAGAATGTAAAATAATAGGTGACCAACAGGGACTTAATCAACATGGTGTTGATCCAATCATTTTTCTAATGACTTCTTGCTGTTATTTGTATGCTATGATTCATTGGTTTCTTTTTTATTGTACCTGGAAATTAATGTCTTGTAGCTCTAGTTTTCATTGAGGATTTTGAACCTTAACTTCGCATATTAAATTTCCAGTTTTATTTTTTTATTTTTTGCATTTTCCTGACTTTTTTTATTGTAGAACGGATAGATATCCGTCTAGGTGCCCTATGGTACGGTGATGGACAAATTTATGTTTTTCATGATGTCAATTGAAGTCCCTTTGTCTTTGTATGGTGTTCTGAGAGTGCATAATAGAACATGTTACAACTTGCAACTAGTTTGGCAAATTAGTTCTGCCCTTTTAGACCGCATGCTTTCAGGTTTTAGACTGCATGCGTTTCAGGTGCGTTTTGAAGCCATGGTCCTCTATAATAGACAGTAAAGTTTTCATAAAATTTAATTTGAATCACGCCGGGAAAACTAGCTCCAATTTTAGTCTCATTCTTGACGGCTTGGATGATCAGATTCATTGAACCGCATAGACATTGGATCTTTTCCAATTGAGAATCACATCATTTTAAACTCATGCAATGGATTAGTCCTTCTGGTTTCTGACAAGCCTTTATTGTGGAATCCTTCAACGAGGAAAGTTAAGAAATTACCTTTTACACCCGTAGAATATCCAAAGGAAACAGAGGCGTACATGCGTGAGGCATTTTGTTTTGGGTATGATTCTAAAAACGATGACTATAAGGATTTAGGGTGGTCGAAGTTCGGGATGCCAATTGCAGATACTTGTTTTCAGAAACTAAGGTTTATAGCTTGAAATCAAATTTGTGGACAAGAGTTGAGGATTTCCCCTACATTCTGTCTAATAATAAAAGGGTATGGGGTGTTCATGTCAATGGTGCTTTGCATACAGTTGTTCAAAAATGTCCACACTATGGCTCTAGTCAATCTATTATAGCTCTTGATAGGATTTTATTCTTCCCTGATTCAATTTTGTCTTTGATTGCATTTTGAGGTATATAGTTTGGTAGATTCTAATAATTGTGTTCCGTATTTCAGAGGATGAGCCTACTTTAGATCTTCTCAAAAAGGAGCAACCAAAGAGTAAATGGGATGAGGAAGATCTGGACGATAATGATGTAAAGGAATCTTGGGAGGATGAAGACGAGCCTACTCCGGTATGACCATTGATGGCCTGTCTGTTTTGCTTTTGCTATGTTCAAGTTTTACTCAGAATAAAATATAATTTTAAGTTAGATTTATGAATATTGTGCTTTTATTTAACTAAGAACGTTGTCCTTTTTTGTTTTCATTGGTTGATTAACTAAGACAGGCAATGTATGTGATTTTATCTCGTTACTGTGCTCAGCACATGCTCCTCACTATTAAATAATGTTACTAACATGGTTTTTTTTACATTTTTTAAGATTACTGAACATTTTTGTGCTTCACCATAATTTTACTATCAGCATCATGGAAAAGTGTTTTGACTGAATCGAGTCTGAATGACACTTCATTCACTTGGCTCTACTCCACAATATGATTGGTTTGTCGAAAAAATGGATTGCTTTAGTTTCTTTCACTTCTTGAAACACCCACACACACGTCCGATGGCATTATAGCAATTCCAGCTTTATCAATGTTCTTAATGCCATGCTGCAAAGGCTTGTGTCTTAGAGTATCTGGTTAAAGCTAGGGGTCAAAATATTGAGAAAGGAAGCTATACGTTTTGAGATTTATTATTTATATTAGTGATATAGGTATTTTATTATTTATATTAGTTATATAGGTATTTTATTTTTGTTTTGCCTAAGTAGAGTATTTATAACATTGAGCTATCAATGCCTGACTGTAAGTATCAAGCTTTAGTGCATTATATCTAATAGTTGAATTGTTCTAGATATCAATTATCGTCTTCAGTCCTATTATATGAGCTAAATTTTCTAGCTCCTTTTTTATTTTTATTTTTGTTGCTGGTTCTTTACATATTTATTTAATTAACTAACATAAAAATTATACCATGGAAGTCTTATGCCCTAAGCCCCATAATCACTTCACCTAGCAAGACCTAAAATCCCTTGTATTCTAGTTTGCACCTGATGTGGAATTTATTCTAACCTATTGTATTCAGTTTTGATTCCTTTCACTGGGTGATGTGGTCAGGCACCTAAAGTTGAGCCACCTCCTGTAAAAGCCCCAATGAAGGTTGCAGCCACATCTGGTGAAAAGAAAGGGAAACCTGTTGAAGCTGAAAAGGAGGCCCCATTAGATCCTTTAGAAGAAAAACTCCGACGGCAGAGGTGGGAGTCCAATATTTTTATAAACCTGTCATCAGAGTCTGTGACTAGTTATCGTTCAAACTAACCTCGATAGCTGACAAAACCTAATAATTGGTTCCAGAAAATTAGTGGAATATAAACCTCTTATCTTTTCATTCAAGGCTGGGTTGTTTTTATGAATTGTAAAGAAAAGGCAGTATTCCCCCAAGTCATTTCTTTCTGCTTCTGTCATTCATTGAAGGAAAGTGATGGAACACAAAAATTTTAGATGTGCTTTGCAGAACTTTTATTTTTCTGGAACATTTTATTGCCATTGCTAATGCTAACATACCCTGCAACACATTTTGGGATGAATTTTGTGACCTTTTATTACGACATCTTCCGGTGAATTGCCCCAGCAAAAGGCTATTTCTCCCATATTTAACTTTGATTATGAACCATTTTGACGTGAGTCTTGGGACAGTTTCTGTTGTTCTTCCTTGCATTCCAACATCTATACCTATAGTTATTTCCTCCTAATTTTCTTTTTCTTTTTTTTTTTTTTCCACAGGCTTGTTGAAGAAGCTGATTATAGGGCCACTACGGAATTGTTTGCCAAGAAGGGTGATGAGAAAACCCTTGATAATTTCATTCCTAAAACCGAAAACGACTTCTTAGAATATGCAGAACTTGTTGTTCATAAGCTTCGTCCATACGAGGTTTTGTGGGATTTGAGTTGTCTGTGTTTGTATTAATTCGATTTTGCAGAGGTATAACAGGTCTCTCTTTCATTGCAGAAAAGCTTTCATTATATTGGATTGCTGAAGGCTGTAATGAGATTGTCAATGACTGGTTTGAAAGGGTCAGATGCCAAAGAAGTTGCCTCTTCGGTCAATGCAATTGCCAATGAGAAGATAAAAGCAGAGAAAGAAGTTAATACTGGCAAAAAGAAGACTGGTATATTAGTTTTGTGTCAACAAGTCATAGTTGTCTTCATGGCGAAGTTTTTAACGAGTGGCAGCATGTTTTTTGCAGGTGGAAAGAAGAAGCAACTGCATGTTGGCAAGCCTGATGACGACGTGGATGTTGGTGGTGGAGGGTACAATGACTATGACGACTATGATTTTATGTGAGCAGTCATTTTTGGTTGGTAAACTCAGCGTAGACTAGTTGGCATTCTTACATTGCTACACCTTGGGAATTAGGGTCTCTGCATTTTTAAGTTAGCTGTAATTCAAGAGGATCCCGCGGCCCTCACTCTCTCCCAATTAGGAGATGGATTGAGTATCAACTGTGTCACTGTCTTGTCTTGACTGAGAACACTTAAATTTTTCGGTTCGGTTGGTGGGCTTATCATTACTTATTTATGGATTTACGGTTTTGAACATGAACTGTAATCTATTATATCATGCTAGCCAGATTTTGTGTGAATAAATCTGTCCCGAATAATTGGTTCTTTGACCTATCAAAATGATGTCCTTCTGACGATGCCAAGGGCAGTTATGTAATTACCTTCTTAAGTATTGAACTCGCTTCGTTTAAGTAAAAAGAAAAAAATTATATTTCAAAAAATAATCATGAACTCGAGAGAACAAAAAAGGTTTACCACGGTCTAAGTTAATAATGTGTGGTTAAAAGTGAGTTTGGGAAAAATAGAATCAGGTTGCAAAAAATGCATGCTTTAATTCATTGACTTACATGACAACTCTTGCTTGAATTTTATTGATAGAAAATTTAAATTGCAAATGTTACCATGTATTAATCTCTGAAATATAATAATCTAATTTGAGAACGAGAAGCAAAAAAATTGGAGTTAATCATATTTTTTAGGGTTAGAATCTAGAGTTTTAGACTAAATGCTTTTAAATCTAACAAAAATAAAATAATTAATGAATTTTCTATTGGCTTTATTAAATTATTTTAAGATATTTATTCATGTTAATTTGTTAATTATCTGTAAATCATAAATGTGAAAAAAAATACATTTTATAGTATTTTAAGTTTTAACAATATTTAAATAACTGAAGTGAATCATGAAAAATGTAATAAAAATAATATGAAAAAAAATATTTATATTTATTTCAAATTTTATACAAAAAAATATAGATGATAAAGTATTGTTTAGTTCAACTAAAATTTTTTTGATTAATATATAAGTAAAAGTCAAAATTTAATTTTTACAACACATTTCAAGGGAGTCATAATTTTTCAACCACATTCTATCAATTTTATCAAATCTACTCAAAATCTCTCTTTTTTTTTTTTTATTATTATCTAAGGGTTTGTCTAAGTCCCATTTCTGGGGGAAAAAAAAAGATTTTGTAATAGTGATTTAATGGAGAACGTTTGGGTAATTGGCACAAAACGTCCCTACCTTTTAAGTCTATTGTGGAAAACGTCCCTACCTTTCAAGTCTATTGTGGAAAACGTCCCTACCTTTTAAGTCTATTGTGGAAAACGTCCCTACCTTTCATTTTTTGGCATTTTTGCCCTCATTTCAACCTTTCTTTGCGCTAGACGTCCTTTCGTCCATATTCCGTCAGTTTTTCCGTTAAACATTCGGGTAATTGGCACAAAACGTCCCTACCTTTTAAGTCTATTGTGGAAAACGTCTCTACCTTTCATTTTTTGGCATTTTTGCCCTCATTTCAACATTTCTTTGCGCTGGACGTCCTTCCGTTCATATTCCTTCAGTTTTTCTGTTAATTAAATACAAAAACATCTTTTTCTTTCCATAAATAAGGGTAAAATTGTCCTCACCCACTTCACCCCTTTTTTCCGCCATCAACTTAGTCCATAAGTAACAGTAGCAGCAACATGAATCTGAAAATACTTTAAATGATTAAGTTAAATAAAGAAAAAATATCGTGAACACATTATATTTCACAATTCCACAACTACTGTTGCTGTCATCTTGTGTCACTGGAAAAATTTAGAAAGACATATTAAATGGGTAGTCAATTTATAATGAGTCAATTTAAAATGAGCCATTCATCTTCTCCATTGAGCCAAAAAGAGTCATTCACCATTTTGGCTCATTATAAATTGACTACCCATTTAATATGTCTTTCTAAAATTTTTCAGTGACACAAGATGACAGCAACAGTAGTTGTGGAATTGTGAAGTATAATGTGTTCACGATATTTTTTCTTTATTTAACTTAATCATTTAAAGTATTTTCAGATTCATGTTGCTGCTACTGTTACTTATGGACTAAGTTGATGGTGGGAAAAATGGGTGAAGTAGGTGAGGACAATTTTACCCTTGTTTATGGAAAGAAAAATGTATTTTTGTATTTAATTAACGGAAAAACTGACGGAATATGGACGGAAGGACGTCCAGCGCAAAGAAAGGTTGAAATGAGAGCAAAAATGCCAAAAAATGAAAGGTAGGGACGTTTTCCACAATAGACTTGAAAGGTAGGGACTTTTTGTGCCAATTACCCTTTAATTAACGGAAAAACTGACGGAATATGGACGGAAGGACGTCCAGCGCAAAGAAAGGTTGAAATGAGGGCAAAAATGCCAAAAAATGAAAGGTAGTGACGTTTTCCACAATAGACTTGAAAGGTAAGGACGTTTTGTGCCAATTACCCGAGAACGTTTGGTTAAAAAGTAGGAAAATTTGTGAGTTTACATTTAAAATTATTTTAATGAGAGAATGTATGATTAAAAATGAGTTTGAAGGAATAATATATTTAAAAATTAAATTTCAAACAGGGGTTAAATCAAATAGAGGCAAAATGAGAATAGATATTTATATTTCGACTTGTTAGTAAAAGTAAATTGGAGGATTTTTACTTTTGAAAGTGAATAAATATATTTATACTACAATTTTAAAAAGATTGTATTTTAGTTGTGGGGAAGGTTCATAACCTTTACATAATATCACACTTTTAGTTCTTCGAAGTCGATTCCAACAAGTTTTTCCTTCGAAGTTTCTTCTGCGTGCCTTCTGTACAAGTAGATTTTGGGTCCAGTACACTCTCGCTCGATATATTTTTTAAATTAGTACAATGACTGGGTACCTGAGAAGCATGCTACGAAACTTTATCACTTCCACTACTCGACTTTGAACTAATAAGTAGACTACATTGACTTTTTATCCAATCCATTATCAAACGTGACCACCGTTTATCATCTGCAGCAAGGTCAGCAACCTGTGCAAAAGCTCGACACATATCGTTGTTTCTCAACTGTCCAAAAGTAGAAACTGATCCATCGTAGTTCACTGTGATCCTCATGTGTGTTCTACTAACGTCTCTTCTCCATCTCCACAGAATATATCTCTCTGGCAGCCGTGTGACATCATTACGAACCGGTATTGTGATCGCATGCCTACATATTATTTCCCGAAACTCAAACAAGTGACACTTGCAAACAATGTCACATTTCTCTCTTCGAAATGAGACCCGAAACTCAAACAAGTGACACTTGCATACAATGTCACATTTCTCTCTCCGAAATGAGACCAAAAATGTTTTTTTCCCTCTGATAGCCCTCAAAAGATTCTTCGAATGTACATACCTATCGAAGAATGTATTTATACCCTCTCTTCTTTATGTTGTCGACATCGTAGCCCAAAAGTAGTTTTCAAAAAGTACTGAACCCAACTACCTCTGATCTTGTACGATCACAAACAAACCATTATCCTGCAACCCGAATGTATCAATCATTGCTCACTAACCTTCTTCAAATTCTTGAACAAACTACGAATCATAGAGCCCATGAGTTTTCCCATGGCACATCAGGCTACCCAATTTTTAATTATATTTTTGGCAGGTGGCTATCTTATTTGGCACTTTAGCTTCATTGGTATCTGTCTTGATTGTAATATTCCTTCTTTTCGCACTTTGGAAAACACAACAGAGAATTCGAGAATTGGCTCATTTAGGGGGATTCTCAGATTCTGAATACTTGAAGAGATCCTTAACAAAAGAATTTCAACAAATGGAATCTTGGTATGCCTTCTCTGTTTTCACTACTCATCTTCTCATGATGTTTATGATAGAATTACTCGACATACTTAGACTAGAACAATGGACTTGCTTCTAGAGTTAATAAATAGACTGATTCGAATTTTTTCTGCAAATTTAGCTTTCCTATCGGGCCCGGTCCTGCCTAGAGGCAGATGAGGCCTACGCCTCAGGCCCAAAATCTAAAGGGGCCTCATATTGCTGGCCCAAATTTTTTTTCTTTGAACAATGGCCCAAAATCTAAGGGGCCTCTTTTTTAATTTTGGGATAATTAGGTACAATACCCTAAAAAAATTAAGTATTTGATTAATACCTTAAAACTGACTTAAAATACTATTATTGTATTAATTACATTCAAAACATTGACACCCACAACAAAAACCCAAATTAGAAGGGGGAATCCTTGCATCAGTAAACTCTCGAGAAACCTTCACTCCCGACTCCGACTTGGACTCCAGTATTCATGTATAGAGAAAACCTTACCCACCAATTTAATATTGTTGCATCTTTGTAGTTTTAACGAGAGTTTCCCTTGGGACGATTGGGTGATTTTGGGGCAAATTTTGAGTGAAAATCTTTTGTTGCTCTGTAAAAGCTTGAATTTGGCAAATCTTTATCGATATTTGGTCGATTTTATCAATGGTCAAAGTAGGTAAATGAATATCATGAATCAAAGTCATCAAAGAGAAATTCTAGGAGTATAGAAGGAAATTCAAACTTGAAGAATTACACTCGTGAATTTGAAGGTAATTTTGAATACACTTTATTTTTGAAGTTGAACTTTGAATTTTAGTAGTTTTTTGGTTTACATTAAAAAAATTATCATTAAATTTTAGATTAGCTCTAGCATTAAATGGTGCTCTTTCCCTTTGATTTTCTATGATACCATCAAGGTGTTTGACAAAATGTCAAAATTGAAATTTACATTTACATTTAAAGACATGATGTAAACATCATATGGCTTTTGTATAAATTGTGGAAGCATTTTTATGAAGTATATTGTCCAATTCGGCAAATTTGAACAACGTTCAGTTATGTAAATATGAAGAAAGAGTAAATAGTAAATCCTGTTGAAAAATGGACATCAAACAGGGGCTAAATTACTTTGAACAAAGTAAATAGTAAATACTCATGAAAAATGGGAGACAATTCATTGAGAAAGAGTCAAGTCATAAATCCAGGGAAGACAAAATTTCTCAGTCACAAAAAAGACGTTTTGATTTTCCTATTAATCATGAAATGTACAAAACTTCCTTAACATTTGTAATTTTCTATTTGTGAATATACTGTACTCATTTAAGAATATTTATATTAATGCATGATGTTCTGTTCTATTCTTTAATAAGGAAATGGTCCGAGGTTTTTTCTCTTCCCCACAATTTCCCTAATCTCTGTCCAGTAATTTTCAACCTCTCATCCACCTCCAACAGTTGCTTCAGGTTTTTTCCCTTATTTTTCTCATTATTAACAATTTCATTGAGCCGGGATAGCCTTCTTCTGGAGCTTTTCTTCTGTTCCATTGCTTGGCCTCCTGTCTCTCTTCCTCACCACCACTCTTCTGCCACCCTTGGCCACAGCCCTCACAACGACCAGCCTCCACTTTCGAAAGCCATCCACCACCGCAGTTGATGTCCCCGTTTTTAGCGTGGTGAGACATGTTGATCAAAGTAAATAATAAATACTTTTTAATGGGCATTCTCTAAGTTTTTGCAATCCATGCAATGAAATTGAAAGTGGAGGGTAAAGTTTGGGAGTACTATTTATTGCTTTTGTCCGAAAATTATTGGAATTCCTGCATTGATATTTGTTGCATTTGATAGGATTTTCCCGAGTGATTTAAGATGTATGTGGTGGAAAGTAGAGGAGGATGTTAAAGCACACAACCTGTGATTTTAATGATCCTGGATAGGCTTGGTTGGATTCACCATCAATCAGGTTCGGCATTTTGCACAATTGGAATGAAATGGTGTTGCCCCGGGCATACGTGTGGCACACGATGTTCAATAAGTCTACGAGCCACCTAGCTGGTTGAAGAGCAAGTAACAATATCTGTAAGATGGGCCTTTTTGTGCTACCTTTATTTGAAGTTTTCACAAATTTGTTTCTGTGAAGAATTTCAATTCTCTGTTCTGTATTATGATTTGTTATATTTGTGTTCTTGGTTACTGAAGAAAAGGGAAAGGGAAAGGGAAAATAATCTCTGATGTCCATTTTTTGATGATATTCAATTGGCATGCGTTAGTTTAATTCATATTTATTGAGATAGATCCATTTTACATTTTGTTTAAACTTCTGATTTCAATCTTGTAAAGACATTGTGAGGGAAGTTTTCGATTCTGGTTGGTAGTTTTGTGGCTACAGCAGTGCTGTTAACTGTGTGATTAAAGGAAGGTTGATGGGTTTGGGTCGATGTGGTTGTGGGGGTATGTTGTGGCAAGTGGCAAATTTTTTTAGTAGGAATCTGCTTTGTACTTATTGCTTTGGAGCATGTTACATGTACATCAAGGTCTACATAATGATTTACATAATGCTACATGATACTTTATCATTGGATAATTTTCTATAATACATTTGGTTGTTGTTTTAATGTTAGTTTTTCAAGTTAGTAATAGGTCGCATAATACATTGTTGAAATTTGCATTTACGTTGATTTCGTCGGGGAGCCTAATTTCCAGACTTCGTCTCAGGCCTCGAGAATCACAGGACCGACTCTGTTTCCTATCGTATGGAGATGACTCAGAGTTGACTAGATGATATTTTATAAAATGAGAATGATATTGTGATAAACTTTCGAAGATTACTCAAACTTTCAACAAATAGTTATTCTCAATTCTTGAAACAATAATAAGAAGTTTGAGTCCTCAAATTAAGGTTTAAACCATTTGGACAGAAAATGGGCTTCACAAAATTGCTACGAACACTCACATGGGGGTGGGCCCATGTGATTAAAGTATTGTCCATAAGAACCACCCACCCCATCTATTGTGTCTATTCTGTTGTACTTCTACAAGCCCCTTTTCTGTACATATAGAATGCTTTTCAAATTAAACATTAGTTCTTTTTGTCTTCTATTACAGGAATATGGATTACTCTGTAGAAGCTTGGCACTTGGAAGGGGCATAAAGTGAAAAAATACTATATTTTCTTTAATCTCCATTTCATGTTTCACACGAGACATGAGAGTCAAATGTCTATAAATCAAAATAAATAAGAAGATAAACGATTATTTTGCCATGTCCAAGTAAAGAAACTAGGGGATTCAATTTAAGAACAATTTCCTTTACAAACATGTATTTTAATTGGCTATTTTCTTTCGTGATGGAAAATACTCATCTAGTTTGCAGATAGGTACGGATGCATACTGCAAGGTTTCATGAACTTTACAGAATCTTTTCATTCTAAGGAGGCTTCCATTATGAACCATGATACGAGCCATCAGATGCTTACTGATTACACATGTTTTAAAGTACCAGATGACACTTTCTCAAATACTGCAAAATTGTGTTGGCATGGCACAGGTTTTCCTATACTATTCTTGCAATTTAGAAAAAGGCCACACTTCATTTGAAGCTGTGTTATTATATCTCCCCGATGGTTATCACTGTGTGGATCTGTCAACTTTCACATTATTTATTCTCCTTTGAACACACAAGTTATTTACTTGTTATATATGTAATGTAATCGTTGCGTAAAATAGGAAGGACACATTTTATTCTTACAAAATGAAGTAGGTACCATTATAATCGGGCCAAATAACTAAAGAACAAGACAATATGGATAATATGAAAATAATGGAATAAAAAAAAACAAGATTTATGTGAAACTCAAATTAGGAAAAACCACGGGCTGAGGCGGAGAATTCACAATAATCAATAATAAGGAATTATGAAATATCTCTTTGGATCAATAACTAATTAAATAATTGATCAATTTCAATATGTGTTGTACACCACATTTTTATAACCAAAGAAACACTAACAACTAGGAGAATTAATACATGAAGAATTTAATATAAAGTGAAGTCACAATACCAAGAGTAAAATCAATAATGGAGAATTTGGGATGAAATAGGGGTCAAAAAATTGCCAAAAATGAGAATCATTCTCCTTATCTTTTTTGAACTCCTTCAAGACTTCTTCAAATCTACTACTAACTCCGAATACTAGTCCAACAATATTTCCAATCAAATACTCAATAAAAATCCGGGTCACAACACAATTCTAACAATCTCCACCTTGACATGAATTTCATTACAATGAATAAAATTTAACTCTTCAACTCCAACCAAATTCTCCATACAATAACATTTCACCAAATTATTCTACCTCTTCTACCATGCCCCTTTCGGGCACACCATGCCCCTGCCAGACATACTCAGTAATTGTGAACTAAATTCAAGCCCTGCTTACAAGCAGAATTACATTGCGCGCCAACCTTGCTTGAATGATCTTGTTCATTTTCAATTATAGTCGAGTCACCAAAACCTGCTCGAATTAGCACGAGCACTTCCAACTCCACCTGAGTTGTCAAACCTGCTTAAATCACCATGAGCAACTTGATCACAATTAGCTCTACTTGAGCTACTGGAAGATTGTCCAATATTATTGTTCGAATTACCATGAACAACCCGATCACAATCGACTCCACCTGAGTCACCGCTTATCAAATCATAAGCTGCAACAACATCCAAAGTGATCGTCGAACCTTCCAAAATGTATAACCAATTCTTACATGGATTCTCCTCCAACATCCAAACAAAAAAATTGGCTATAATAAAAAAATCTTGTTGTGATCGATAAGAGGAACTCAAATTTCATACTTGTCATCCCTGAAACAGTCAACCTCATTCAAACCTTGCTTTGATAATCAATTTATCCCTCCGACTAACGCCAAAACCTTGGCTCTGATACCACTTGTTATATTCGGCCAAATAATTAAAGAACGAGAAAATATAGATATTATAAAAATAATGGAATACAAAGAAAACAAGATTTATGTGGAAACCCAAATCCGGAAAAATCATGAGTAAAGGCAGAGAATTCACTATAATAAATTCGAAAAAACCATGAGTAGAGGTAGAGAATTCACTATAATCAATAGTAAATAGTTACAAATGATCTCTTTGGACCAATAACTAATTGGACAACTGGTCAATTTCAATATATGTTGTACACCACATATTTATAACCAAAGAATCCCAAACAATTAGGAGAATTAATACATAAAGAGTTTAATATAAGGTGAAATCTCGATACAATAGGTAAAACCAATAATGGAGAATTTGGGATGAAATAGGAGCCAAAAAACAGTCAAAAAGGGAAATCATTCTTCTTATCTTTTTTGAACTCCTTCAAATCTACTACCAACTCCCAATACTAATCCAATAGTATTTTCAATCAAATACTCAACAATAATTCAGGTCACAACCCAATTATAACACGTACCAACAGCGAGAGCTCTGAAACGCTTTTATGATGATTGTACAAGTAGCTGAACTTCCATTTATATCTATTTCAAGATCCATCGTTTTGAAATCATGGAGACTTCATGAATTTCAGGTATAAGCTATAACTTCATTATGTGTAAATAATGGTGCGTCCTGTTATTTGCTTGGTACATGACCCTATGTAGTGTTGCGATTCCTAAAAAATGCATCTTCATTGTCTGTAGGTTTTGTTCAGTACAATTTATATTCCATATATAAATCTCAAGTACAAGCAAAAGACAAGGATTTTATTCTAATGCATAAAAGAATATTATTCCTATAATTTCTGGTTCTCATACCTTTGTCTATGGCCAACCTTTGGTCTATCAAATATCAATTCAATAAATCTATATGTTTATATGTATTCAACTTGTAGGATTCCTTTCTTCGTTCCCAAATTTAATCGTAAATATATAACTTGCATATGTTTTAGGATTCTGTCATGTACTTGCAATTGGAGAATGAAAAGGTTTGAAGAATTTCACTTTCTGTGGTTTCTCCATTGGTAGTTAATGGTAAGTTCTTCATTTAATCAAGTTTTTCTCAAGTAGGATCGTCTTTTGCTTATGAAAAAATTCCATAGTACATTTACAGGTTGCTTATAGTTTGAATTGCTCGAGTATAACAATTGTCATGGTGGTGCTTTAAAAAAAAAAAAAAAGAAAAAAGTGTGCCACTAATTTATGCTAGAACAGATATTATCGATTTCACAAACAATACATTCAACCTACAATCAAATTTTTTGGTGAATTAGATCATATTTTGTTTGATATGGATATCTGTAAATGAAATTTTTGTCAGATAATATACAATAAATATAATATGTGAAGGAAATAACTAGTTTAGATGAAGTACTCAAGTGATGGAAAATATGGAATTTGTGTAGGAGATCAGGGGTACGGGTCACATCCTATGCAATAATGTAAAAGTCTTTGATTGGGGCCTTGGACTTTTGAGCTTCCTTGATTAAAATAATTATTTTTTATTTTATTTTGATCATTTTCTGAATTATTTAATGGGTTAAACTAGCCATTATAATAAGACCATTTTTTAACAACGTACTATTAACAACCCATTACTCATAAGCCAGTAAATATTGCAAATATTTCTGGATCATGGTGGAGACAGTTAGATCCATTTTGCCTATATATACACCCATCTAGTTTTGGAATAAAAACATTAAAAACGAAATTATAATTTTTCATATTCTGAAATTTTTATACTCGAGCATTTACATATTTTTATATAGTACACTTGAGAGTTCTGAAAAATCATTCGTGATTGCTGCACAGGTAATTTGTGATTGCTGTATCCTATGAGTGATTATCCAGAGAAGTTTGCAACAATTATCAATGGGCAAATTCACTTTAGGATATCTTGCTGTCACGAGACTTGATCAGTCGATAAGTTTTATTTTTGCATTTTACTGTTTTGTAAGTTTCTACAACTAATTATTTTCCAACAATTTTTATTTAGTAGTTGAAAAGAGTGACATCTTTTTCAACATCAAGAGGCGTAGGATCTGTTTTTCCTGTAAGAAAACGTCCCTTGGTATACAACTTGGAGGAAGACAAAGATGAAATCTAAGTATTACTATATCTTTTTTCTTTGTGTTATATTACGCACCAAATGTACTTAGGCGTCAAGCAAAAAAGCTCAGAAATTACGTATGCGTAGGCCTTGCCCCTATCCGTTCATGTATTTATGGAAATGATGAACAAATCCAAGTATTTAAGCGACAAAACTCATCATGTTCAAATCTCTTCTATCAAGTATCGATATTCCTTTTTTTTTTTTTTTTTTCATTTTTAAGTTCCAAGGAAGTTACAAAGCAATAAGTTACAACCTTGGTAAGATAATGCAAGCGCTACAATGTTAAAAAAACATAGTAATACAAATACGACTTTGGCAACTACCAAAGAGAAAACTTTGCCTCCAGTAACACGACAAATTGTTACCAATTTCCTGACATTTACCATTCTGGCCATTCCAATTGGGCATTGAGCAATTTCCTTGAGAATACTATACTATACCTCGTCCTGTGAAAGGTTTGGACTTAGGCAACATTTTTTGCACACTGGTTTGTTCGGAAATATATGGACCCAGATTTTTCCACCATGGTGTGCATTTTGTGTCATTGCTCGTCGACCTGTTTCGATTTGCTTTGATTTGTCTCCAGGACTTCGGAAAAGTACATTTTAGAACACAAATAGACGCTAATTGAAAGAATAAAGAACCAAGTAATATATTTCCCTTTGATGTGGAGGGCCATTGAACATTTGCAAATAGTTTGGGTTTACTTATAGAATATGGAAATTGAAGCAGATCAGCTTCGGGTGAATGAATACTTTGAGATTGAGAGAGAAAAATGGAATACATCATCGACACATCGATTAAGTTCTTTATAATTCTTTATTTAATTAGTATCAATTTAGTCTTATATAAGGGTGGGCATGGTCCGAATCGAATCCGAAATTTTTGGGTATTTAGTAAGTGAAATCGTTGGGTTCAAATTTAATTATGGGACCGTTAGGGTTCGGTTCCAGATTTCATACTATAATTAATTTTTTTAATATTCACAAAACTATATTAATTCAAATAATGACATTTTCAATTTTAACTATTACAAAATAACGCGGTCCAATCTTCTATGTCTTTTGCGTCTCTCTTTGCTAAATTTTTCATATATTTGACTATTAGAATCATAGAAAGAAGACGATAGCGAACTTACAATAATTAAAAAAGAAGCTATTGAGCTTCAATTCTTTTTGAAGTGTGCTTTTCTTTTTTAATGATGTAGTAATTTCAATTTTTATTTTAGTAAAGTAGTAAAAAGTGAATTTTTATATATATGTAACGTATTTGTGATTTTTCCCAATACTTAAAATCTTGTTTCGTACATTGTCTGATATTGTCCAAAGCTATTTACCATGTATACTAGAGGTTTCTTTGTAGACTCGTGAATTTATGAAAACAAAAACACTCTCACCGAATGGTTTGAAAGTGTCTAACTACAGAGGTTCCATTTGATATCAGTTCCTAATATTATTGTATGGTTATTAACTTGAGACCACGTGCTAAAACTTGAGTAGAGAGTGATTAGAGCTGGTTCGAGCTCAACACTAACTCATTCTTGAAACACCGAAGGCATTTAAGGTGTGAATGTGAAATTATTGCCATGGCGACCCATATTGAAGCATGTTGTCATAGACCGCAATGGAGTGACTTGAGGCTTGGCATGACGTGGGAATGTTATGGCACGCAATGGAAAAATGAGGTAGATCTATGGCAAATTAGGTCTAATCTTCAGCGGTATATGGCGATGAAGGTGTCGCCTAATTTGGTATAGGAGTGACGTCCCCTTGGTCCCGACCGATATAATGTCACGAACCACAATGGAATGACTTGAGGGTTGGCATGACATGGGGAATGTCATGGCACGAGATGGGAAAATAAGGTAGACCTTTTGCAAATTAGGTCTAAACTTCAACAATATATAGGTGACTCATGTAGGAAAGACATAGGCACTATGGCAGGAGGATGCAAGTAGGCAAAACTCAGGGAGACTGTTTCAGCACTACGGCAAGGGACGCAAACAAACTAAGCAGACTGAACGTAGATAGCAAATGCAGTTAGGTTGTACAGGCAGGACACGGGCTGGAAAAATGCCGTCAGTGGACGTAGGGACCGAATTTAGGTTTTTCTAAGGTGAAAACCATTATCTTAAAGGGAGAGCAATACCGTGGACTACGGCCGATGGTTTTGGATGCAAGAGGGTGCCAACTTGTGTTACTTGTGCAACTTGCATGAAGAAGTTAAATCCAACTTTACCACTACAACTTGCCTGAGGAAGCAAAGTTCAACTTGACTACCACTTGGTCAATAGAGGAAGCAAAGTTCAACTTGACTACTTCTTCTACAAGGGAATGTCCACTTCCATATGAGTTGCAAAGATAATTCACTTGCATTGAAAAGGATATGCAACTAGCATAGAGTTAGAAATGAACATGCATCTTGCAACATGATAACTTGTAAGTGTAGAGACATGCAACTTGTTAGGTAGCAAATTTCAATTTGGCTACTTCCAACAAATGAAGACCTTGGATCAAATAAATCTTAGCCATTAATGCCAACTTGCATAGTAAGAGTTTGCCTATAAATAGAGGCATTTGGTCATTTGTAAAATCAATGAATGGAGAGTTGAGAAAAATTTCCATGGATGGAATGGAAGCAAAGCAATGTAAATTTCCCATCCATAAAGTGAGATAGAGTGATATCTTGTAAAGAGAAAATAATTGAGAGGTTGTAAATAATTTTCTCTTACATTTAGAGAAAGAGGTTTTTTCAAATATATGTGTGCTCTTTTTAATATAATTTCCTATCGACCATCTGTACTGAAGTCAATATAATTTAGCCTTATTGATTAAATTATCATATGATTTAAGGCTGACTTAACGCTATCTCGTGGGGATGAAAGTTGTGGAGCATTAAGGCCACATGGCGCTAACGTATTTCGAGAGTTATGAAACTAAGCTTTTGACAATGCGCTTCATGTCTTCATTTTCAAGTATCTGATGAATTTTAATTTGAATTAAAAAAATTAAGCCATTTTAATTAGATAAATAAATGATATAATATTTTAGTATTTTTTTTTTAAAATAAAGAAATATCAATGTTCAATATTTTTCAGTATGTAAGAAAATAGATTAACGAATCAATTTATATAAAATTTAATTAGAAATGTCTCTTTTATATAAAATCTTATCATTTAAATACAATTTGATCTTTTACATTAAAAAAAAAAAAATTGACCAAAAAATGTTAGGAGAATTTTTTAATCGTGATTTAATATTTTTTGTTGAAAATGATACAATATTTGAAATAAAAATAATAATTTTTTAATCACGACATTAAGTTTCGTAGAAGGAAGATGAAAGAAAAATGGGTAATCAGCACATAACGTCCTTACCTTTCACTACTATTGTGGAAAACTTTCTTACCTTTTTTTTTTTTGACATTTTCACATTTATTTCCATCTTTCATCCATTTTTTCAATAAAAAGCTATAAAATGACGAATATACTGTTCTACAATAAAACAAAAGAAGAAGAAAGAGATAATTGCAACAATAGTCCTTTTTTTAAAAAAAAAAAAAGAAAAAGAAAAAGAAAAGTGCAAATAGTCTCAAATAAATTATCAAAAGGATAATTAGCACATAATATCCCTATCTCTTATTATTATTGTGAGAAATGTTCATAATTTTTTTTTTTTTGACATTTTTACCATTAATTATACATTTAACCGCGCAAACCATTCTTTCTATTCATTTTCATTCAATTTCTCAATAAAACTATAAAATGACATATAAACTCTCCTATTTAAATAAAAAAGAAGATTAAAGAAAATTAATTTTGTAATTTCTATTTTTTAATAATTTATTTAGGACTAGTTTATACCTTTTTTTTAAAAAAAAAAACATTAATTTCTAATTTTTTTAAATATTTTATTTGGGACTGGTTTGCACTATTTTTAAAAATTTTGGGACTATGGTTGTAATCAATTTTTTTTATTTTTCTTTAATTTTTATTCAAATAGGAGGTAGGAGTATATATTCGTCTTTTTACCGCTTTATTGAGAAAATGGATAGAAATGATGGTTTGAGCAATCAAACGTATAATAAAGGGTGAAAATGTCAAAAAATAAAAGTTATGGACGTTTTTTCATAATAATAGCACAAGGTAGAGACATTATGTATTAATTATCCTTTTACTAACTTATTTGGAACTTGTTTGTACTTTTTTGAAAAATTTGAAGTTATAATTGCAATTTGTTCTTTTTTTTTTCTTTTTGTTTTATTTAAATAGAATGGCATTCGTCATTTCACGACGTTTAATGGGAAAAATGAATGAAAATGACCTTTTACGCAATAAAAGATGAAAATAATAGTGAAAATACCAAAAAGGAAAGGTAATGACATTTTTTCACAATAATAGTAAAAGGTAAGGCCGATTCGTGCTTATTACCCAAAGAAAAATATTGATAAGACAAAAAATAGGTATTAATTTTTATATTTTTTTTAAAAAAAAGGTCTCAAAATCTTGAAATGAATAAGACAAATTTTGATATTTTGTTTTTGTACCTACTTAAAAATGTTTGTATCATATAAGAGCATTTCCAAGAAATTCTATATTTTTAAAAAATATATGCTATCATTTGGAGAGCATTTATAAATTTAGAAAGTTAAACTTTTAAAATACTTAAACAAGTTCTTTATATTTAACACTTAATTTTATTACTCCCAAAAAATATTTATTATTTTTTCTATATTTTATTTTAATTTATTTTTCTAAATTAAAATCCTCACTTTTTAAATTAAAATGTTAATTTAAGAGTCAATTTAGCATGATTTTACGAATTTACACTTTAAAATAGGGAGCATATCATGTTTAAAAAATCTTTAGACAAAGTCTCCTGAAGATGCTCTAAAGACTTTTATGAAAGTCTTTAAATTTAATTGACATTTTGAATACCCTATAATTTATAGACTTGTAAAATGTTTTAATTGACACCTAAATTGGTGTTCAACACTACAAGTGTTAGAAAGCATGATTTTTTAATTAAATATACCAAAACCTTTAAAGACTTTTTAAAAGTTTATAAAAATGTTAATTTAATACATCAATACTATTAAGAACTATGCCGTCATCGATTTTAAAAATTGTTTTTTAAATCAACCAAATAAATCTTGACAATACGACAATACATGAATTGTCAACAAAAGTTGCCAATTATCATTGTACAAATGTCTTTATTCTAGATTTCTACTTTTAAAGAGTTTCGAAACGCCTACGTTATATATCTCAAAATTTTTAAAAAATCTTTAAAAAAATTTAGAAATTTCAATTGAATACATCCCTAAAATATTTGAAAAAAATAAGGTACCACCTTCTATTTTATTTTTACAAGGTTAAAAAGTTCAATGTAAATTAATTACCCTACTTTCAATTTTATTTCTTTATGATTTGGCTGGAGAGGGTCCCGTGGACTTTTTGCCCTGGTTTGTTTGAAAATTGACAGTGGTCGTTGATCTACAAGAAAAAAGGATTTGTATAATTTTCTCACTTGACATTATTGTATAAAATGAAGCTGTTTATTCTATAAAATATTCCAAAATTGAAATTTCCCCAATTTGACATGATAAAAAATTATTTTTATAGGATAAAGATAGCTGACCGTAACATACACCCAGAATGATAAGTTGCTCTCAAAGTCTAAAGTAGATAACTTTTTGTACTTATAAATAAGAAAAACTACCACTTCCAAATCTGTTTAAATACATAAAATCCACTTGAAGTAAATGAGCAAGAATAAAAAAGTACCATAATGTTTACACCTTGATGGAGATATGGAAAGTTAATATATTAGACTACAAAAAACATATACTCATCAAGTTGAAAGTAAAACAAACGGAACATATGTAAAGTTCGGTCCAGGAGAGAGAGAGAGAGATTACACGTCTAGTGCCTTTTATTCGTATTCTTCTTCTTTCCCTTCTTTTTATCTCTCTTGCTCTGTGGCTTTGGCCGAGATCTCTTCTTTGAAGCCTTCTTCAATTGCTGTTTTTTACTCAGATGAATAATGCTCTGCTTACTCTTCTCAAGCCCTTCAATGGACCGAGGCCTTGATCCCTCCAGAATATTGCTCTCTTGTTCGCGAGGGATCTCGCTTGTTGTCACTGTGACTTGCATGTCACCATTGTCATACATCGTTGTCCCTTTTAAAATAGTAAAATAGGTTAACTGGAAGCTTGGATTGAGTACAAAGTTCTATAAATGTTTCACAAGTCTACTTTCATAAAGTTTGAGGTAGATACCTGCCAAATAACAATCATATTATGCACCCAAAACTGAGACACAGGTCTTGTATAATACTAAGTTGTTTTGTGTCAATAATACATCTAGATTAATAGAAGCATCTATTGAGCAGATACCACATATAAACCAAAGATCTTCACCTTGTGCAGTAAATCCAATATACTCAGGAAGAGGCAAATTTACTAGGATTCCTACATAAAGGCCTCAGCTAGACTGCAGTTTCTAATGGCCACAACCAGTCTTCCTAGCAACATGGGGTCTGGGCTTAAAGCAAGTGAAAAAAATGTTCTTTTCCCCTTTCTGAAATTAGTCTATGGCCCTACTAGTCTAATACATGTAAATTCAAATTACACTCGCTACTTCTTGTGCATATCTTAGGATTTGTGAGCAGATTGCATAGTTGCACATTACCTGCAACTGATGCCACTGGCTCAGCCTCCTCGTCGCCTTCATTGTCCTCGTCCGATCCATCAGATCCTATGCCTGAATCAGGTGCAGCTCCACCATATATAGCAAATTCCCTCTCCAATTTTCTCTGCAGAATCATTAGAACCAGCAAAAAATAAGCGCCTAAAAAACTTGCTCAACAAGTGAGTAAGAAAAATATGAATGTTTGCGCAGCTGTTATATATATTAATATAGAGTAAATTCTCCATTAAATTACAGTTGATATCAAGATAGCTGTTAGTCAACTGCAGCAAAATTAGTTGTAAGATTCTGAGCCACAGTCACAACTACTTCAGGACAAGTAAAATTTATCAGACATGTGCACCCTTGTGCATTCACCTCTGTGAGCCAGGTGAGTTAGTTTAGAGTTAGATTTTAGGTTGTTCTGCTACGAAAACAATTATGAAACTTTTTGCTTATGTCACAAGAAACAAGAGCCACACTATGTAAATTGATGGGAATCAACCACAAAATTCGAATGTCAATATTACACAAACAGAATTATACAAAAATGAATTTTGAGGAAAAGATCATTTCAGGAGGAGAGGATTTAATTCGTAAATGGTGACTACAAAAATCCCTTGAAACTTCAAAAAAATGCGGTTATAATTCTTTAGCTTTCATAAAGAAGTATAACTTTTAACACCTATCAAAATGAATTTCGAGAAAAATTATCATTTCAGGAGTAGAGGATTCAATTTGTAAACGGTGAGTACAAAAATCCCTTGAAACTTCAAAATAATGGGGTCATGATTCTTGAGCTTTCATAAAGAAGTATTAAAAACCTACATAAGAAAATATTCACAATGCCAAATTCTAGATAAGATCACTAACGCTATGAAAAAGCAGCATCACAAATGAAGTTCATGGACAACATCTCTGATGCAGTTGGTGTTGGAAAAATTTCAACATATGGGGCCACACATATTTATATTTTAAAATGTGTGGTGCTATTTTAAAGTAATTTAGTCCGTAAAGTGATCTATTAAGTTTAATTTTGGACTAATGGGCATTAAATGTTATGAGAATAAAGTATAGAAACCGAAAGACATTATTTTGAATTGATGAGGGGCCAATTTGAACTAACACCAAAATTGATAACTACCAATTGCAGTTATTTAATATAGGGTCATGGTCCCCAATTGAACATGAGTTTCGAAAGTTATCTGCATCCCCATCAATAGAGAAGAACATTCAAGGAAATCACGTAATAATTGGAAGATCAAAACCCGTTCAGAAAACTAACAACTATGGATCAAGGTACGCTTCCGCATTTTTTATTCTTCTCTTTGATTTCAACATGGAGAATCTATGTATTTTGTGAAAGGATTTTGATGAATTTTGGTTCCTTTCAATTTCTTACAGTTGGACTACACCATAAAAAGCTTAATCTGTCAAAATGGTACATATTAGCCATGGGAATTTGCCTTTAAAGTTGGATTTTAAGATGCCTACAACAAGCAGTTCAAATAAACAACAATATAGTGCACTCTAAAAGGAAAAACATGAATACAAATTGATCTGATTTTTTCTTCAGCACAGTTGATTTACCAGTTGATGACGATCCTCCTTGGTCGCTTCATCAGCTTTGTCGTAAAATGATTCAGTTGCAATCAAACTGTGATCCTTTCACCCGGATGGGGAAAAAACTCACACAAAAATAGCTAAAATTCAATCACTGAACAACTGTAAGGAGATGTTTCTTTTCCCATTTTTTCAAAATTATCAATTTCTATGCTTCAGCTGTTTAATAGCAATGGTGCAAATTGCTGATATACCCCGCCCAAGGAATATTCATCTAAATGAAGAAAATTACAAGGCAAAGCTACAAAAATATAATAATTTAAGCATCAATAGAACTGCAATTTGGCACAGGATGAAATTAGCAATTAAACATAAACCTTTTTGCGCGCCTCAATACGTTTTCTTCGTAGGGCTAATTCTTGTTTCTCCAGTGCCTCTTTTCTTCTCTTCTTCTTTCTCTTGTGAAAACCAGTTACATAATCCCTGCATACGTAGCAAATCAAATCAAATAAGAGAGTTTTGTATGTAAGTGTGCAACAGGCATGGACAAAATGCGTACATTAGGTCTTTCTCGTTGAAAGATATTGAGAGAGATTTATTCTTGAGCGCTCTCTTTTTAATGTGTGGAGCTCTTGAGCGTGGAGTCTGTGTGGCTGCCTCGTCGGTCGCCGCCGCTTCCTCCATTGCTACCGCCGTACGACCCTTACTGGTAAACCCTTAATTGGTTTGAAGACGTCCAGAACAGGGCTTTTGGCAAGGTGGGTAAAGTGAGTAAGCGCTGAACATTGTGAGCGCGCTTATTTGGTTGCACTTCGGTTTTTTTTTTTTTTTTTTTTTTTTTTCTTTTCTCTCTCTCTCTCTCTCTCTCTCTCCTCTTCCTTTTAAATGAACTTGGGGTTGTCAATGGAATGAATTTTGATACGAATTCACTCGATTTAATGAGAGATAAATTTAGGATCTCAATTCGTTAATCCAATCGAGATTCGAATTCAATAGTATGTTAACTAAATGAATCAAATATGAATATAGGTCAATTCGATCTGATTTATTATAATAATACACTATATTATTTATATTATCGCATAATTTATGATACAGTTTTTTCCATTTTGAAAATTGTATTATATTTTACACTTAAATTTTAAATAATAAATAATATTATATAATAGTATAATATTTTTAATTGAAATTTTTGAAAAGATTTAATTTTTTATAAATTAAAAAAAGATAAAAATAATAATTAATTTATTGATTGGATTTATAGTAAGTTGTTTTATAACATAACAAACTAACGATTAATATATCCAAAATAATTTACTTTGTTCAAATTGATATTTTTTGTAATTAAAAACTTATTGAGGCCATGATTTTAACGAAAATAATAAAGTAAACTAGTAAACACTTAGAATTAAAAAATAATTATGATTAGTATTCCACGTTAAAAGATCAGTAAATCCTTGGAAGATGAGAATTGTTTAAAAAAATTAGTATTCCACATTAGAATATCACTAAATCATTCTAAGAGAAGTCTTTTTTTAAAAAGAGTCAAAGGAACATTATTTGGATAAAAACATTGATTTGGACCTTCTAATATAATAATAAGTGAACCTATCAAAATAGTTCAAATAATTTTTTTATAAAAAATAAATATTTATCTGTATAATTTTTTCAATTTCAAATCGAGTTATCGGATCTGATATCCGATAACATAGCTAATCGGATATAGATTTAACATTCAAATATCCGTCAAATTATCGGATTAAATAATTATTCTTAATAGATCGGATCGGATTTGAGCGTATTCGATCCATTTACAGCCCTAAGTTTAGCCCCATTTTTTGAAATAATAAATTTTGTAACATTAAATTTTTGAAAATTATGCCCCTATTTGTCATCCATTTTCTCTCATTCTTTCCCATTATTTTTTCTATAGTACTCATTTTCAATCACATATTTTTTATTAAAATAATATTATAAATAAATAAATAAAATTTCCATTCTTTTTTAACCACACATTTCAATACCAGTCACTATTTCATAATACATTCTTCTCAAATAATAGGTGACAAACACACCTAATAGTGTTAAAAAGTACGAAAAATTTTATGTTTGCATTTAGAATTATTTTATTAAAAAAATGTATGGTCAGAAGTATTTTAAAAAAAAAATGAATTCTTACAAAATGAAGCTCAAACTTTGACTTATCCCCCGTTTGGCTCCCTTTTTTCAAATTTTAATGTTTAAAATAGTATTTTTTGAGAATGTGGGGGTTTAAAAAAAAGAAAAAAATTTCGATTTACGTGTAATATTATTTTATGAAAGATTGTATGTTTGAAAATAAGAGAGAAAAAATTGAAAGAGACCTTAACCTTTCATTTATCTGTCCACAATCCCAAAGCTTTAACTTTCGCCCCTTGTTTGGCCCCATTAATTTTCATTTCGTTACATTTCATTTTTCTCTTTCTTATTTTCAACCACATAATTTTTCATAAAATAATATTACACGTAAATAAAAAAAAAATTCTTTTTTTTAACAACTCATTTTTCAAAAAAAAATCATTCCACACATTTTCATTTCTATAAAATGGGGGCCAAATAGGGTGAATTGCAGTTGGAGTCCATTTAACAAATCTCATCTACTTATTTATTAGTCAATCTTTAAGCCCTCGTTTGGCTCCCATTAAATTTTATTACATTACATTTTATTTTTCTCTCTCCTATTTTTAGCCACATAATCTTTCATAAAATAATATTACACGTAAATCGAAATTTTTTCCTTCTTTTTCAACCACTTCTTTTTCAAAAAAAAAAAAAACTATTCCACCCATTTTCATTTTTAAAAAATGTGGGCCAAACGGGGGGCTAAATTAAATGTTTGACTTAATTTAACAAAATAAGTGAAGGATAAAATAGTGAATTTACATTTTCTAAAGTCAATAATGAAACAAAAAACTAAAAAAAAAGGTTTGTCTCATCGAAACGCCCCCCAACATCAGAACCCAAGAAACCCAGCCATCTCCACCCATCGTCACCCCATTTACCCAACGACCAACCGTCCACCATCACCACCGCAAATGCCAAGACCATCGACCCTAATTTCAAACAACATAAAATTACTCAAATCCAAATAAATTTAAACCAATCGCACTCACACAATGGGCTAACTTACCGGAACTCATCGACCCAGATCCATTCCCACAACCTTCTAGACCCCCCTTGTTGTGTGCAGATATACTCTCACTCCAGCATTTTCCAATGCATTTCAAGAAAATCCCCAAAAAAATCTTGATTGAGGGAAAATAGAGATTTTTTTTTATAGCTAAAATGTGCAACGCCAATGGATAGGGGCGAACCCGATGAGGGTCCCGAGGTCACGTGAACCCTCAACTTTTGAATTTTTTTTTTTTTTTGGTAAATCCTGTTTGGTATTAATTGAAATCTAAACTTTAATATAAATCAAAATTAATAATTAATTTTAATAGTTTACGGAATCCTTAACTTTTTAACTTTTATCAAATTTTACTAAAAATCTAATTTTCACCCCCCACCAAACAAGGGCAAAATCACAATAAATTTAATTTTTTTCTTTTCACTTACTCTATCTTAGTGTCTTCCCCACACTTTTTACCAAAACCTTACTACTTCTAATTTTTTAAAATTTCTTTATAATTTTTCTACAATTTATCACATTTATAGAACCTAAATTTGCATTTCCTCCTATCTTATTTATGTACATAAAATGTGTCTGAACTGATTATATCAAATTTAACTCATATTTAACGAATTGTATTTATTTGATTGAATATTGGTTATATATTTTTCCTTTTAATCACTTGAATTGATTGTCGAAATGAAACATATGAAAATGATGAGTAAAATATTAATGAAGAAATATTTTTTAAATGTAAATTTGAATTTTCTAAGATCAAACATAATTCATTCAAAAATCAATAATAAAGTATTCGATTTTGTACAAAGTTTCCCTTCTTTAATAATTCGGGATTCAGTATATGGGAACGTTGTTTAAACTAGAATTGGTGCTATTTGCTCCTATGGAGTTGCAGCCGCCTCTGTTTCAATCATCGTCTTGGGGAGTTGCAGAAAGAGTAAACAGCAAAATCAAAAGCTTCAATTTCAAATCTATACCCCCATCGATAAAGATGAGGAAGGATTCAGCAGAACCGAAATGGTTTTGATGGAGTGGAGGAGGAAAAATGAGGAAGGCGACGCCAATGGAGAATAAGTTGTCATATAGCTTGGAGGAGCTATTTAAGGGGTTCGAACAGCTGTGGGTGCTGTGACAATCGGAGAAGCAATGGTTGATCAGTACCTGTGTGAGCAGGAGGCGATAATGGTGGTTGTAGAGGTAAAACTGATGGATTTGTTTGATCGAAGGTGGATGTAGCTGCTAGTAGCAACGATGCGTTTGGGGTGATTAACAGGTTGGTAGAAGGAGATTGAAGATGATGGGTTGCAGTGGTTAGGTTTTGGCTAGAAAATTTGTAGGTTTGGTTGGTTAGGAAAATGTGGGGACCTGATTTGAAGATGGTGTCGATGACGGGCCAGGTTGGCGAGTTGGTGTGGCGTGGATTCCGATGAGGAAGGTTGGTTTTGGTTCGTTGGTGCGGATTCTGGCGTAGGTTTAGCCCTTGTTTGATTTTCATTACATTACATTCTATTTTTCTCTCTCCTATTTTCAACCACACAATCTTCCATAAAATAATATTACACATAAATCGAAAATTTTTCTTTCTTTTTCAACCACTCATTTTTCAAAAAACACTATTCTATACATTAAATTTTCCCCGTAATGGGAGCCAAACAGGGGCTTAATGTGATGGAAGGTTAAGTATTAGGCGTGAGGGTTGGTTTTAGTGTTAGGATGGGGCTGGGCGTTAGGAGAAGACAAACTTTTTTTTAATTATTTTATTCATTTAATTTTAGAAAATGTAGATTTACTATTTTATCGTTCATTTAATTTGTTAAATTGAGTCAAACATTTAAGTTATGGATTGACCCATGGATAAGTGAATGGAATCTGTTAAAATGGACTATAGCTGCAATGAAAGTTAAGGGTTTGGGACTCCAACCGTAAAAATGAAAGGTTAAAGTATATTTTACAACAAAATGAAAGGTTTGGGACATCCGCTACAATTTTTCCTAAAAAATAATATTATTCATAATTGACGACTGTAATAGTTATCCTATGTGACAGTTTATTATTTGAGACATTAATTTGTTATTTGATCCAACATGATTACAAATAACAAATTATCACATAAAATAATTACCAAGTTTAGTTTGATTTCAACCTCGGAAACTATTTATCTATGAAAAGCGTGTTTAATAAACTTTAAGTACAAGAAGACTGCCATTAATAGTCTTACAAGACTACAAGTCATGGTGAAATTTTTCCAAAAGCCCCAGGCCAGGGGTGGCCAAAAAAGCAAGGTTGGAAATTTTGTTTTAAGTCATTTAAATTTAAAATTAGTTTTGCTATAGGAATAATCTAATCGATACTATGTCAGGTGATAAATATTTTTGTTCTTGATTTTAACAACACTTAAAATGATCAATGATACAGATTTTGACAACACATATAATGTTGACAAAGATGTCACCAAAGAATACACAAATAACTTAATTCATTTAAAATTGTCATTAATAGTTGGGAAAATTGCAGCCGAGATACTAAACATTTCGTTTATTAGCAGACTTTGCCCAAATCTTTCATTTGTGCCACCGTGAGTACCAAACCTTTAAAAAATGTGCAGCTCAAGTCGAAATTGACGGTTTCCGTCTGTTTGACCACAAATACTGTCAGTTGACCCCAGAAATTAAAAATTTAATTATTTCCCCAAAATAAGGTAAGGTCATTCTGGACATTATACATTTTCCCTATTAAATTAAAAATTAGAAAAGCAAAAAGCAAAACCACAACCACCCACCCCCATCTCCTTCTTCCCCAAACCAAAACCACTCCACCCAACCGCATCTCTTTCTTCCCCAAACCAAAACCATTCATGGCCGGCAGCCATTCACACCGCAAAATTCAATCTGTTACAAATTGCCAGCCCAAATGGCACCGAAGTTGAAGGTCAAAGTACGTTTGAATCTTCATGGGATTGCCTCAGTTGAGTCGGTTACTGTAAGTTCTCTGGAAAAAAGCTTCTTCATTTGTTTATGATGCTAGTTGTTTTATTTTATTTATTTATTTATTTATTTATTTGGTGAATTAATACACTTTTTATGTGCATAAGATGTTGGAAGAGAAGGAAGTGCAAGTTCCAGTTGTGAAGGAGTCAGCAAAGGAACCAACGAAGATGGAAACAGATGAGACTTCTGCTGATTCTGTTCCCTCAATTACTAATGAAATTGATGAAAATATGCAAGATGCCAAAATTGATGCTGGGACTGAAAATGGCACCCCAGAGTCAGGAGATAAGCCTATTCAGATGGAAACTGAGGTTAAGGTTGGGTGGAGTGGTTTTGGTTTGGGGAAGAAGGAGATGGGGGTGGGTGGTTGTGGTTTTGCTTTTTGCTTTTCTAATTTTTAATTTAATAGGGGAAATGTCTAATGTCCAGAATGACCTTACCTTATTTTGGGGAAATAATTAAATTTTTAATTTCTGGGGTCAACTGACGGTATTTGTGGTCAAATAGACGGAAACCGTCAATTTCGACTTGAGCTGCACATTTTTTAAAGGTTTGGTACTCACGGTGGCACAAATGAAAGATTTGGGCAAAGTCTGCTAATAAACGAAAGGTTTGGTACTTCGGCCGCAATTTTCCCTTAATAGTTGGCTCGTGTTTGATTCCCTCTATTTTACTTTAAATTATTTCTCATACTCATTTTCAATCATATATTCAAACAATAAAATGTTCTACATATAAATTCAAAATTTTTCTTTACTTTTTAACTATACATTTTTAAAAAAATACTATTCAAAATATATATTTTTAAAATTTTAAGACCACCAAATAGGGGTTTAATGTCCTCTTAAAGTTGCTTTTCAACGATTACTAAATTTTAAACTTCCGTTTGTTTCTCATTTTTTAAAAAATGAGAATGAAAAATATAGTCGTTACGGTTCCACACAAGAGATAGAAATTCAAATTTGGTGACTTGATATTATGTATAACGATCATATTTTTCATTTTAATGAAGAAATAATGAAACCAAATGGGGCTAAAATTCTTTAAAAATTGTTCATCCATTGTAATCAAACTTTTGAGGGTGGCTCTTACTCATCACTTCAGATCATTTAGAAAATCAATAATCTATCAATCACATGATTGATATCTGTAATTTTCAAATGGCAAGTGACGATGAAAAAATAATTTGACTTTTTATAATATTTCAAAAGTTCAATAACGATTCGAGATATCAAAAGTAGGATGGAATTAGGTCCCTTTGGTATGATTTTTGTGACACAAAAGTTGTTTTTGAATGTTTTGTTAAACTTATAAAAACATTTTTTTTAGTTAGACTTTCAGAGGAAGCTAGTTTAATGTGGCTTTCACTAAAAGCTTGTTTCGAAAGAGGAACTTTTTATAAAAATTAGTTTCGAAACGATAAAAGAAATTTTTTTGAGAAATCACTTGTACGAAAAGCAAAAGATCTACCAAACGGTCATTTAATTCTTAAAGATTATCTATATGCATACCTTGTCCACGTATACATGGTATAACACTTTTCGAAATAAAACTATAATATAGTGTGTTTGATTGCATTTACTTTAAATGAAAAATGTTATTTTTCATCCAAATTCCTATTTGTTAAGTGTTAAATTAACAAATTTTTTCATGAAAAATATTTTTTAGAAATTTCACAAAATGTCCATTTTTACCTAGTCATTTACAAAAATATCCACCATTGCAAAAAAAATGTCTAATTTGGAAGAATTTAGACCAAAATATCTTTATTAATAATTAATAATTCCACGATAAGACAAAAAATGGACATTTTTGCAATATTGTTATAGACCAATAAAATTTTGACACATAACCTGCCATATTTATTTCAAAATGTATACATGTCAAATCACAATAAATACCATATTTTTCATTGATTCAAAAATGTCGAGAATGACATTTTTAAATGTAGATAAATATCATGTTTAAAATGAAATATCATTCTAAACAAATGAAACGGTGTTCAAATATCGAGAATGACATATGAAATGTAGGAAAATATTATTTTAATATAACTTCTCATGAAAGTCATTTCTCAAAATTCATGACAAATTAACAAAAAAATCAAATATCGAGAATGATATTTAAAATGTGGAGAATACCATTTCAAAATGTAGTTTTTATTAAGAGCATAATAGATAAATTAACACTAAATTCAAATGAGTGGACACTTTTCAACTCATACCCTTAAAATTGGACATTCTTAAAAATTCCCTTATTTTTTAACATTTGATCATGCGATTATAATTTCCTCAAAAACAAGGAAAAAATTTATTTAGAGTGGATAATTTTTATTTTCTTGATAATTTCCTCTCTCTATCTCTCATCTATCTTCTTTCTTGGTAATTTTCATAGAAGCCCTCGTTTGAGCCTCATTATTTGTAGATCATAATCATATGAATAATATTTTTTTGAAAAATGAATGGTTAAAAAAATTTTGATTTACGTATAATATTATTTTATTAAATATTGTGTGATTAAAATAAGAAAGAGAAATTTTAATTTAATGTAATAGAAAATAATGAAGCTTCAACAAGAATAAGTACTTGAAAGTGACTAGAATTTTTTATTTTTATTTTTTGTAATGCAAATTTCATGGTAGGGTCTAAATGAAAGTTATAGGCTTTGTTTCGGATGACGTGGAATTTGCGTCCAATGACATTGCGAGGAGACGAAATTTAGAACAGTTGAAACCACGACGCCAAATGTGACGCACCAGTACGCAATTTCTGTCACTGCACTTTTGCATTATTATCTCTCTAAAGCAAGGATTTTACGCTTGATAATAAAACCTGGAGTGAAGATATTTTTTTGTTGTTAGATACACAATATATGTATCTATAGTTTGGGTTAAGGTCTGTTTTTGTCATGTTGTCGTCATCATCTTCGACTAAGGTATGCTTCAATTCGAACTGCAAAGAGCCGTTGGAGAAATGGAGAAGAGGTTGGCGTCTTCGCACTGGCGAGTACGCTGACCTTTGCGATCGCTGCGCGTAAGCAATTTACGTTCCCTTTTTTTTTTTTATTGGTTTGACTTGTTGTTGACTTTTCGTTTCTGTTCATTCTTAGTTTAAAAATTGAATTTTGAATTTCTGNTTTTTTTTTTTTATTGGTTTGACTTGTTGTTGACTTTTCGTTTCTGTTCATTCTTAGTTTAAAAATTGAATTTTGAATTTCTGATTCTTTTTTCTTTGTTTTTTAGTGAATAATGAGGACATCTTTGTTCAGCAATTACGGTTTTCTGTATGAATTCCGTATTTTAAAAATGGAATCTGCTACGTCAGTGTGTAGATATTTTATTCCGCTTTGCTTCCTCAAGTCAATAATTTATTGCTACCATTTTTCAATTTCCGGAAAAATGTATTGGGAAAGTTTCACTAGAGCATCTGGCTGATATTTGTGTGAGTTTTGTGGTGGGAGGAAGAAGACTGACACTTGGGGTGTTGAGCGAATTTTACATATAAGAAGTGCCCTTTATAATTCAGTTTTTTGTTGATTGATAGTATCCTATTCCGATGTTATGTTAGGATTACTAAGTGGAAATCAGGTTTCTGATACTTGCCTTAAATGCAGGAACTTTTAATTAGTAAATGGGAAATTACAACTTAGAATGCATAATTTTGTTGCTTGACAGTATTATACTCCGTTGTTAATTTAAGATTGCTAGGCTATACTGCAATTATTGAGTGGAATATCAGGTTTTTTATTTTTTATTTTTACACTAACTGTGTGAATTTCCAACTAGGGATTTGGCTAAAGAAAATCTTTGTATTGGTAGCATCGATACGAGTTCATTTCGTGGAAATTTCTGGTCATAATCGTCTGATGTAAATTTGTTTGTAAGAGAAAATCATTTTGTAGAACTCTCACTTTTCCATAAAAAAAAAAGGTTGTGCTATGGGTACATTATGGACACCATAATGGTGTCCATAATGTACACCAAGCATTATTCTAAAAAAAATTCCTACTTCAATATTTCATAAGCTATTTTATCAGTTTTATAGATAAAATCATAATAGTGTAATTAAACCATTCCACAATAAAATTGGGATTTCGCGGTTGAACAACGCTTGAAATTTTTTTTGTTGGGGGGATGGGATCTTCTTTTTCTTGTCGTCTTTGTAGTATTATTATTTGAAAGGAAAAGGGAAGACCTTATTTACCTGTATTAAATTCCTTTTGTTTTTAGTTCAAATTACACAACAAATATATTTTTCTTATTATAGAGATCTCTAAGATAAATTTTTTAATTAAGAGCTTGTTTGTTTAAAATTATAATCTTCTTATAATTTCAAGTCCAAGTCAAATTTTAATTTTAACTGCACATTCACAATTATTATCTATACATTTCATGGGATTCACTACTCATTTTCATTATAATTTCATCAAACAAGCTCTAAGATTACTTTGTGAAACTTATTCTTGGTAATATATGATGCACGGACACTCCTATTTGTGCTATGTGTCTTTGTCCAACACGTGTCGTGCCGTGTCTGTCGTGATACTCCTCGAACACTCCTTGACTTGTAATAGGTATATTTCTTTCCCTATAGTAATATCTTGTTTAACTTAAAGTTATTTTTATGTCAAAAATAGCTACTCTACCACTTTAAAAGATTTTATGATAAAAAATTAAAACTAAGAAAAGAATCCATTTTATCAAAAAATAAAGAGTATAAGCATAAAGATAGAACATATACAATTTTAGCCCCCGTTTGAGCCCCATTACCTGAAAATGAAAATGGGAGGAATAATATTTTTTAGAAAAATGAGTGGTTGAAAAAGAATGAAAAAGTTTTCGATTTACATTTAATATTATTTTATGAAAAATTGTGTGGTTGAAAATAGGAGAGAGAAAAATGGAATGTAATGTAATTTAATTTAATGGGGATCAAACAGGGGCTTAAAGAATTTATATTAACGTGTTTGTATCCTACATTTTTTGAAAATCACGTGCTGGCGTGTCCTTATCGTGTGACATCTGGCAAGCATGTTTGTGTCCATTCGACATAGTTGGTAATTACTGAACCGCGTCTTACTCTTATCACTTTAGAAGTAAAATTTTTAGGAGTTACATGGATTTATTATCACAAGTATAGTGATTGTAGGTGGTAATAATTAATTTCACATTACTTTTGGATGGAGAGACAAATTAGAAACTTAAATCAGAATCGACTTGCTTTCAAACGTATTAGAGAAAATAGGTGTTGTTTGTCTTTCTAAATTTTCTCAGATTAAATGGTTTAATGTGCAAAGTAGGACTTCATGTAAATTTTCCATACTAAATGTTGCATCAAAAGTGAATAAGTATTAAGATATGCCAGCTTCCTTATGCTCATGGGTGCATTTACGACATTGTTTCATATTGTTTAAGTGACTTTTAGCCTTCTTATTTACTTCGTGAATATGTTTTGTAATTCTACGTGAATGTAGTTCTGCTTATGAGGACGGAAAATTTTGTGAGACATTCCACTTGAAGGCTTCTGGTTGGAGTTGTTGCAATTCTTGTGGAAAGGTGAGCTAACTTTTAATATTTGTATTTCAGGAAAATTTAAATCCTCGATTTGTTAGAGACTAGACATGAAAATTTTGACTTTTACATTTTACTTCACAATATTAATCTCATCTAAGTCTTAAATGATGAATTCTCCTTTGCAGCATATACATTGTGGATGTATAGTTTCATTCCATATGTTCATACTATTGGATGCAGGAGGAATTGAATGCCTGACTTGTGCGAAGAAAAGTTACATTTTGGTAAGGATAATATGGCTCCTTTTTATTGGTTTTTTTGTTTTGTATCGGAGCCCACAGCTGTTAAAATTACTGTTTTATCATGCTTGTACATTAAAGTGATTTCAGTTGGAGGTAGGACCTTTTTTTGTTTGTGACGTGGTCCTAGTATGCCAAACTCTCTTTTGAACAGTTTCTGGAGGGTCTGCACTTGATATAAGCTACCATTCTCTTGTATTTGGGGATTTTTCATTTCCTTTAGTTTTTTAATAGCTGCAAATGATTGTTGGCCTTGATTTTCAGGAAAGAGGGGGCTGGGAAAAAAAAAATTGCCCTCCAGTAGAAGTAGGATAAGTTTAGTAGCCGGGAGTGGTAACTCCAAGTACAACTTAAATCATCAGGCTGCATCAATCTAGCATAGCTTTTATAACTCCTGCATGGCCTGCCCTAGATTGATTTTCCATGGTACTGATGATATTACTTACACATGCTTGTTTTGTATAGATCAAATGTGATGTTTGTTTGAATTTCCTACCTGAAGAAGTTTTACACGGAGTACCATGAGACAGTGCTTGTGTTTTTGCCAAACATAATTGCTTGCTTTGATCATGATCCAGTGATTTCATATTCCTTCAAATGATTGTGACCTGAATGCTTACCTTATTTGCCATGTTTCAGACCCCAAATCCTGCATGGCCACCACCTTCTCAATTTCTTCCTTCACAGCACCGAAATTTGAAGGACCTCTCCATGAAAAGTTGGAGAATAGCTGGCTCAGGTCCATTGCCGTGGCGAAAAGCACCCAGTTTTTTCAATGATTCTGGCTTCCAATTCGAGTTGCAGCCGGGGATGCCCGTTGAAGTTGATGTGGTTCATGGCATTGATAGATTTGGTATAAGTGAGAGATTTTCCATCTCTTCTCTTGAGAAGAAACAAGAAAATTTCTTTGAAAGACTGATTGACGGAAAGCCGATTGTTGGCCCATCTGAAACACTTGAGGATGGAATTTCTGGTGATTATCTTCACTATCATTTTTCCGCCTGTGAAGAAACTCATGGTTACTTGTCATTTTCTTGCTCTCTTTGAAAATTTTAGTGTAACAAAGTATGCCCTGCAATCTTATTCAAACTATTTTTTGCAGCATCCAATAGGGAGGAGCAACATAATCCCTCTGTAGCATCAGTCGTAAAGAATGAGTCTTCGACCTCAAATGTGAGTTTGGCTTCAGCTTTTTCATCCAAACATGAAACAAATGGTCTGAACCATGATTGTGCAAGTCTTTCACAATGGCCCACCCTTTCAACTCCAATGGTCAAGCACGTCCCCAGATACAATGGAATGAACTCAGCTGGTGAGGCCGTAGCACATACTGGAAAGGCTCGAGGAGATTGCCGAGGCCGTAATCAGTTGCTACCTTGGCATTGGCCACAAATAACTAATGAGGAGCTACTTCAACTTTCTAGCAAGTATCCTACGGATTTAGAAGACTTCATAATGTTTTCATGCTTTCGATGATCATTGTCACGGATAACTTCGGAGTTAGATGTTCTATGTAATATGCTCCTAATTTATACAGTCTTGTCTTATGAGACCTGCGTCACTGCATGAAGAATCCGTGCGAACTCAGCCATTAATTAAACTCTGCATGCCATTGACTTTACAATCTGTGCAATTCTTCAATTTAGTATGTTGATATGACCTTATCGTCTAGTTAGTTCAAACTCAGTCCTTACACCTTTATTTGAGAAAATACTGACCGCTAGTGATGCCGGACGGATCGGACGCTTAGTGCTGCCAAAAAAGTGTGCAGAGGTGAATCCCTATGCTTTTGTGTTTTACTTCAGGACTTCAATCCTGCAAATTCTTCTGATCAATGTGTGCTTATATAAATTCATATTTTGCGGGGTGCATTTTTTCATATATGTTTATCTAGTATTTTCTTCTACTTGCCTGTATAGACAACCAAAAAATAAAATGAAATGAAATAAAATAAAATAAAATAACCTGCGGAGAACAATTTCTGACTTGAATATGTTGCAATTTCTTTATTTGTTAATACTCGCGTTTGTATAGACTTCTGATAAAAAGTAACTTCATGTACAATGGGACAGGCCTATTTTCCACTGATATCTCAGCCAGAAGGGTTACCTCTGGAAGTACTGGATTTGAAGGGAAAAGAATGGGTATTTCAGTTTCGGTTTTGGCCAAATAATAATAGCAGAATGTATGTCTTAGAAGGAATTACTCCTTGTATACAATCAATGCAACTGCAA
The DNA here is from genome assembly GCF_002742605.1 of Olea europaea var. sylvestris. Lineage (NCBI taxonomy): Eukaryota > Viridiplantae > Streptophyta > Magnoliopsida > Lamiales > Oleaceae > Olea > Olea europaea. Next base: position 11,165,105 of record NC_036257.1, on the reverse strand, counting down.
GCTGGTGATGTAGGTAATTCATCAGTACTGCCTATTTGTGTTGCCTGTGATTGTTTCCCTCTGTTATCAATTTGATTTAGTTTTACTTCTTTTGTTGATTTGAAGTGTCCCTCATGTTTGTTTCTTCTCTGTTATTAGCTGTCTGAGTGATGCTTTAAGTTTTTGCAATCTTTGCATTGCCGCCAAGATTCTCATTGCAGTACATTAGGCTGAGTCTACCATGTGTTATTTCTTATTCTTCTATTGCCATCGTTATGTTAAATTTATTGTGTAACTTTTCTGTTAAACTAAGGTCTGGCTAAACGGTTTGATACCGTTATTTCATAGTCCGTCTGCATTGGAAAAAGCTGTTGTATGCATCTTCTTAATGTTATAATACATGGTGTGTTTTTATGAGATTATTTGTCTTGTCATCGAATTGCAAAATGAGTTTGATTTATCTTGTCAGTAACGTTCAGTAGGCTGGAGCCAGAAGGGAAATTGGTCATGGGAGGCAGAAAAGCTTCAACCACTCCATCCAATCAGGTTCGTCCTTGTCCAATAAAACAAGTGTACTTTCCTTCTAATTAAAAATTAGTGATTAAAACAAAGTTATGTCTCCACCACCAAATTTAAGGCACTTTTATGAGTATGCATCCTGAGTTAAAGCTGTTACGTTGTATTTTAAGTGGGTCTGAAAATTCTGTATCTTTGATTTTAAATGTATGCATGTATTATGTATAATTATCGTTTGTTTAGAATTGAAGTTTAAGCACCTAACTACTTTTCTGTGATATTGTTTTGTTCTGTTTATAGGGGGTTGAGGCTACTTTAACTGGGAATGATGCTTTGGCTCCTGAGGATGATAAGGGTAAATATAAACTTGGAGAAATTAACTCAATAAATGGTCTCACGAAGGGTAATTCTGTGCCAGCTAGATCTTTTCCAGTCAACCAGATCGCTAAAGCAGATTCCGGAACAACCTGGTCTGAAATTTGTAAATCAAGGTTCAAAGTGAATGAAACACTCGAGGCTAAGGCTATTTGTCACGGTAAAAGGAAGAATAGCATCTTGGGTTCGAAAGGTAAACGCCTTAGGGTTGAAAATGAGGATATGATAGAGCTGAAGATCACATGGAACCAAGCTCAAGGGTTGATGCGCCCGTCTCCTAAAATTGTTCCCACAGTTATTGTTGTGGAAGACTTTGAAATCGAAGAATTTGAGGTATCAGGATTCTTTTCTCTGAAATTTCATTGGTATCTACTTTGTAGCAGCTCTGTAGTTTCCGTTGCTTTATTTTTTTGAAGTAGCAAGCACCTTGAGAGATGTCTTCAAGAGATGATGGATGAAATGCTCACGAGAAAACAATCCTATTAAGGAATAAACACTCGGAGTAAATTCATTACACTTGGTGCTTTCCTCAATGCAGTCCTTATTTGGTTCACAATGCAACATCATATTGTGTTGCTTAAACTGGTTTATTGAGAGCTTCAGCTCCAACTTGAAGTTATCATTAGGTTCTTGTACACATTTTTCTTTGGTGTTTGCATAATATAATTGTTGTAAATGGTTTATCGGTAACGTGACTTCTTTTTTGATGAATAAGCATGGTCGAAGTGTTTGACAGAAGCTAAATGACTGATATTAAAGCATACCAATGGGCATCCATTTCTTTCCTGTTTTCCTAATTTGATTCTCTTCAGCAGCATGCACCAATTATTGGAAGGCCTACTATTCCTGCAATCGATCATTTTGGGTAAACTACTTTGCTTTTATTAGAGCTTGCATCCCCCTACACATATCTCCTACACATTTTTCACTTACCTGGTGAATGCTAATGTTATATACGTTACTTAGTGAAAAGATACAATGGGTTCAATGTGACGACTGTTTAAAGTGGCGCAAAGTGCCTGCCAATGCTCTTCTTCCTTCAAGATGGACGTGTTCTGAGAATGTATGGGGCCTTGACAGGTATCCTAACTTTTATACCTGTATTTTAATCCTGAAATTCTATTTAAGTCTTCACATTTTTAACCAGTGTGCATGTGGACTTCAAACTCCAAATTTGGCCCCAGATGTTGGCCCTTTTCCAGACGTTTTTCTATATCCTTTTCCCCTACTTAAATGAGTGATAACTGTTATAGCCTTTTTTTCCCGTTTAGTGTGATTTATTGGTTAAGCATGACAGCAGTATCTCAGGATTTTCGTATATTTCTTTTCTTATGTTGCTTTGGGTTTTCTTTACACAACTTTTCCTGATTCATAGCACGAACTAGACTGGAGAGAATTCTGTTCTCTTTCCGTACCTGTTCTCCTTATCAATATCCCTGAAATGCAAGTCTCCAGTTTTTGAGATGTCATTAATCTCTTGGTTATGGAAGTCTTTACCCGACTTTCTCTGGAGACGAGTAGTATATAATTAGGACAAGAAGCAATGGAATCCCTGACGTTAATGATCATTACGCACCATCTTTGTGTTTTTCAACTGGCAGATGAGTGCACACTTTTCATGGTGTCATCCCAGTTTTTTATGGAACCTCTTACCTGCTCTTAGCGAAATAAATCAATGGCATAAGAGAATCAGCGAAAGGGTCACCCCTGATTCTGAAAGGACGAGATTAACAGGAAACAAGAAAGAAGTGTCCCCACTTATCAATGCCTACATTATTGCAGTCAAACCCTGAATATTTAATTTCTTAATGAACCTCTGCCAGAACATGGTCTTTTCCTCTGTAAGTTTTGTATTTATGTTCTAACTTAAGAGGTTGGGCACCAATAGGCTGCCTATAATGTACTGGAGTATGTTAACAATCTGACAGTGTTGATACTCTATAGGAGCCTGTCATGCTGCTTTTATCAGCAATTTTTATTTTTGATTCAGCATTTCCTTAAGTTCCTCTTGTTTGGAAGCTGTGTTAAGGCTAATTCTTTGATTTTCTTCACTGTTTTTTTCTCAATTGATACTGTTACTAATTTATCAAAGAAAGTTCTAGGAAACTTCTGTCAATCCATTGTATTCCATTAGTTCCAAATAGTTCGTCTTAAACTTTTCCAATCCTCTTTACATATCAGATCTTTATGTTTGGCTGCTGAGAAATTATCCACAGAAGAGCTTGAAGATATGATACCCACCATTAGCAAAGGTGTGTACTTCCCTTTCTTCTCTTGCGTCGTTGCTCAATTTCCTTCCATTGTCACATTTGCTAATGGTATTCTAATCGTGCAGATTCTTGTAAAAAGAAGAAGAATGAGAAACAGGAGTCAGATTCGGTTGTGGCTATGGAAGGACTCAATGCACTCGCTAATTTAGCTATCCAAGGGGAGGAAGATCTTCCAGCTTCATCACTATCCGGACTAAGGCACCCACGTCATAAACTTGGCTGCACATGCATTGTTTGTATTCAACCTCCCAGCGGGAAAGGCCCCAGGCATGCGCAAACATGCGACTGTGTTGTCTGCAAATCCCTGAAGCGCCGTTGCAAAACCCTGAGGGATAGGCGTGAGAAGAAACAGTTGGAGAAAGAGGCTGAAACGACATATACTGAACAAGTGCCAGATAATGATAGTTGTGTTGATGACGCCAGTGAGAGAAATTTCTTGGTCTCGCCTTTGAAAGGTCAAATTGACCTTAATATCCAGCCGGAGCGGGATGAAGAGGTGTCACCTGGTTTATATTTTGGAGCCATAAAATGCTCACTTCCAGATGCTACAGAGGGAAATTTTAGGCAGCAAGGATATTCAAGTTTGGGTGTTGGCATAAATGTAGTCGACAAGCAGATACAGGAAGACGGAACTGGTCAGTCTAACTTCAGCAACCGTGTAACGCTAGACAGCCATCTTGAAAAAACCGACGTGGACCATCATCTGATTTTACCAATGGATACGGTGGGATCCTCGTCATCAACTGCTACAAGAGGTACTCTTTCGCGACAATGCAATCATTAGAAAGTCCAAACTTGTGGCAAAGTAATTATTTGTTGCGTCGGCAGTAGTCAGCTTTGCCATCTTCCATTGTTAGAGCTGTAAATCAGGAGTTTATGATTTGGTTAGAAAACTCGTGGCAAGGTCTTGGTCGCATAGATGTCTCGACGCCTCTATTTTCTCGTTAGACGGATGACTGAACTATAGTTTTGCATGTGTACAAGCATAATTGTGGTTATTCTATTTATCTTTGCTGTTTGGCGTAAAATCTTTTGTGGCTAGAGTTTTTAAGTTACACTGTAATGCCATCAAACTGGGTCGTGCTACCGGTTTGGGTTCGAGAAAAGCCCGGCAACATGCCTGTGCTGAATTATCAACGCGATTTCTCCAAAATTGTTTACTTCTTATCCATAATTTCTCCAAAATATTGGCCACATATTCTTCGTCGAAATTCATTTATTGGCGAAGCATAGAATTAAATAGTTGTTGATAAACAAATGTTCCAATCATTGGCTTCGACCGTAATATTTTCCGGTTATTTTGTGCGAAAATTGTGATTGCCGCCTATAGGTTGTGTGGCTTCCGATCACAGAAGTGAAAATCTATAGTTTCAAGTATGCACGCCCAATTTAAGAATGTGAATTAAGACGTGTCATTGAAATATTGTCATTTAGTACAAAGATTTCACTATATTGTATGATAGTGACGTATGAGAATGTGTGATTGCAATATAAAATATTTGTAATACGTTATGTAATTGTGTTGTACTACATTTCATTTAGATAGAGAGAAAATATCAAATCTGATTGTTATTAATAATTTAATTTTCTATCTATAAATTTTGTGATTTTGAAAATTCGATAAAGATGATAATTAATCTAAAAATTCAGGATTACATAATAAGTCCATATTATTTGATAATATAGTTTAAATATATATTTTATGTAATCAACACTTGATGTTTTTATTTAAAAAAGATCCAAAAAAAAGAAAAAAAGAAAAGGAAAAAGGAATTTATTGACCAAAACAACCAACCCGGAGTGGCCATCGCGACTCCAAAAAAAAAAAAAAAAAAAAAAAAAAAAAAAA
>NC_036257.1:11157604-11159462 GCF_002742605.1 Olea europaea var. sylvestris | reverse complement strand
CAAAAAAAAAAAAAAAAAAAAAAAAAAAAAATGAAGGAAAAAAGTGTTGTTTGCCGACAGGCTAAGGTGATAATGCATGTATGTATATCTGATATTGACTATTAAACGGTATATGCGTCAAAACTTGAAAATTACTGTGTTATCCAATAAATTATTGAATTGTGGACACGACCACCGTCCGCGACAGCGATAATACGCTCTGTTCTAACCTTAAATAAAAAACAATAGAATAAGAATATTCGAAGAGGGGTACTTGGTTGGGTCTGGAGGCTGCAAATTCTATACTTTGGCAGTTATAACTTAACTAACTGCTTATCCTCAGTTTGATGTGCGACCTTCATTAATTTCTTTTGTACTCTTTTAATCTTTCTCTTTCGGTTTATTAATGTGGCTCAGGATATTCACTACGTACGTAAATATATAAAAAAAGGTTGAACCCTAATTTTGAGGGCTTCCACGGCCTCGTCCCTGAAGCATTGTGAGGGAGGTAAATCGCGGGATGTGCCCCAAAAGGTCAGGGAACAAGAACTTGCCCATACACTGATACTTACAAAGAGTTCAATTCGATATCATAAGAATCGAATCCCCACACTGCGATTGTCAGTAAGGCTGGAACTACCTCACTCCTATTTTTTGCACCACTGGATTATGCCCCGGGGGGTGTATGTAAATATAAATATTAATTTTATGGTGAATCATATATGATAAATGCAATAATCTTAGTTAATACTTAATAGGTGGTCCAGTAAGAAAATCAATTCGCCCAGTTAAATAAATGTAAAGAAAAATTATTAGTGTGTAATTAATTAATAATTATAGGATGACAAAAAAAAGAAAAAAAAGAAAAAAAGAAAGAAACCCTTTCCATCGACTATATGCTAAAAAGGCAATGGTAGGTTAGCCATGCACCTTAATTCATCCTGTCCTTACCTATATATTCTGATACATTCTTAACTCATAACACACGAATTAAATACCTACAAATCTCACTCCACAGTAGGATTTGTTCAAATGGGTTCTTGGATTTTATCCTTCAAAGTGTTTCTAATTTCATTTGGGCTTGTTTCTTTTGCTTTGGGGATTAAATTCTCGACTTCTTTCATTGTACAATTCACATGTAATCAAGCATCTGTAATTTGGTTCATCGTTGTGTCATTTCTAAAGCCTCCTTATTTATATTTTACTGTAAATGGCATCATCATCACTATCATCGCCTCCTTGAGGAATCACATAGTTACATCTGAGCCGTTAGTTTTAGTCGACAAAGCACCTCCGCCAGTTCCGTATGAGATCAAAACTATTGTGGAAACCCCACTGCCGGCGTACGATAGTGAAGACGAGATCGTGGAGTTGAAGCCCGTGCTAATAAATGGCGTAAAAGCTGATTTTGATCAAAATGAAGAAGAAACTGGTGATATTGATACTGAGTACGAATCTGATGGTGACGATGAGCTTGATATCTCGAGTTCTGCGTGCACTCCACCGCAGAAGATAATTCATCGGAAGGTTCAATCGGAGTCTCTGTTGCCTGAGAAGCCTTTGGTTTGTTCGGAGTTCGGTCATCGGAGCCCTAACAGAGCCAATCCTGAAGGTGAGTGAATTTTCAATCAAAATTTTCTCATTCAGTAATTTGTTATTTCGAAAATAAAATTATGATGGTTTCCATTTTATTTTCCAGATGTGAGAGCACTAAGGTTGACGGAGCTGGAGGGGTACGCAACACTGGAGAGCACGTGGAAGATGATAACTGAGGGACGTCACGTGACACCCACAAAGCACCTTAAGAAATCAGACACATTGACCACGAGTTCATCATATCGCATGTCAAAATCGAAGACCTTCAAAGATCCTATAAATC
>NC_036257.1:11150115-11154404 GCF_002742605.1 Olea europaea var. sylvestris | reverse complement strand
TATGTGAGAGAAATGGATACCGTTATGAACACTGCATTATGTACCAAATCTCATTACTTTGTGGTAGTTACTCCTTACAAGACAACTCAGTGGGCATGTGTGTGCAACCTTTGTTCTATCCTAGTTTTAGTTACTCCACTCACAATTGTATGTAATTAATGGGACTTTAATTTATATAAAAGTTTGTAAAGAAATTTCTTTTAAGTCACTTTCCTTCAAAAAATCCTTCTAACCAGACAGTAATTTTTTTAGATAATTATACGAACATTTTCATAAGCAACTTCCGAGCCTCGTAAATAATTTTTGAATTTTCGAACATCCTATAAGACAAACCCTAAATACATTTGAACTTGAAATTCTCAAATTCTGTTTTTCTTTTCCTCTACCTGGGTATTTATTAATTGCTATTTGGCATAGAGTCTTATTTAGCCCCATTTTAGTAAAAAAAAAAAAAATCTATACCGAAATAGTAATTTTTTAGAAAATGTGTGGTAAAAAAAGAAGGAATAATTTTCGATTTACGTATTAAATTATTTTATGGGAGAATATGTAGTTAAAAATGAATTTTAGAAAAATAGAACCAAACATAGGCTTATTAGTTATTACTACTAACTAACTCATCACATTTATTTGACCAAACATCTTAAATATGAATTTCATTTAACTAAATGGTTCATATTATTACAATAAAGTTGTATATCTATTGTTTCAATAATATGATCGAGCCGAAAAATCCGTTTGGCCCCCATTATTTCAAACTATAATGGGTGAAATAATATTGTTTTTGGCTATTGAATGGTTGAAAAAAAAAAATTCAATTTACGTGTAATATTATTTTATGAAGATTGTCTGATTAAAAATAAAAGAGAGAAAAATAAAATTTAATTTTTAACGACGGCCATACAAGATAAAGATAGTGGTCACTTCAAAATTCTAGAATCGACAAATTAACATTCAATATCTACTCAACACGTACACCCTGTTTATGAAGCAACTCATAATTTTACCAAAAAAAGAAAAAAAGGAGGATTGGTCACAATCTTGTTTTTATCACCACAAACAAATTAGTTGTCAATTAGATAATAGAAGTTTCTAGTTTATAAAACATTTTGTCTCTTGCTTGAGCAGGATTTGAATCACTAAAAAAGTCTGAAATTAGGGTCCCGATTGGGAGAGATTCTGAGAATTGATTTTTTGACCATTGGAAGAAAAGCAGGGTTCACCCGTGAGAGAAGAAGTCAAAAATTACGGCTGGAATAATGAAATAACGATCAAAAAATCAATTTTTTGGGATAAAAAATCCCTCACAAACACACGCTAGGATTCAAGAGAAATTTATTTTTTCTTTTTTAAAATAGAGCATGTGCTTGTCTTTTTATATTTGGAGAAGTAAACGCACACTATATTTATAATTTATAATGATTGCATTTAATAAAATTACAAATTTAAATACTCCACTACTTAATTTATTCATAGTATAGTTTAGATATTGACATCTCAATTCGAAAAGTGTTAAAAAAAAATACTATTTAAATTTAAATTTGCTCTTTATTGTGATCAAAATAATATCTAAAAAGTAAAGAGTCAATGAAGATATATTGCAATAACGTAAAATATATTTTGAAGGTAGTTTTTTGGTACTAATTGATTGGCTACTTAAATGAATTAACACTTGGCCCAATTATTGATATATTGCAAGTGTGAACGGATTGAAACACAAGGCTTCACCTTCACCTAAATGAAATTAATTTGACTTTAATTTTCTATTCATTTCTTGTAGTTGCTAAGCCCTTGTTTGAATCCCATTTAAGGGAAAAATATATTTTTGAATCTTGATTTTTTGGAGAACGTGTAGTTAAAAAGTAAGAGAAAATTTTCAATTTACGTATAAAATTATTTTATTGAAAAATATATGATTGAAAATGAATTTTAAAAAAAATATGACTCAAACAAGGGTAACTCTCATTTTGACAAATTTATAAATGATTTATAAAAAGAATAGAGGGTAGTATTAGATTTCGTAAAATGTATAAATAATATATTGTGAAGATTAATATTTAAGTTTAATTAAATATAAAAATATTTACAAATTTGTTTTGCAGACAAATGCTAACTTTTTCTATTCTTATTAATTTCTTCGATTAGAAAAGATAAAGGATTAGTAAAGCAGTTGATGAGATACTTATCCCATATAAATCCAAATTATTAGTTAAAACAACTAATCTTTTGTTAGTCTTGCACCATCCAATTCAACCTCATATCAAATCAAACGTGGCCATAATATTCACCAAGTATACCATTTATGAGTCTTGCAATTACCATACATACATATGCAAGGCATGCATGCATGTCTACAAGTGTTTATGCGTGTGATCTTAGCCACTGCTTGGTACGAATTAAAACTTAGATTCTAATTCAAGTCAAAATTAATAATTAATTTTAATCACATATTTATGAGATCTACAAATTTTCAACCTCACGTTATATCAACTTTATCAAATAATAAAAATATGATTTCAGCCCTGTTTCCTGGCTTTTTTTTCTTTTTTTTTTTAATTGGGAAAACTTGTTTTTAATAATATTTTTTTTTGGAGAATGTATAGTTAAGAACATTTTATTGTGTAAATATATGATTAAAAATATGAAAAAATAAGAAACAAAGAGGGCTTAATCTTCACCAAACAAGGACTAAAGAGAGTTGTACAACTACCCGTCTAACCGTTGAACAAGTTCAAAATTGGAGTAGAAGCATGTCCCACCATGGAACATACTAGATAGGGTTGCGCTGCTTGCACAACCCCGCGGACAACCAGGGGGTTATGTGGCACCCGCAGTTGTTCAAGCAGTATAATTCTGCTAGACGACCTATGGGCCAAATATATTATTTGTTAATGAGAAAATTAGGCAAAATCTTAGTTTTAAAATTTAGTTGTCATTAAGAATGTTCTTAAAAAGTCATGGGTTTATTATATAAGAGAAATAATTCTTGTACACATCAAGGTGTACATAAGGGTCACAAATGGCAATGAGGTGAGTTCGGAGCTGATGGCTCGCCCCCCGTCAGGCAATTTTTCATCCCTTACCCACCCCATTAGCCATTTAAGTTGGGGCGGGAACGAGCCCTTGCTCCGATTATGTACTCGTTTAATTTATTTATTTTTAAGATTTTAATAATTCATTTTATTGTCCATATTCTTTAAAATGAAACAATAATATAGTTATAAATTTTTTGAATTAATTTATTTATTTTTAAAAGTTAAATTATTCAAATATATTTGGTAAACTATGATTTTTATTGTTGATCATATTTCTTAGATAATTTTAGCTGTCATCTTTTATTAAAATTAATGAAATTTCGTGAGATTTTTTCATTTAAAGTATTGAATTCTTAAATATAAATAAATAAAATTAATCTTGGGTGGGCCCCTGTTACCCGTACTCGCCCCGATGACGAAATTTTCTGCCCCCTACTCGACCCGAATACTCGATTAAGCAGGTAATCCCCATCCCATTTATGGCGGGATCACATGGGCATCTAGTTTGACGAATTCTTTTATCATCCCCGACAAGGGTTTACACCCACTCAAATGGACAGGGGTTCACGTGAGAGGGGTATGAACCCGTATGTACACCGTTATGTACGTGTAGCATCACTTAAACTCCCGTTTGGCTCTTATTTTCTGAAATGAAAATGGGTGAATAGTGTTTTTTTTTTTTTGAAAAATGAGTGATTGAAAAAGGACAAATTTTCGATTTACGTGTAATATTATTTTATGGAAGATTATGTAGTTAAAAATATGAAAGAGAAAAATAAAATGAAATTTAATGGTGAACAAACGAGAGCTAAATGTGTATTTCTTAAAACTATATTATCAAGTAATATAGATTTAGCAAGTAATCATGAATTTGAAGGTTAAATATCTTCTTTAACGGAATTTAAATTCACAAAATTTGAAGATAGAAAATCATATTCAATGTTTTCGTTCTCATATTGTAAATGAAGCCTTTAGTCTTGAAATCAGGCTATAATTTTTAAAAAGACACGTTTTAGGTCACATTTATAGAGATATGAATCCATAAAATAGTGTCATAGATACACAACTTTATAAGTTTTAATCACACGCGTAGTATATTGCAGTCGCATAACATATTACAAATATTTTAGATCACCACAACACAACTTTATAGGTCACATTCATACAATGTTATGACAATCTTTACACAAATGACATTTTTTTCAAAGACACGTCTTAAGTCACATTCATAAATTGCATATGCGTAGTGTAACT
>NC_036257.1:11094119-11150043 GCF_002742605.1 Olea europaea var. sylvestris | reverse complement strand
AACTCCTCCCAAAATTTCGAAAATATTACAATTTTTATTTTACTAATATAATTACAAAATAAATATCTTAGTCCCTTTTTTACGGTACTATATTTTCGTGGAGAATTGGTTAATTAAGACTGTCTTAATGGAATGCTGAAGTCCCTAAAACAAATAAAACTAAACCATAAAAGAAAAGGCATAAATCCATAACAATAGTGAATGATATAACATAATATGGAGAAAAAGAAAAAGGAAAAAAAGGCTATTCCACTGTGTAGAGTTTTTCATAATTACAATGATAAAAGGACATATCCACGTTCCCATACAGACATTTTCCCATATATTTTCCAGTTAATTGTCATAAATCAATTTTGTTAAATTCACTTTTTGTAGGGATGACGTGGATAACAGATCTCGGGTCCACTCATGTCTAGACGAGCAAATTTCAACATTTTTAACCGAAAATGCAATCCGAAGGAATAACTGCACATGAATGTGGCAAATACTTTAAGACACGAGACAAAGATGTTCAAATACTGGTCATAAATTCATGGGTGATTGCACATTAAGAATCAATCATAAATAACTTAACTAAAACAATGTTATCTAAGCTCAAACAAGTTTGAATATGAACAAAAGAGAGAGTAGAATATAGTTTTATTTTTGTAAAGAGTTGCATTAAATTCAAAGTGCTAAAATGTTTGTTGTTTATAGTAATATAGCATTGATCTTGGCCATTGGATGAAACGTACGTGGTTGCATTCGACTCTCTAGGATGTCTTATCGTGACTGTCCCATTGTCCACTTACAGTGTAGTGCATTCGAGTGTGTGGGGGAAGAGGAGCTATCCTTTCGAGTGTGTCAATGTACATAATTAATTAGATTGACAAGATTCGACTTAATTGGATTGCAAGTGGTGATATCAATCATTCATTAACCACTACGATCTCTTTGGGAAATGCTTCTAATCCGAGACCCTTTGAAGGAGGGAATTCGGGATGAATGACCTCGATTGTAAAGGAATTTCAACAATAGAGTTGACTTCAATCATTTAACTCTGTCGACCTTTTGACTTTTCCCTGGATTGATGCATCCAAGTGGTTGCCACATATGCTTGAAATAGAGCCTCGACGGTGAGGCCTGACAAATTTGGAAACACAAACTAAAAGTAGTTCCCTAAAAACTATTTCAAGCTTTTTTAAAGTTTTTGCAGCTACTACTTTTTCTTTTTTCCAATTTTCTATGTTGATATTTTTATATTAACAAGTAAATCACAATCTAAATCTGTATAGCAAGCATACTATATGTACAGCATGAGGGGTCACAGAATCCCTCTAGATGGGGCACAGCAGGTATTTTTTTTTATTTTTTTTTCAATAAAATATTCACATGAAGTTCACCCTGTGTGAGAGTTCTGTAAGTCTTCTGTGAAGGTTATTGACTTATTTCTATACAACAGGAATTAATGATCTGTATAGTCTAGACCTCGTGATTAATCATCTCCATACTCTGGTTGAGTGACTCTTGCCTTTGCAACCTCATCTCCTCATTAAATTGCTTGATGAACGCCTCAACCCTTTGATTCAGCTCATCTTTACTCAACGACGACTCTTTTGAAATCTTCGTACTTGAGGACAATCTCAATGGAGCTTCGAATTGGGACTCATAGTTCACACGGTTCTTGGAGGTCTTCGATTTTGGTACATGATCCGGTCTACTTGTGGTCAACTGATGCCCACTGTGTTGCCACGTATCTGACTTTGTGGGTGGCACTTGACGCGCTTCCATTATTATCTTCCAAGTATCCTCTAATGTCTCTTGCCGTTTCTGTCTTGTCACTTTAGGTACCTTTGCACCTGAAAAATGCAATTGACCTTTTAATCTTCTAGAAATCATATTTTCCTCTTGTTTGCTTGAAAATTAAAATTAGATTTTTAATAAATTTTAATAAAAATTAACAAAATATATTGTAAAAAATTTGTAAAATCCATAAACTATATAGTTCGTATCAAAGGACTTATTCAAAATTTAAAATTATGAAAATGTGCCGCTTATAAAGAAAATGTATATTAAAATAATCATTAGCCAAAAAATAAGACTAGTCAACATAAATCAAATAATTAGCCAAAAAATTAAGTCTCCATTTTATAAATTCACTTTTTGTAGGGATGACGTGGATAACAGATCTCGGGTCCACTCATGTCTAGACGAGCAAATTTCAACATTTTTAACCGAAAATGCAATTCAAAGGAATAACTGCACATGAACGTGGGAGATACTTTAAGACACGAGACAAAGATGTTCAAATACTGGTCATAAATTCATGGGTGATTGCACATTAAGAATCAATCATAAATAACTTAACTAAAACAATGTTATCTAAGCTCAAACAAGTTTGAATATGAACAAAAGAAAGAGTAGAATATAGTTTTATTTGTGTAAAGAGTTGCATTAAATTCAAAGTGCTAAAATGTTTGTTGTTTATAGTAATATAGCATTGATCTTGGCCATTGGATGAAACGTACGTGGTTGCATTCGACTCTCTAGGATGTCTTATCGTGACTGTCCCATTGTCCACTTACAGTGTAGTGCATTCGAGTGTGTGGGGGAAGAGGAGCTATCCTTTCGAGTGTGTCAATGTACATAATTAATTAGATTGACAAGATTCGACTTAATTGGATTGCAAGTGGTGATATCAATCATTCATTAACCACTACGATCTCTTTGGGAAATGCTTCTAATCCGAGACCCTTTGAAGGAGGGAATTCGGGATGAATGACCTCGATTGTAAAGGAATTTCAACAATAGAGTTGACTTCAATCATTTAACTCTGTCGACCTTTTGACTTTTCCCTGGATTGATGCATCCAAGTGGTTGCCACATATGCTTGAAATAGAGCCTCGACGGTGAGGCCTGACAAATTTGGAAACACAAACTAAAAGTAGTTCCCTAAAAACTATTTCAAGCTTTTTTAAAGTTTTTGCAGCTACTACTTTTTCTTTTTTCCAATTTTCTATGTTGATATTTTTATATTAACAAGTAAATCACAATCTAAATCTGTATAGCAAGCATACTATATGTACAGCATGAGGGGTCACAGAATCCCTCTAGATGGGGCACAGCAGGTATTTTTTTTTATTTTTTTTTCAATAAAATATTCACATGAAGTTCACCCTGTGTGAGAGTTCTGTAAGTCTTCTGTGAAGGTTATTGACTTATTTCTATACAACAGGAATTAATGATCTGTATAGTCTAGACCTCGTGATTAATCATCTCCATACTCTGGTTGAGTGACTCTTGCCTTTGCAACCTCATCTCCTCATTAAATTGCTTGATGAACGCCTCAACCCTTTGATTCAGCTCATCTTTACTCAACGATGACTCTTTTGAAATCTTCGTACTTGAGGACAATCTCAATGGAGCTTCGAATGGGGACTCATAGTTCACACGGTTCTTGGAGGTCTTCGATTTTGGTACATGATCCGGTCTACTTGTGGTCAACTGATGCCCACTGCGTTGCCACGTATCTGACTTTGTGGGTGGCACTTGACGCGCTTCCATTATTATCTTCCAAGTATCCTCTAATGTCTCTTGCCGTTTCTGTCTTGTCACTTTAGGTACCTTTGCACCTGAAAAATGCAATTGACCTTTTAATCTTCTAGAAATCATATTTTCCTCTTGTTTGCTTGAAAATTAAAATTAGATTTTTAATAAATTTTAATAAAAATTAACAAAATATATTGTAAAAAATTTGTAAAATCCATAAACTATATAGTTCGTATCAAAGGACTTATTCAAAATTTAAAATTATGAAAATGTGCCGCTTATAAAGAAAATGTATATTAAAATAATCATTAGCCAAAAAATAAGACTAGTCAACATAAATCAAATAATTAGCCAAAAAAATAAGTCTCCATTTTATAACAATCATTTGAAAACTCCTATTATAATAGTATTCACACAAAAAACTTTTTAACCATCAATTCTTCTAAAAATCACTATTCAAAAGATTGTTTAAACGAGGCTATGAATTATGATGAGTACCTTTAGAATTGGCTCTGTTAGTTTTCCGGTGACGAAATGTTGATGGAGCCAAGTGTTTCTCCCTTACCGGCAGTAGAAGCTCCGATTGAACATCTGGAGAAATTATCCTATGTGGCGGAGTCCACGTAGAACTCCAGGTAACAAACTTATCTTCACCGGCAAGTTCAGTATCAGCTTCAATTTCTTCTTCAGTTTGGTCGATATCGACTTTTGTGCCATTTACTAGCACCGCCTTCACCTCCACGATCCTCTTCTCACTCTCATACTCCAGCAGTGGGGGTACGTCTACAGCTCTAATCTCCGGCTGAACTGGAAAGGAGGGAAAATCTAACGGCGGAGGTGTTTTGACTGAAACTAACCGCTGAGGCGGAACGGATGGCAAGGATGTAGTTTGGTGAAAGCGCGAGGTGGCGGCGATGGTAATGATGATGCCGTTGATAATTATGTATAAATAAGGAGGCTTCGTCCATGACAGAATTATAGACCAAATCACTGGTAATTGATTAAATACGAAATCAACAATAAACGGAGTCGAGAATTTAATCGCCATGGCAAAGGAAACAATTACAAATAAAACTAGGAACAACTTCATGGATGAAATCCACGTACTTGTTGATGATCTCATTTTAATCAATCCTACGGTTAAAAATTGAGATTGTTGAGTGAGTGTGAGTGTGTGTGTCTGTGTGCGTGCAACGAATGCTACCAGAAGAAGTGAAGAAGGAAGCTAGGGTGAAGATAGATAAATGGGGTGCATATATAGGTAGAATTGAAGGTGTGATTTGGTCTTGCGTGAAATCTAGGCCGTTGAATTGTCTTACGTTTGAAGAGTGATGAACAGGATCTGCACCGTGGTGTTGTGGCCTATACTGGTTGGCCCACGTTTTTAAGTTAAAAAATAGTTTTCAAAATATTGATTTCAATTAAAATTTTGGAATTTTTTTGGGATAAGCATCTTAAAAATGTGATCAAAATTTCGTGTAACGTTTGTAACAATGATCTATCACTTATTTATTATTAGAGACTTGGTTTTCCAACCAGAATTTTCCTTTGCATTTATGGTGTGGGGACTTAGGAGTCCCAATCCATGTCTCGTACGTCTGGGAGGATCGATTATCGAATAAAAATAATTTCGTACTTATCCTTTATTTTATGGCTTCATTTTATTTTGTTTTGCAAATTCTAAGTTTCGCTGAATTCATGACTCTTGTGTATCTTCATTCTATGCTCACTCCAAATACCATATGAGAAAAGATGACCATTTCATGGACTTCTAAGAGTTTAATAATGTAACCTTCTAATAATATCGTTAATTGTAAAGTATGATTTTCGGACATGTATCTTGAAGAGTTAACTTGACTAAGCATCTGTTTGCTTTTTTAATTTTTTTCAACATCAGAATGCATTACGAAGTCGACTCTAAAAAGTTTGTTCTAACAACGGTTCGAATAAAAGCAAAATTATATGTATTTGAGTGGTAAGAGCGGAAGTATAGTAAACAAAAATTATATATTTTGAGTGGCAAAGTTATTCATATTTTTTTTGGATTTTATTGGGTTGAAAAAAAGGTGCTTGAGCAGCTCATCACATAGCTTTGAGAAAGGCTCGAGAGAGTAGGGATGGGAATTGGGGAAAGTCGCGCGCCGATTTGACTTGTCTTGCACACAAGATTGGGCGGCTCAACTTGTCAAAGATAAGCCAAATACAAAAAAACTCATGGAAGCTACTATCCGAGCTCTTTCGTTGGCTTGCAAGCTCTTAAAAAATGACTTTCAATAGGTGCTGCAAAAGCAGCCACATGTTTAGGTTCGATCATATCATATTCATGTAGTTGTTTGGTTGCCTCAATTTAAATTTGAATTCGATTTTTTCTTTTTTTTTTCAAAATATGCAAATAAAATATTGATTTATAAAAGAAATTATGAGTCAACGAGTATGTGATCTGGTTTGGCTCGCTCCACCCCTAGGCGAGCCAATTGGATGAACCGAGGCCAAAAATTCCTGGTGTGCCAGCTCATGCCATGTTTGCTCCAAAACGAGCACGAGCCGAGATGAGCCCAATGGACCATATGGATTGTTGTCCCCACTAGTGCAGCTTTAGGCTTTAGCTCACAAAAGGGTTAAGATTTAAGAATGAATCATTACCTGAGACATGGAATTGGACTTCTTGTAAGCGCAGTATACAAGCAGCTCTTGTTTCTTGGCCTGTTGGGGCACATCTTGTGATTTACCTTCCTCACAAAACTCTAAAGACAGGACGGTGGGGACCCTCAAGATTGTGGTTCAACTTTTTTTAAGAATGAATCATTACCAATCTTGGCTTTTGTGCAAACATTCAAACGAATATTTTTTGTACTGAACAACTTATCCATGCTTGAGTCGCGTTCTTTCAAAAAATTAAATTTTTAAACAGTAATTTGACATTTTCTTAATTACACATTCTTCAATAAAGTAAAATTACATGTAAATTCAAAAAATTTCCTTATTTTTTGATCACACAATCTTCATCAAATCTAATATTTCAAAATACATTCTTTTAAAATAACGTTGCTCCAACACATGCTAGAGTGTTGAATTTGCAACCTAATTTAATTAATGCTGATTATGTGAACTACCTAATTAAACTTTTTAAAAAATCCATATTCTTGTACGTGACTATGGTAATACCAAGATGAAGTGCACTACACTTACGAAAAATAGTCTGATCGACATTTTACAGATCACACACTATTTATGGGGTGGGTGGTTATATTTTTTCAATATAAAACTCACTTGGGACCCACCCATGTGAGTTTTCTGGATTTATTCTGTGAAAAGAATTTAGTACAATCAAAATTTCTCTACCGAGATCTCAAAAAATCAGAAAGTAAAATATTTAATCAAAAAATATACAGCGAATCCCATCTTTCATTGATGACACTGGACACTTGTTCTCATTGACCTTAAACTGGTTACTAACTGCAAGAAGAGAATAAAAAGTTAATGTCAAATTCAGTATTTATATTAATTTCATCGAAAGCCTTGCGTTTCAACTTGCTATTTACCTATTATTGCGCCATGTTCAGATGGCAATTAATCAATTACCACAGCTACCTTCAAACCCTATTTTATTTATCGCAATGTATATTCACGCTAATATAAACTGGAAACTTCTACGAGTTAATCGATAACTAATTAGGTTGTGGTATGAAGAACAAGATCATGACGACTCTTTTTATTTTATTTCTTTTTCATTCAAAATTATGGGTCGCTTATAATTAGAGTATAATTGGACGTCAAACATGTTTAATCGAAGGAAGTAGTATGTGTGAAACTGAACAAGTACATGTGTTGATTAGTGAAGTTTGAAATTTTCACTGAGAGTTACCTTTGGCATCATTCTTTACATTCTATCATGTTGCTTCATCTATACCATTAATTTTGAATCTTGAAATTGAATCGTGCTATAGTGAATTAATGATTGATATAATATCACATGTCATGATTGTTTTAAATATGGCCAATTTTTTCATTCAATCATATTTTGCTAACTAACATTAGGGCAACTCAGACTCTTACATCAAGTCCCCATTTTCCCCATTTTGCACCAAATATTTGGTGCAATCTTACTCCAACCCAACAACAAATTTTGCACCATTACAATACTATTCATTTGTACAATTTTGCACCAAAATGATTAATATCCATTTTACCTTTATTTTCCATTTTGCTCCAACTTTTGTTAAGGGTATTGTGTCACTTTTTTGTTATACAATAAATTTTAATTCTTAATTATTATTATTATTATTATTTAATTTTTTTAGTTGTGATTTTTCTATTTTATTGTACAACATTCATTAAATTTATTAATGAATTCAATATTTTCATTAACAAAATATAACTATTTATTCAATAATTTAGATAGTAGTAAATTAAATAAAATTTTTATAAAAATAAATTATTAAGAATGAAAAAAATGAAGAAAATAATTTTACAGTGTTGATTTGGTGTAACTGGTCAGAGATTATTTTTACTTTGGTGTAAAATGGTGTAAAATTTAACTCAAATTTTGGTGCAATGTTGGAGATGATATTATGTTACTCCATCCATCAACCATTTTTGTCAAAGCGACGTAACCCCTTGAAATTATATCAATGCATTGCCACCCTTCACACGAAGGAGATGTAATGCTAGATGTACACAATTTAATAAAATTCTTGGATTAAATCCATGGGTTAAATCCATCAATGTCCACTAGTGTCACTAGGGACTCCTAATTTTATTTTGTTTCATTATGGTCACTCAAGTTTATACTTAGTGTTACTATGACCATCCAATTTGATTTTATTTCACAATGGCCACTCAATTTTACATAACGTTTCATCGTGGCTACCCAACTTTTTGACATTAGTTTCATTAATTTTCAATTAATTAGCCTACTCATATACTTCTTGTGTACATAATGAATTACACTCTCTCTTATGGAAAGGAATCCACACACAATAAAATGGTTTTGTTATACATACATCGACGTTGACAAGTTGGCGTACACTCCCCTCACAAGAGGGGCCCACACCTAATAAAAAAAAAGCGTGGACCCCCTCTTGTAAGGAGAGTGTACATCAACGTGTACAAATAACATAATTCTATAATAAATTATATGTGGATCCTTCCATGTGAAGGAGTGTAATGCATTATTTACACAAAACTTATACATGCCACATCACTCATTATCAATAGGGAAAAACAATTTGTACACCATACTATACAACTCCCTCACATGTTGAGGGGGCCTACATGAATATTAAATTTGTGGGCCCCCTCATTATGGTCGACTCATTTTCAATACCAGCTAGTATTTTTTATAATCTTCTCAAATCTGGCCTTTCATTATCGAATCTTTTATGTTAAAGGGCAAAGTGGTAACTTTGCATTATATAAATAAAATAAATTTACAAAATAAGAAAATAATATAAAAAATTATTTTAAGAAAATATTCCTTAAAAAAATAAATAAAAACTTATCTTAAAAAATGATTTTAAAATAAAAAAATATTTTATTTATTTTATTTTATTTAATATATATAATGCAAATTACTATTTTACACAACTTAAAATTAATGAAAAGGGTGTAAAGAAATTGGGTGACCAAAGTAACATTAATTATAAAGTTGAGTGGTCATGGTGAAACAAAATCAAATTAAATGACATTGATGACACTAAAGTATATTGTTGGATGGCCGTTGTTGAATTTAAACATCAAATCCATTCTATTGCTATAATAATTCTTAAACCATCATTATAGAATTTGTGAGCCTAATCAAACAATTGAATAGAATTTAGTGATTCAAACAATAAACTAGAACGACATCAATCAATTTTACCAATTGATTTACAAGTATGCACTTCATAATTTATATACATGCATCTAAAAAAGGGTAAGAAATGCCCCTGCGATAATGAAACTTGACCTCCAGAATTTACAAATCTGAACGCATTTATGACAGTGCCCAGTGGAGCCGCTAAGATTCGGGTAAAACAAAGGTTCCACACCCACGTTAGGGATAAGTATCGAGCAATGTTTTAGGGCTTGGTACACCACACTAGCTGGCTCGTGCTCGCTTTGAACCGAGTTGAGTACAAGCTTGTTCGTATAAAAAAAAATTGACCTGAATGAGGAAAATCTGGCTCGATTTGACTCACAACTCGTGTTGGAGTGAATCAGGCTAACTACACTCGTGTTCAAGATGAGACGAGACGACGAATGATTTTATCCCGTTTATCACCCTTAAGACAGAGAATTTAGGAGTTTATTTGGGCTCTTCCGGACCCATAGTGATGGCAACGGGGTGGNNNTTTTATATATCGAGTTCAATAAAATATGGATAACATTCAAGTTGAACTTTTAATAAAGAATACCCTTACTTTATGTAAATTTAAGTTTTTGTTTTGGGATAAAATTATTTATAGTGTAAAATGATTTTTGGAGAATGTGTGGATAAAAAATATGAAAAAATTACAGGTCTACATGTTAATTATGTTATTAAAAAAATTGTGATAGAAAATAAGTTTAAATAAAAACGATTTTGAAATATGTTGCATAGATGAACTCTAAATATGTTGAGTAGATGAACTCTAAGTAATAATTAAGTATGTAAACAAATAATTAGCTAATTAGTAACAAAGTTATGATAAATTAAGGGTTGGATGAACAAATAATTAGAAATTTTTTATCTTCATATTTCCAAGTATTAAAAAAAATAATAATAAATAAATTCGTGGGGCGGGTTCGGGGTAGGGCATCCCCGCCCTGTGCCCCGCGATGGGGAGGGTTTTTTTGCCCTATTCGGGACGGGGTGGGGCAGGGTAAATTGCCATCATTACGGACCCATCTAAATACGACATTTTTGAATATTCTATAATCTGATCCATTCCGCATTCAAATGCTTGCAGCGTTTTTGGTTTAAAAATATATTTACGTGGTAATGGACGGTGGTCTCGCACCCATAAGTCAATGAATGAGATAACACAGGGAATATCCGCGTTTTGACGCATTTATGATGTTTCCTGCTATAGTCATGGTGAATGTAAGAGAGTGATATCATTTAAAATATATTAGTGATAAGCTAATAAAATAAAGAAATATTGGTTTTAAAAAATTAAAATAAATATAAAGGTATTGTTTCTAGAAGAAGAAGAAGAAATGTGAAGACATTAATTTAGGTATACAAGTTGTTCAAATATTTAATTTAATATGTAAAATTAAATTAAATATTTTAGAAAGTAAGGTAAACTCCTTTTGCTGTTACAAACCTTGAACAATTTAATAGAGGCGTCCTCAATTAAAATTGTGATGGATTTCAAAAATTCTTCTAAATTTAGGTGTCCTGAATTGTGATTTTAAATAAATTCATTAAATTTAGGCGCTTCCAATTGAGATTTAATGAAATTTGAAATTTTCTAAATTTAGATATTCTCAATAATTAGTGAATTTATAAAGATTTCATTAATAGAGAAATTTTAAAAGATTTGGATGGCTTTTAAGAAATTGACACGTATGCAAATGTTGAATCTTCTAAGTATTCTCTGTAGATCGTTTGCCCGTGTTTGAGCTCCATTTTTAGTTCAAAATGAGTTTTATAATAGTAATT
This sequence comes from Olea europaea var. sylvestris, assembly GCF_002742605.1. Taxonomy (NCBI): domain Eukaryota; kingdom Viridiplantae; phylum Streptophyta; class Magnoliopsida; order Lamiales; family Oleaceae; genus Olea; species Olea europaea. The sequence goes on along the minus strand of NC_036257.1, from coordinate 11,138,888 downwards.
TTTGAAGAATGTGTGGTTCAAAAATAAAAAAATAAAAAAATAAATTAGGTTTACGCATAGAATTATTTTATTAAAGAATATGAAGTGGAAAATAAGTTTTAAAAAACATGAGCTTAGGTTTCAACTCTAAAATCTCACTTCGAAAACATGACTTTGTCCATTTGTTAGATTTGGGTTTGGGCTCCATCATTTTGAAGTTTTCAGGCAACTCAACATATTATTGGACCAAGCCCAATTTCATCATTGTCCATAATAGGCTGGATTTGACATCATAGCCCAATAGAAATTATTATTATTATTATTAAGAAGGTAAAGTGTAGACATTATTTGCCTATGTAACATTTTGAAACTAAAGTATTGAGTTTGTGAAGTAGTTAACAATTAGCTCCCGTTTGAGTCCCATTATAATGATTTTTTTTTTCACTCATCTCATTTTCCTACAGTAACTGGCTAACAACACGTTACATTACACATGATTTTTGTTAGTGATGGACATGGAAAAAATAATGTCGTGGAGCCTAAAGGACTAAATTGCCCTAAGATGCATTGAAAACGTACATCTTTGCCCTCCCCTATATTTAATTCTACCAATATTCAACAATCAATTGAAAAGGGTAGAAACAGAAAGAAAAGAATTTTCTTACTCAACTGACAACATTTTCGCAGGTGACCTCAGTTTTTGTAAGGGACGCTGTCTTTGCCGTTTGACATGGGGCCTATGTTTTTTGAAAAAAAAGTTGGAAAAAATTGGCAAGAATGGGGACCACACACACGCTTAATTCACATTACTTTTGGATGGAGAGACAAATCAGAAACTTGTGACAGAATTGACTTGACTGCAAACATATTAGAGAAAATAAGAGCTACTTAAAGTTTAGAGAATGTTCGGTAGTAATTATGAGAATTGATTTTTTGACTATCAGAGAAAAAAGTGAGTCTCACCTGTAAGTACGAAGTAATAAACGACGGTTGAAATAATTAAATAACCGTCAAAAAATTGATTTTTTTGGATGAAAAATTACTACCAAACGGAGGTCTAGTCTTCTTTTCTACTTTGTCAATTGATGTGGTAATTCAATGTAGATGTAGTTCTACCTTATGAGGACGGAAAATATAGTGAGACATTCGACTTGAAGGATCCTGGTTGGACTCGTCGCGAATCTTGTGAAAAAGGCGAGCTAATTTTTGACATTTTTACTTCAGGGGAACTCCAGGATTTGCTGGAGATTAGATATATAATAATATTTAAGTCTTGAATGATGAATTTTTCTTTGCAGTAAATACATTCTGGATGTATAGTTTCAATCAATATCTTCATACTATTAGACGTACGAAGAATTTAAAGCCAGACTAGTGCGAAAAATGAAAAATAAAAAATAAAAAGTTGCATTTTGATTGATTGGGATCATATGGCTCCTATTTTATATTGGATTTCATGTCTGTTGATTAGTTGAAGACCAGACCACTCTTGCCATCTTGGTCGTTCTCTCAGGGGCTATTCACGTGCAGACGTTAAATCACGTATTGTCTCACACATTTGATGGGACCCAAAACTTTTCAGCACATATTTCACCACCTTTTATCAAAATCTACTAAAATTTTTTATTTTAATCAACACCAAACAGGGGCTCAATAACATTACTTCATGAAACTTGTTCTTGGCAAGTACTGAACTTATCCCACTTTGTGTGGAAATGATTTTTGTTTGTCTAGGATTTTGGTAGTACTCTTGATTCTAACATATGGTCTCTTTTAGAAGCAACATTTTATAGAGTTTACACGGATTTATTATCCCAAACATTGAGTTTGTAAAGGAGTTAACAACAAAATCCACACTACTTTTGGATAGAGAGACAAGTCAGAATGGAAATGGTGTGCCTTTAGAGTTGACTTACAATTTGATGATTGAGTCCTTTCTTGACTATGAGCTAATTCCAAGCCGGATCAAACTGAAACATAGGTGTTCGAGATATGATGCCCAAACTCAGCTCAAAGACTGGTCTTCTACACCATATCATTCATTCTTTTTCTGTAGTCTCAGTCTTGCTTCTACATCTCCACTGTAAGGCGAGACATTGAATGCATACTGCTGGAAAACGGAAAAGATAACCATTTCGAGGCACACTAAGACATTTTGAATAGCTTCCTCAACATGCTCAGTGTCCAACCAGAAATGGTGGGATCGAATGATTCCCATTGCAACTAGGATATCAAGCACCATTCCCTGCATCATAGAAATACAACTTTGAATAAACTAATACGATAATTATGCTTCTTATTCACATGAACATCGTCTTAGTAGAAAGATTCAATCCGGGCGAACAAATACTAGTATATAAAGAGCAGAGACTTTTTGCACTTTCCGTTCTGTATTCAAACTAACCTTTCCCACAATAAAAATAGATGAAAAGAGCAGAGAGTAAACAATGAAAAGGCTTTACCTGCCAAAAGCTGAAGAAAACAATCCCTTTAACGCAGAGAAACTTTGCCAGTGGCTTATGTGGTTTCAACTCTTTAGCAAAGACATGGTAGAAGACGACTAAGGAATACATAGCCAAAGCAAATGATAAGTTGAGAATGACTGTGAATGTCCAGCTGACCCAACTAGGATAGATCCCAAGAATTTGTAATGTTATCATCAAGATGGAGCATATGGGGCGGATCATCACAAATTGCCATGTCCAATACTTTAGAAATCTGATTGTACGAATATCCAAATGTGTCTTGCTAGGCTGCATTGAAGCAAAACAACCTCTTTTAGACTCGTAATCATAATCTCTACCAATATGACATACTAGTTAATGAGAATCATAACAGAAATTCAGTAACTTTTCCTATCAGGTAATCTTGAGGAGCAGAAAATCACTAGCATTTTATAACTTTCCTTAGTTTCTGAGCATGACAGCAGAATACAAATAAACCTCATTTGCCTTCTCCCACTTTGGCTTTCAAGATCAAATGGTAAATTCCAACTATACAACACAATTCAGAACTATAATATGTACATGTGACAGTCAGCAGCACAGAAACCAAGACTGACGTTTTCATAAAATGCTCGAACAAATGTTTATCGGCTGAAATTTTACAATTGTATGCTCCAATATAGAAGAAAAATTCAATCTTCTTGTTCTATGAACGATAATGCTTATAAGTTTTAGATGTCTATAAACAAACTTCTCACAAAAGGCAATTAGCAATAAAGAACAAAATCCCACCAGGAAAAGGGTCATCGGAAATGAATGGTGAATCTCCCTTCCTTTGATTTCATCAGGGACAATATTTCTGCTCATGGATATATTCAGATAGCTGTACATCAGTGCCAAAAACTTAGCAATTGCCTGTCCACACAACGAGAAAACCAAAAGAAAGCCAAAAAAGGGGGAAAAAATTAAAAGCACAAAATTTTAGCTGCTTGAAATGAACAAAACAAGACCACATAATCCCAGATCCAATTTAACATAATTATCCATAAAGAAGATAAGCAAAGAGACACATACCAAAGCCTCATAGCATTCCTTAACAGAAGATGGAGCATATGGGGCGGATAATCACAAATTGCCATGTCCAATACTTTAGAAATCTGATTGTACGAATATCCAAATGTGTCTTGCTAGGCTGCATTGAAGCAAAACGACCTCTTTTAGACTCGTAATCATACTCTCTACCAATATGACATGCTAGTTAATGAGAATAATAGCAAAAATTCAGTAACTTTTCCTATTAGGTAATCTTGAGGAGCAGAAAATCACTAGCATTTTATAACTTTCCTTAGTTTCTGAGCATGACAGCAGAATACAAATAAACCTCATTTGCCTTCTCCCACTTTGGCTTTCAAGATCAAATGGTAAATTCCAACTATACAACACAATTCAGAACTATAATATGTACATGTGACAGTCAGCAGCACAGAAACCAAGACTGACGTTTTCATAAAATGCTCGAACAAATGTTTATCGGCTGAAATTTTACAATTGTATGCTCCAATATAGAAGAAAAATTCAATCTTCTTGTTCTATGAACGATAATGCTTATAAGTTTTAGATGTCTATAAACAAACTTCTCACAAAAGGCAATTAGCAATAAAGAACAAAATCCCACCAGGAAAAGGGTCATCGGAAATGAATGGTGAATCTCCCTTCCTTTGATTTCATCAGGGACAATATTTCTGCTCATGGATATATTCAGATAGCTGTACATCAGTGCCAAAAACTTAGCAATTGCCTGTCCACACAACGAGAAAACCAAAAGAAAGCCAAAAAAGGGGGAAAAAATTAAAAGCACAAAATTTTAGCTGCTTGAAATGAACAAAACAAGACCACATAATCCCAGATCCAATTTAACATAATTATCCATAAAGAAGATAAGCAAAGAGACACATACCAAAGCCTCATAGCATTCCTTAACAGAATCCAAGAACATGAAAAAGGGTTTACCACCGCGAATATCCAACAATCCCACAAAGGAGTTAATAGCATAAACAGGGGCCATCATCATAATTATAAGTATCGCTTTTTGCTCCTTTGGATTCTTCCAGTAAAACGTGTGTTGCGTCAAGAGTTGAAATGTGAAATGTAAAGATAACATCACACAGAACCCTGATCCTGCTAGTGTAATTTGCCCTCGATCCATCGTTCCAAAATCCATAATAAATACAACTAAATTTTGCTTAATCTGCAAAAGGGTGCTTGATGGTCAAATTAAGAATATCTCTTAGTACATATAAACAAGGAAATAGAAAGGGCAATAAATCTTACTGGGTTTTAGGTAGTAGAATCCAGCGAGCTTTGTTTACGACTCGTTACGCTGTCAATTACAGAAATGAAAAGAAGTCAAAATTCCCCTTTGTACAAGAAGGCTAAAAGCGTGTGCTTGCTCAACTAAAAGCGGGATACGAATGCTGCTTGTCATAGCCGCCTTTGTTGTTTGTTTTAAGCGTGTCCGGATAAAGCATATCTAAACTGTAACAATAACTCTTCTCAAACACAGCCACGTCAATTTTAATCATCAATAAAATCATATTTAAATAGAATCATGGAAAAATAGAAAATATGTAAATAAAAGATGATGAGAAATCAATAAGCCCCTGTTTGTTTCTCATTTTTTTCCTATTAAAATGAAAAATATGATCGTTATCCATCACATCAAGCCATCAAATTTGAATTTCTATCTCTTGTGTGTGTGGGACCCATAACGACTATATTTTTCATTCTTATTTTTACAAAAATGAGAATCAAACACCCCCTAAATGTTTCTTAAAATAAATAAAATGAAGAATCAAAATAAATATTATTGTTAAAGTATAAAAATTTTACTATATAAATTTAAAGATGCTATAAATATCTCTGTCCACAACAGAACACTTGTAATGGTCTTCGGAGTCTGGTTTAGCCTCAACCATTTTAAACGACATTGAAATGATCAATTCAATTTTTCTATTCATTTCCTCTATCAATTGCTCCATCCTATCTTGCCCAGTGCAGAACCTCTTCAACATTTGATCCCATGGATTTTCAGTGTCATTCATAATTCCCGATTTCTTTTCAAACCTTTTAAATTATTCTTCCTGATTTTTGACAAGAGTTCCCATTTCCCAGCTTTCGTACTGCTCTGATACCACTTTGATATAGCCAGAGCTCAACTTCAACCAATAACAAGAAGCTATAAACTCAAGCCACACAATATAACTTGTAATTACTCAAGATTCAATAACCTAAGCTGTAATTATATTAATTGACTAAAGTTTACATAGAAATAACAAAGTTAAACAAAAAACAGAGAAAGAAGGAGCTTACCAAAAAGGGAGAAACATAAAAAGCAGAGAGGAGGAGAAGACGAAGATGAAGAAGAAGAAGAATCGGAGGCACCGAAAAAGGCAGAGAAGAGGATAGACGGCAGTGACCAATTTCAATTCATCAATTCGAAAATTCTTATTGTCTTTAAAGTCAAGCTATATGTAGAACAATAACAATCGACAAGACTTGGGCTAGCCCACTATACAAGCCCAACTAGATAAATAAAATAGATGGCCCAATCCATGACACCATCACAAGAATAATCATTGCAAGCAACGACCAGAAAAGAAAATTAGGGGAAACAGACAGATTCTTGCAATTCTCAGTCTAATAATTCCAAAATCTATCAATTGAAATTGTTATGTTCATATTCCTCTTTATCAATCAGGACAAACATGCAGATATATGGTTTGGATAATTTAATTTTACGAATCTACATTGAGGCGTAATATAAGGTTAGGGTTTTTAAGTCTGTTATACTCGTGTGGGTTCCAATTTAATATGGAAAGGATGAATGCCATGATGATAATTTTACTGGTGATTTTAGTGTTTGAAGGTAATTATTATGAAAGAGCGTTTTCCACTACTGTAACATATGATAGCAAGGCACTGGTTATTGATGGAACGAGGAGAATTTTGCAGTCAGGGTCTGTGCATTATCCGCGAACCACGCCTGATGTGAGTGAATTTTATTAGTATTTGGTGTAGTAATGATGATTTATTGATCTCTTATAATCAGAAGGATTCTTCATATTCATCCGTAATTTTAGTTTTAGTAAAATGAGTTGGAATTCAGGTCTGGTTTTCTGCTGTTGGTGAATTGTAGGTGTGGCCAGAAATCATTAGAAAGGCGAAGGAAGGAGGATTGGACGTGATTGAGACTTATGTCTTTTGGAATTATCATGAGCCTGTCAGAGGAGAGGTATAAAAGTTGCAAAGTGCATTTATTTTAACTAGTGAACTCGTTGGTTGAAATTCGATGAGAATATAAGCCAAATCTTGTGGTTTGCTATGGAGATTCTTGAGTGAATAAACATTTTACTTATTAAGTTCTTGCTGAAATGTGGTCTGTATTTGATTTAGTTCTGCATTATATGATAGGTCGAACTAATTACCAGTCTGCCAAGGTCTTTACTCTTTAAATCTTCTTGTGGTAGTTGCATAAAGATTTATGTGCATATATGAGAACTAATGGTCATATAGGAAACAATTGCCACCATACATTTTAATATCAAAAGCAGAACTTTATTGAAGTAGTATGTGTGAAACTGAACAAGTACATGTGTTGATTAGTGAAGTTTGAAATTTTCACTGAGAGTTACCTTTGGCATCATTCTTTACATTCTATCATGTTGCTTCATCTATACCATTAATTTTGAATCTTGAAATTGAATCGTGCTATAGTGAATTAATGATTGATATAATATCACATGTCATGACTGTTTTAAATATGGCCAATTTTTTCATTCAATCATATTTTGCTAAATAACATTAGGGCAACTCCAACTCTTGCATCAAGTCCCCATTTTCCCCATTTTCCCCCAAATATTTGGTGCAATCTTACTCCAATCCAACAACAAATTTTGCACCATTACAATACTATTCATTTGTACAATTTTGCACCAAAATGATTAATATCCATTTTACCTTTATTTTCCATTTTGCTCCAACTTTTGTTAAGGGTATTGTGTCACTTTTTTGTTATACAATAAATTTTAATTCTTAATTATTGTTATTATTATTATTTAATTTTTTTAGTTGTGATTTTTCTATTTTATTGTACAACATTCATTAAATTTATTAATGAATTCAATATTATCATTAACAAAATATAACTATTTATTCAATAATTTATATAGTAGTAAATTAAATAAAATTTTTATAAAAATAAATTATTAAGAATGAAAAAAATGAAGAAAATAATTTTACAGTGTTGATTTGGTGTAACTGGTCGGAGATTATTTTTACTTTGGTGTAAAATGGTGTAAAATTTAACTCAAATTTTGGTGCAATGTTGGAGATGATATTATGTTACTCCATCCATCAACCATTTTTGTCAAAGCGACGTAACCCCTTGAAATTATATCAATGCATTGCCACCCTTCACACGAAGGAGATGTAATGCTAGATGTACACAATTTAATAAAATTCTTGGATTAAATCCATGGGTTAAATCCATCAATGTCCACTAGTGTCACTAGGGACTCCTAATTTTATTTTGTTTCATTATGGTCACTCAAGTTTATACTTAATGTTACTATGACCATCCAATTTGATTTTATTTCACAATGGCCACTCAATTTTACATAACGTTTCATCGTGGCTACCCAACTTTTTGACATTAGTTTCACTAATTTTCAATTAATTAGCCTACTCATATACTTCTTGTGTACATAATGAATTACACTCTCTCTTATGGAAAGGAATCCACACACAATAAAATGGTTTTGTTATACATACATCGACGTTGACAAGTTGGCGTACACTCCCCTCACAAGAGGGGCCCACACCTAATAAAAAAAAAGCGTGGACCCCCTCTTGTAAGGAGAGTGTACATCAACGTGTACAAATAACATAATTCTATAATAAATTATATGTGGATCCTTCCATGTGAAGGAGTGTAATGCATTATTTACACAAAACTTATACATGCCACATCACTCATTATCAATAGGGAAAAACTATTTGTACACCATACTATACAGCTCCCTCACATGTTGAGGGGGCCTACATGAATATTAAATTTGTGGGCCCCCTCATTATGGCCGACTCATTTTCAATACCAGCTAGTATTTTTTATAATCTTCTCAAATCTGGCCTTTCATTATCGAATCTTTTATGTTAAAGGGCAAAGGGGCAACTTTGCATTATATAAATAAAATAAATTTACAAAATAAGAAAATAATATAAAAAATTATTTTAAGAAAATATTCCTTAAAAAAATAAATAAAAACTTATCTTAAAAAATGATTTTAAATAAAAAAATATTTTATTTATTTTATTTTATTTAATATATATAATGCAAATTACTATTTTACACAACTTAAAATTAATGAAAAGGGTGTAAAGAAATTGGGTGACCAAAGTAACATTAATTATAAAGTTGAGTGGTCATGGTGAAACAAAATCAAATTAAATGACATTGATGACACTAAAGTATATCGTTGGATGGCCGTTGTTGAATTTAAACATCAAATCCATTCTATTGCTATAATAATTCTTAAACCATCACATAGAATTTGTGAGCCTAATCAAACAATTGAATAGAATTTAGTGATTCAAACAACAAACTAGAACGACATCAATCAATTTTACCAATTGATTTACAATTATGCACTTCATAATTTATATACATGCATCTAAAAAAAGGGTAAGAAAAGCCCCTGCGATAATGAAACTCGACCTCCAGAATTTACAAATCTGAACGCATTTATGACAGTGACCAGTGAAGCCGCTAAGATTCGGATAGAACAAAGGTTCCGCACCCGCTTTAGGGATAAGTATCGAGTAATGTTTTAGGGCTTGGCACACCACTCTAGCTGGCTCGTGCTCGCTTTGGGCCGAGTTGAGTACAAGCTTGTTCGTATAAAAAAAATCAACCTACATGAGGAAAATCTGGCTCGATTTGACTCACAACTCATGTCAGAGTGAATCAGGCTAACTACACTAGCGTTTAAGATGAGATGAGAGGAGCCTAGTCGACGAATGATTTATCCCGTTTATCACCCTTGAGACAGAGAATTTTGGAGTTTATTTGGGCTCTTCCGGACCCATCTAAATACGACATTTTTGAATATTCTATAATCTGATCCATTCCGCATTCAAATGCTTGCAGCGTTTTTGGTTTAAAAATATATTTACGTGGTAATGGACGGTGGCCTCGCACCCATAAGTCAATGAATGAGATAACACAGGGAATATCCGCGTTTTGACGCATTTATGATGTTTCCTGCTATAGTCATGGTCAATGTAAGAGAGTGATATCATTTAAAATATATTAGTGATAAGCTAATAAAATAAAGAAATATTGGTTTTAAAAAATTAAAATAAATATAAAGGTATTGTTTCCAGAAGAAGAAGAAGAAGAAGAAATTTGAAGACATTAATTTAGGTATACAAGTTGTTCAAATATTTAACTTAATATGTAAAATTAAATTAAATATTTTAGAAAGTAAGGTAAACTCCTTTTGCTGTTACAAACCTTGACTAATTTAATAGAGGCGTCCTCAATTAAAATTGTGATGGATTTTAAAAATTCTTCTAAATTTTAGGTGTCCTGAATTGTGCTTTTAATGAAATTCATTAAATTTAGGCGCTTCCAATTGAGATTTAATGAAATTTGAAATTTTCTAAATTTAGATATTCTCAATAATTAGTGAATTTATAAAGATTTCATTAATAAAGAAATTTTAAAAGATTTGGATGGCTTTTAAGAAATTGACACGTATGCAAATGTTGAATCTTCTAAGTATTACAAAATTTCGAAAATTTATGGAATTATTTAGATAGCAATACAAGTGTTCTTTCATTTAGTTCTAGTTCTAGTTCATCAACATCTAGAACGATCAATATTGGTGGTACAAATCTTGAAATTCCTTCTGAGTTAGCTAGGTATATGTGCGTGGATATTCGTAGTGTGTTGCAACCGAACGAATTACAAGAATTTAATCTTTTAAATTGGTGGAGATGTAACGAAAGGTAATATCCAATTGTATCAAAAATTGCACGTGATCTACTAACACCTCCGGTGTCTACGGTAGCATCGGAGGCTGCATTCAGTTTAGGTGGTCGAATTTGATCAGATGAACGATCAAGACTAAAAAAAGATATATTGGAGGCTTCGCTATGATTGAAGGATTGAGAATGTACAGAATTACGTGTTCAAGAACATGTTGATAGTATAATGGTCGAAGAGTTGCAGCATATCCAAACATAGGATGTTATAAGTTTTTAAATTAATTATTTTTCTTTAAGAAATGTATTTTTTAAATTTATTTGATTCAAGAAAATTGTACATGAAATATTTTATTTGTGTATAATTTTAACTCCGCCTACGTTGATTGTAGCCGGTCCCAAGCCCGGAAAAAGGAGAAGGGTTGTAATTTGTAACTTTTATTTATTTTGTTATTCGTATAAATTACATAATTTTGAAAGTTGTACTTTTATTTAATTTGTAATTTGTATAAATAATAAATGATGCAATTTTTAAATTCTTTCAAAAAAATGTCATTAAACAATTTCTTTGCTTTTTACACTAAACAATTTCTACTTTGTCAATTGATGTGGTAATTCAATGTAGATGTAGTTCTACCTTATGAGGACGGAAAATATAGTGAGATGTTCGACTTGAAGGATCCTGGTTGGACTCGTCGCGAATCTTGTGAAAAAGGCGAGCTAATTTTTGACATTTTTACTTCAGGGGAACTCCAGGATTTGCTGGAGATTAGATATATAATAATATTTAAGTCTTGAATGATGAATTTTTCTTTGCAGTAAATACATTCTGGATGTATAGTTTCAATCAATATCTTCATACTATTAGACGTAGGAAGAATTTAAAGCCAGACTAGTGCGAAAAATAAAAAATAAAAAGTTGCATTTTGATTGATTGGGATCATATGGCTCCTATTTTATATTGGATTTCATGTCTGTTGATTAGTTGAAGACCAGACCACTCTTGCCATCTTGGTCGTTCTCTCAGGGGCTATTCACGTGCAGACGTTAAATCACGTATTGTCTCACACATTTGATAGGACCCAAAACTTTTCAGCACATATTTCACTACTTTTATCAAAATCTACTAAAATTTTTTATATTAATCAACACCAAACAGGGGCTCAATAACATTACTTCATGAAACTTGTTCTTGGCAAGTACTGAACTTATCCCACTTTGTGTGGAAATGATTTTTGTTTTGACTAGGATTTTGGTAGTACTCTTGATTCTAACACATGGTCTCTTTCAGAAGCAACATTTCACAGAGTTTACACGGATTTATTATCCCAAACATTGAGGTTGTAAAGTAGTTAACAACAAAATTCACACTACTTTTAGATAGAGAGACAAATCAGAATGGAAATGGTGTGCCTTTGGAGCTGACTTACAATTTGATGATTGAGTCCTTTCTTGACTATGAGCTAATTCCAAGCCGGATCAAACTGAAACATAGATGTTCGACATATGATGCCCAAACTCAGCTCAAAGTCTGGTCTTCTACACCATATCATTCATTCTTTTTCTGTAGTCTCAGTCTTGCTTCTACATCTCCACTGTAAGGCGAGACACTGAATGCATACTGCTGGAAAACGGAAAAGATAACCATTTCGAGGCACACTAAGACATTTTGAATAGCTTCCTCAACATGCTCAGTGTCCAACCAGAAATGGTGGGATCGAATGATTCCCATTGCAACGAGGATATCAAGCACTATTCCCTGCATCATAGAAATACAACTTTGAATAAACTAATACGATAATTATGCTTCTTATTCACATGAACATCGTCTTAGTAGAAAGATTCAATCCGGGTGAACAAATACTAGTATATAAAGAGCAGAGACTTTTTGCACTTTCCGTTCTGTATTCAAACTAACATTTCCCACAATAAAAATAAGTGAAAAGAGCAGAGAGTAAACAATGAAAAGGCTTTACCTGCCAAAAGCTGAAGAAAACAATCCCTTTAACGCAGAGAAACTTTGCCAGTGGCTTATGTGGTTTCAACTCTTTAGCAAAGACATGGTAGAAGACGACTAAGGAATACATAGCCAAAGCAAATGATAAGTTGAGAATGACTGTGAATGTCCAGCTGACCCAACTAGGATAGATCCCAAGAATTTGTAATGTTATCATCAAGATGGAGCATATGGGGCGGATAATCACAAATTGCCATGTCCAATACTTTAGAAATCTGATTGTACGAATATCCAAATGTGTCTTGCTAGGCTGCATTGAAGCAAAACGACCTCTTTTAGACTCGTAATCATACTCTCTACCAATATGACATGCTAGTTAATGAGAATAATAGCAAAAATTCAGTAACTTTTCCTATTAGGTAATCTTGAGGAGCAGAAAATCACTAGCATTTTATAACTTTCCTTAGTTTCTGAGCATGACAGCAGAATACAAATAAACCTCATTTGCCTTCTCCCACTTTGGCTTTCAAGATCAAATGGTAAATTCCAACTATACAAACAATTCAGAACTATCATATTTACATGTGACAGTCAGCAGCACAGAAACCAAGACTGACGTTTTCATAAAATGCTCGAACAAATGTTTATCGGCGGAAATTTTACAATTGTATGCTCCACTATAGAAGAAAAATTCAATCTTCTTGCTCTATGAACGATAATGCTTATAAGTTTTGGATGTCTATAAACAAACTTCTCACAAAAGGCAATTAGCAATAAAGAACAAAATCCCACCAGGAAAAGGGTCATCGGAAATGAATGGCGAATCTCCCTTCCTTTGATTTCATCAGGGACAACGTTTCTGCTCATGGATATATTCAGATAGCTGTACATCAGTGCCAAAAACTTAGCAATTGCCTGTCCACACAACGAGAAAACCAAAAGAAAGCCAAAAAAGGGGGAAAAAATTAAAAGCACAAAATTTTAGCTGCTTGAAATGAACAAAACAAGACCACATAATCCCAGATCCAATTTAACATAATTATCCATAAAGAAGATAAGCAAAGAGACACATACCAAAGCCTCATAGCATTCCTTAACAGAATCCAAGAACATGAAAAAGGGTTTACCACCGCGAATATCCAACAATCCCACAAAGGAGTTAATAGCATAAACAGGGGCCATCATGATAATTATAAGTATCGCTTTTTGCTCCTTGGGATTCTTCCAGTAAAACGTGTGTTGCGTCAAGAGTTGAAATGTGAAATGTAAAGATAACATCACACAGAACCCTGATCCTGCTAGTGTAATTTGCCCTCGATCCATCGTTCCAAAATCCATAATAAATACAACTAAATTTTGCTTAATCTGCAAAAGGGTGCTTGATGGTCAAATTAAGAATATCTCTTAGTACATATAAACAAGGAAATAGAAAGGGCAATAAATCTTACTGGGTTTTAGGTAGTAGAATCCAGCGAGCTTTGTTTATGACTCGTTACGCTGTCAATTACGGAAATGAAAAGAAGTCAAAAGTCCCCTTCGTACAAGAAGGCTAAAAGCGGGTGCTTGCTCAACTAAAAGCGGGATACGAATGCTGCTTGTCATAGCCGCCTTTGTCGTTTGTTTTAAGCGTGTCCGGATAAAGCATGTCTAAACTGTAACAATAATTCTTCTTAAACACAGCCACGTCAATTTTAATCATCAATAAAATCATATTTAAATAGAATCATGGAAAAATAGAAAATATGTAAATAAAAGATGATGAGAAATCAATAAGCCCCCCTATTTGTTTCTCATTTCTTCTCCATTAAAATAAAAATTAAGATCGTTATCCATCACATCAAGTTATCAAATTTGAATTTCTATCTCTTGTGTGAACCCATAACGACTATATTTTTCATTCTTATTTTTACAAAAATGAGAATCAAACACCCCCTAAATGTTTCTTAAAATAAATAAAATGAAGAATCAAAATAAATATTATTGTTAAAGTATAAAAATTTTACTATATAAATTTAAAGATGCTATCATTTATACATAATGGAAATAAAGCCTCTGGAAAAGGATATGAACGTTTCCAAAATTAAGGAAACAAAAAACTTATTACGTCTAATCACATCCAATAGAAGAGATAACTTTTGAAGAAAAACACATATTTCAAACTTTTGTGGATAAGTGACAATTTAATTTAATAACAATTGTGCTGTTTGGCCAGGTCCTGGTCAAACAATAGGGCATTCATGTGAAGCCCCTGTTGGATTGGCCTCACCGCCAAACAGGTTTTTCCATTTAGTAATGGGCATATTGACAATATAATTCCAAATTGAACACATAAAACTCAACAAAAAAGGTTAACACTTTGGATAATTTCTCTTTTATACAAGAAGCATTTTAGTTCTTATAATGGGTGGTTTGAAATGCACAATTAGGGCATCCAAGTACAAGTTTGTGATCCACTGTGTCCGTGTGTCCTCATTTTGGCACAAACGTACAACTTATGCTACAACATTTTTGTGTCCCCATCTGGCACGGTTGGAGCTCAACTTCAACCAAAAACAAGAAGCTATAAACTCAAGCTGCACAATATAACTTGTAATTACACAAGATTCAATAACCCAAGCTGTAATTATATTAATTGACTGAAGTTGACATAGAAATAATAAAGTTAAACAGAAAACAGAGAAAGAAGGAGCTTACCAGAAAGCGAGAAACGCAGAAAGTAGAGAGGAAGAACAGAAGAAGATGAACTGGAGGCACCGAGAAGAGGATAGACGATAGTAGCCAATTTCAATTCATCAATTCGATGACCCTTATTGTCTTCAAAGCTAAGCTATATGTAGAACAAAAACAACCTATAGGGCTTGGGCTAGCCCACTATACAAGCCCAACTAGATAAATAAAATAGATGGCCCAATCCATGACATCCATTCTTCTTAAATTACCTTGTCCTCAAGATTCAAAGTTGAGATGTCATCTTGTACGAAATTAGTTGCCTCATTCTCTTCACTACCCTTGGATTAAGCAGGTAGTGCAAAGTGACATGTGCTTGGTTGACATTATTTGCCCTACGTTCAACTAGCATGCCCGACAACCCTTGGATAGAAGTTGCTGATATACCAGATGTCCAACCATGATCCGTTGAATTAGAGAAGAGTGCAAAAGGGAAGTATTCCGCATAAAATGTTTCAGTAAAATCCTTCCCCGTAAGATGGTTGCCAGCAAGGTCTACAAATGTCTTGAAAGCAGATAGTTGTAGCTGAATCTCGATAGCAGATTTGCGGCCCATTGTGTCTCCATTTTCTAGGCAATGAGAGTGGCCACTTATACATTTAAGAGCCCACTCTGTGAATTTATGGCCCTCGGCACTAGCTTTTGCCTTTAGAACTTCATCTCCATTGCATTCTCGTCGTCGTTCAAGTGGGGCTTCTCTAGAAAAAACCACATCCCCACTGCTTTCCCCTTAGATCTTTGGCGCACTAATAACTGCAACCTCATTTTCATGATGATTACCACAGCTAAGAGTTGAATATTTGGTCTCATCAGTTTCCATTTCCATGTCTTTTTCCTCAGCGTTGTTTTTAGCAAATCGTTCACAAACCTTACTTGAAAACATGTCCCAATCAGCATTGAGGTGATTGAAGATGAAGCCATAAAACGTTATACAAGTTTTCCTTTCCAAAAACTTCTCCGCAATTCCCAACCTAAGTTCGTTAGGGACTTGGTGCATCTGGAAATATTTCCTAGCCTTCCCAAGCCATTCATTGGGTCCTTCTCCTCGAAAGTGGGGAAAATCAACCTTAGGAAGCCCGGTATTCCCTAAATACTTTGGCAAAGATTGAGCATATTGACTTAAATTGCCACCAGAAGCAAGTACATCAATATCCAGATTTATATCCATCTCCTACACCACTTGCGTTTCCATCAGTAAGCTATATTCATTAATCAATCCTTTATCTTCAGCATACTCATTGTATAAAGCCTTCACTGACTGGGTTCCAACAACTCCCATATCACCATCTAATTCATGAACCAGCCCTTCTGAACTCTTTTGACCAAGTTCCAAATCCCCAATATCAAAAACAACCATTTCACCTTCCACCATCGACATTTCATCTCTGTCCACAACAGAACACTTGTAATGGTCTTCGGAGTCTGGTTTAGCCTCAACCATTTTAATCGACATTGAAATGATCAATTCAATTTTTCTATTCATTTCCTCCATCAATTGCTCCATCCTATCTTGCCCAGTGCAGAACCTCTTCAACATTTGATCCCATGGATTTTCAGTGTCATTCATAATTCCCGATTTCTTTTCAAACCTTTTAAATTGTTCTTCCTAATTTTTGACAAGAGCTCCCATTTCCCAGCTTTCGTACTGCTCTGATACCACTTTGATATGGCCAGAGCTCAACTTCAACCAATAACAAGAAGCTATAAACTCAAGCCACACAATATAACTTGTAATTACTCAAGATTCAATAACCCAAGCTGTAATTATATTAATTGACTAAAGTTTACATAGAAATAACAAAGTTAAACAAAAAACAGAGAAAGAAGGAGCTTACCAAAAAAGGAGAAACATAAAAAGCAGAGAGGAGGAGAAGACGAAGATGAAGAAGAAGAAGAATCGGAGGCACCGAAAAAGGCAGAGAAGAGGATAGACGGCAGTGACCAATTTCAATTCATCAATTCGAAAATTCTTATTGTCTTTAAAGTCAAGCTATATGTAGAACAATAACAACCGACAAGGCTTGGGCTAGCCCACTATACAAGCCCAACTAGATAAATAAAATAGATGGCCCAATCCATGACACCGTCACAAGAATAATCATTGCAAGCAACGACCAGAAAAGAAAATTAGGGGAAACAGACAGATTCTTGCAATTCTCAGTCTAATAATTCCAAAATCTATCAATTGAAATTGTTATGTTCATATTCCTCTTTATCAATCAGGACAAACATGCAGATATATGGTTTGGATAATTTAATTTTACGAATCTACATTGAGGCGTAATATAAGGTTAGGGTTTTTAAGTCTGTTATACTTGTGTGGGTTCCAATTTAATATGGAAAGGATGAATGCCATTATGATAATTTTACTGGTGATTTTAGTGTTTGAAGGTAATTATTATGAAAGAGCGTTTTCCACTACTGTAACATATGATAGCAAGGCACTGGTTATTGATGGAACGAGGAGAATTTTGCAGTCAGGGTCTGTGCATTATCCGCGAACCACGCCTGATGTGAGTGAATTTTATTAGTATTTGGTGTAGTAATGATGATTTATTGATCTCTTATAATCAGAAGGATTCTTCATATTCATCCGTAATTTTAGTTTTAGTAAAATGAGTTGGAATTCAGGTCTGGTTTTCTGCTGTTGGTGAATTGTAGGTGTGGCCAGAAATCATTAGAAAGGCGAAGGAAGGAGGATTGGACGTGATTGAGACTTATGTCTTTTGGAATTATCATGAGCCTGTCAGAGGAGAGGTATAAAAGTTGCAAAGTGCATTTATTTTAACTAGTGAACTCGTTGGTTGAAATTCGATGAGAATATAAGCCAAATCTTGTGGTTTGCTATGGAGATTCTTGAGTGAATAAACATTTTACTTATTAAGTTCTTGCTGAAATGTGGTCTGTATTTGATTTAGTTCTGCATTATATGATAGGTCGAACTAATTACCAGTCTGCCAAGGTCTTTACTCTTTAAATCTTCTTGTGGTAGTTGCATAAAGATTTATGTGCATATATGAGAACTAATGGTCATATAGGAAACAATTGCCACCATACATTTTAATATCAAAAGCAGAACTTTATTCTGTTTCTGTTTCCATTCCTTGGCAATGAATATTGGCAGGTATGGAACCTCCAGACTATAGAATCTATTGTATCAGATATAGTCAAAGGCCAAATTTTTTCCCTAAACTATGCTGATTTGCATCAGCTTTGAAACTTAATGCGAAAAGGATGATATATTTTACGTATATTAAATATTGGTGCAATTCCATTCCAGGAACCACTTCTATGAATAATACGGCTTACTCTTCATCCTCTCCATGGTATCTAGAAAAATTGGCTTGGAGTACCCCAACTTCCAAGCACGAAAAATTATATTAGTGAAAAACAGATATAAATTTATTTGCAATTATTGTTTCCTCATTATCACCATAACTATCAACTCTGTTAGTGACTCTTTTCAAAATTTGTAGTACTATTTTGAAGGCAGGTTTGACCTTGTAAGGTTCGTGAAGACAGTTAAGGATGCTGACCTCTTTGTGCATCTGAGAATAGGTCCCTACGCTTGTGCAGAATGGAACTATGGGTCTGTCTTTTATTAAATTTTGTTGTCTAATATAATCAACCACCTTGATGCCATATGGAGTAATTAGGGGGATCGGGGCTAAACTCTCTTTCTCAAAGGCTCTGTTCACGCTAGCCCTCAAATAGTAACTCGTTTCCACTATCTTTCATCGGGTGTCTCAGTGCAGTCCTACAGCTCATAGCCTATCTTTGTAGATTTTATTATGTAAAAATACCCTACCTTCATTTATGGCATCTTAAAAATGTCCTTTAGTTTCTTTCTCAAAAGAAGAAGAAGATTTAGAGGCTATGCAATCTCAAAGTTTTATTCTAAATTGAAAGATAAAATAATCAGTCCCCTCTAGCTGCATCTTATGCTGTTTAATTATTTTTGCATTTCCTGTGCATCAGGGGATTCCCAGTCTGGTTGCACTTTATTCCTGGAATACAGTTTCGAACCACAAATGACCTTTTCAAGGTTAATTTTAATCTGTGTAGTCGGTGTTGAACTCCAATGATTCTATGCTTATCACATTCCTATTTTACTTATAAAATGTTAAGATTTTCTATAAAGCCTGTGTTATTGTCTAGCAGAATGAAATGAAGCATTTTCTTGCAAAGATAGTTAACTTGATGAAGGATGAGAATCTGTTTGCATCACAAGGAGGACCAATCATTCTTTCACAGGTTGCTTCTTCTTATGTACATGGCAGTCTACTATGGAAATTTTCTCACCAAACGCTTAAAATATTGCAAGCTGCAGTAATTTGTGTGGTAGTGACTATAATTATGTCTTAGATAATATTCATTGAGTGGTGAATGTTATCAAAATGATAATTTAATTTTACGAATCTACATTGAGGCGTAATATAAGGTTAGGGTTTTTAAGTCTGTTATACTTGTGTGGGTTCCAATTTAATATGGAAAGGATGAATGCCATTATGATAATTTTACTGGTGATTTTAGTGTTTGAAGGTAATTATTATGAAAGAGCGTTTTCCACTACTGTAACATATGATAGCAAGGCACTGGTTATTGATGGAACGAGGAGAATTTTGCAGTCAGGGTCTGTGCATTATCCGCGAACCACGCCTGATGTGAGTGAATTTTATTAGTATTTGGTGTAGTAATGATGATTTATTGATCTCTTATAATCAGAAGGATTCTTCATATTCATCCGTAATTTTAGTTTTAGTAAAATGAGTTGGAATTCAGGTCTGGTTTTCTGCTGTTGGTGAATTGTAGGTGTGGCCAGAAATCATTAGAAAGGCGAAGGAAGGAGGATTGGACGTGATTGAGACTTATGTCTTTTGGAATTATCATGAGCCTGTCAGAGGAGAGGTATAAAAGTTGCAAAGTGCATTTATTTTAACTAGTGAACTCGTTGGTTGAAATTCGATGAGAATATAAGCCAAATCTTGTGGTTTGCTATGGAGATTCTTGAGTGAATAAACATTTTACTTATTAAGTTCTTGCTGAAATGTGGTCTGTATTTGATTTAGTTCTGCATTATATGATAGGTCGAACTAATTACCAGTCTGCCAAGGTCTTTACTCTTTAAATCTTCTTGTGGTAGTTGCATAAAGATTTATGTGCATATATGAGAACTAATGGTCATATAGGAAACAATTGCCACCATACATTTTAATATCAAAAGCAGAACTTTATTCTGTTTCTGTTTCCATTCCTTGGCAATGAATATTGGCAGGTATGGAACCTCCAGACTATAGAATCTATTGTATCAGATATAGTCAAAGGCCAAATTTTTTCCCTAAACTATGCTGATTTGCATCAGCTTTGAAACTTAATGCGAAAAGGATGATATATTTTACGTATATTAAATATTGGTGCAATTCCATTCCAGGAACCACTTCTATGAATAATACGGCTTACTCTTCATCCTCTCCATGGTATCTAGAAAAATTGGCTTGGAGTACCCCAACTTCCAAGCACGAAAAATTATATTAGTGAAAAACAGATATAAATTTATTTGCAATTATTGTTTCCTCATTATCACCATAACTATCAACTCTGTTAGTGACTCTTTTCAAAATTTGTAGTACTATTTTGAAGGCAGGTTTGACCTTGTAAGGTTCGTGAAGACAGTGCAGGATGCTGACCTCTTTGTGCATCTGAGAATAGGTCCCTACGCTTGTGCAGAATGGAACTACGGGTCTGTCTTTTATTAAATTTTGTTGTCTAATATAATCAACCACCTTGATGCCATATGGAGTAATTAGGGGGATCGGGGCTGAACTCTCTTTCTCAAAGGCTCTGTTCACGCTAGCCCTCAAATAGTAACTCGTTTCCACTATCTTTCATCGGGTGTCTCAGTGCNTCAATTTGCAAAAATTTGTCAGCTTGATCGTTAACAACTAACCATATAAGTTTCAAGTTTAAGTTTTGTTCCTTTCCAATAGAGAAAGATGCATGAAATACAGCTTACTCGCAAGTTAATAAGGATAACTGAATGGCTTTGAATAATTCAGTTGAGATGGCAATGACAAGGTGGACATTCAGCCGAGACAGTCAATGCTATATTAGCATTTGGCGTAAGACTTTTTAATTTAGTACCTTCTTGAAGAGATTCAACCAAAAATAAAAAAATAAAAAAAAATAAAAGAAGTGACCATTAATTCTACAGGAAAGAAAAATAACCATGATAAAGAAAGCATAAACTGCTATCAATCCTTTTCAAGCTTGTTTGAGGTATTATGTAGGTTTTATCAGGCAACTGAAGTGGGGCCACCTGCGTGACCTACATTTAGCAATTAAGCAGTGTGAAGAATATTTAGTGAATTCCAATCCAATTCAAATTTCCCTTGGTGTGAATCTTGAGGTAACATCTAAAGATCTTATTTTTTCCTTTTAATTATCAATGACATGATATTTATACCTTGAGTGGGTTCGAAATGGACAATTCAGAGTTATTCGGAAGCTATTTAGGACTCAGTGACTGAATTTATTCCAAATTATATTACTTCTAAAAAGAACAAGGAAATGTATGATCCAAAATACCTAAATGACCAATCGAAATGTTAATGATGGCTTATGTTGTTTTATATCATGCAAGCAAAAAAATAAAAAAATAAAAATTTATAATGGGCATCTTATCAGTATGTTTAGGTCTACAAACTGTACCATACGATGACTACAAATTTTCATGTTGAAAATGTTGCATTTACAGCGAATTTAACAATCAATTCTCTGTCAGGCACATGTGTACTATAGATCCTCCAATGACTGTGCAGCCTTTCTTGCTAATTATGGTAGCACTTCGGACGGTACTGTCAAATTCAATGGAAATTCATACTTCCTTCCTGCATGGTCTGTCAGCATTCTTCCTGATTGTAAGAATGTTATATTCAACACGGCAAAGGTAATCCCCTCTTGCCCTTTTCTGTTCTCTTTTCCTTCATGAATAATACTGTAAGTTCCTATTATCCGTTCTTCATTTTCAGAAATTTGGAACGGGGTCCAGGGTTGATGGTTTAGCTAAATTAGGATTAAATTTTGACATGTATATCCCTATCTTAATTCCTTGTTTGGTCCGACAGTCACAATAAAATTGTTCCTGAATATCTATTTGTAACGTCTCCCAACGGATTGATAAAGGATAGAGGGGAGAGTCAACTAGAAAGGAAACACCAAGGGAAATACACGGTTTAATGTCTGGAATTTTTATAACACAAGAAAATCTAATTCTCATTAATTTTTTCTAGAGTCACCTACTGCCTTTAGGTGCCAATTTTCTGATCTTAAAGTCATCATATGATGCATATATAAATATGGTTTAATTTTGTCATGGGATATGACTACGAATTCATTGGTAGAAGATGGTATTTCTATGTAAACTCTTGAGATAAGGGATGCAGAAAGATAAATTAAATGTGAGGATTACGTCTACAGAGATCCTCTCGCATGTTCATAAAGGAGAAATCACTATCTTGATCTTTTCATTGCCACTAAAGTGGTCCAGTTGGAATTCTTAAGAGTAGCCAAAGGAGTAATTTTATAGCCATGTAAAACAGATACAATTAATTTCTTAGGCCCGAATCATTGCTAAGAATCAGAATACGTTAGTGGTTAGATAGGGGTCACAAATCTCATGATTATTTGTCATTAAGAATTATTTTTCTGGAAACTTTGGTGAATTTGGGGAGTTGATTCTCTCTCTCTAATTGAAAATTTTCTATCGGTGATGCATCTGTTTGAATTTCTGATTTAGCTGGGGAAGCATCACCAAAGTTGAACACCTCTCTGGTTCAATATCTTATGAAGGTTTTTATTTTTATTTTTTGTTGCACGATATGGTCAAAGGTTGCTTCACAAAAAACTAGTGGTGATGATGTTTTCACTCACATTACTATGCTTGAGTCTTCACTAGCATCATCAGCTTGGAGTTGGCATAAAGAAAAAGTGGGCATTTGGGGAAATAACTCATTTGAGGCATCGCGTTTACTGGAGCAGATAAATACGACAAAAGATACAACTGATTTTCTATGGTACTCAACAAGGTAATATGCTGGATTGTTTTTTTATTTTTCTTTTTGGTTGTTGTTTCCCTTGGTTAAGTCTCTTATAAATGTTATGCAGAAGTCTAAATTTGCAAATTCACTGCTTGATTTGAATTTAAGGGTACTTGATCAATGCACTTCAATATTATTCTGGATTTTTTGGAGTCGTTCTTTAAATATCATCAGCTCTTGGGGAAAAAAAAAAAAAAAAACTAAAATGGGGGTAGAAAATGAGTTTTCAACCGGGAAAAGAGTAAAAATAGTCTTGTTTAATCTTCTGTTCTTTCCTTTTCATTTCTGAGCTTTGTTGTTGTATACCAGAAGTGAAAATACTTTAGATTTGAAATTTGACACACGAGACACTATTTATATTATTTAAGTAATTATTATTATTTATCTAGTTGTTTCTTGACTTTCTGAAGCTCTGTATATTTCCTAACCATTTCTTCCAAAAACTTCCATGTTACTTTTTGGCCATGTTTGGCAGCATAAATGTGGATGAGAAAATCAAGCAAAATCAAACAAAAGAATTAGGCTTGCTTATTGGGAGTTTGGGACATGCAGCTCTTGTTTTTGTAAACAAAAGACTAGTAGGTAAGTAATGCATTAATTAGACCTTTCATCTCTTCTCTTTTTGTATTGCTTTTTAAATTTTTACATTAAAGTATATAAGATATAAGTTATTGAAGTTATTTTTACGTTTTTGTTTATTTCTCAAGATTAATTAGGGACTTTATTCAATTCTCTGCCTGCATAGTGTTAATGCTAGATCCCTCTCCTTCTTATGCTGTAATTGATTAAGCTTATCTTGATATGTAAATCCTGCATGATACTTTCACTGATAAGCCAGTTGTTCACTTGTTCTCTCCATGATGAGTTAATTATAGATTTGCACTGAAGAATGGTGTCTGGCATTGGAGCTCCTTATCTCTTTCCCATCCCTCAATCAATGATAGATCCACTTTTAAACTCCTTAAGAATGATCTTTGTTAGGTTCATAAGCTCAGAAAATGAAATTACATCAAAGTCTA
The DNA here is from genome assembly GCF_002742605.1 of Olea europaea var. sylvestris. Taxonomy (NCBI): domain Eukaryota; kingdom Viridiplantae; phylum Streptophyta; class Magnoliopsida; order Lamiales; family Oleaceae; genus Olea; species Olea europaea. The sequence continues at coordinate 11,114,623 of NC_036257.1, read as the reverse complement.
TGACATTTAATACTCTTCTCACCTTTTGATGTGTTTAGGCATTAATCTCTTGGCTCCAATCATTTTTTTGGGTGTTAGTCCATATGTATATACTGTGACTTGTGGATTTTCTTCTCAGTTTTATACTCACTACATCTATAACATTTGCTTTATTTTGTAAAACCAATTTAATATGCATATTATTTTAAGAACGTGATGTAAATTTAATTTCACCTATTTGGCCCCATTTTAGATTTAAAATTTGTCACAGGAGAAAAATGACTTCCATCGTTTCAGCTTTTTTCTCTTTTGTGTGGTTGTAATGGGAATTAAAGAAAAATCATTGGATATAGATGAAGCAAATCTTTGGGCATCTGAAAAGGCAAAGCTTGGTAAACAAGGGAGGGAAGTAATTGACTTCTGAGTCTCTGACAAGTGGCTGGAATTAATTTTTCAAAACCTGAACATGATATTAGCAGTCTAATTGATTTAGCGTTTGATCTATGCATACATATATGTTTTTACTTGGGACTTTTCAGGATTTGGCTATGGTAATCATGATGATGCCAGCTTTGTGCTCGCGGAAAAAATTAGCCTTCACAGTGGAAGTAATACATTGGATGTGCTGAGTATGATGATTGGTTTACAGGTGATCCAAAATGTTTCAAATTGTCCTCACTAGCATTCTTAAAAATTTAATTAATAGCGTTTATTTGATTATGTTAATCTCCCTATCTTAACCGTGCAACAGCACACTTAAGAACAATGTTCGTTTCTTTTTGTTAATCACTAGCAGTAGAATATGTGATAGAGATTGGTGCGAGCTAACACAAACGTGCTAGAATATTCCTATAATTTTTTGATCACTAATATTTCTGAATGGTATCATCTTTATTTATGAGGTGGAAGCGCTGAATACAGTAAAATTCAATAAAAATGAGGTTTTACTAATAAAGTTATGGAATTTTGTTTCTTTGTGGCAACCCCAATACAAGTTTCTAGAGAAGTTGCTTATGCTTTACTGTTTAATAAAAATTTATTGTGCCCCCTTTATGGTATACATTATGTGAAAGGATTTGGATTCCTGCTGCTTTAGTGGTGCTACTACAACTTTCTAAATCAAATTATTTCTGGGATTACTATTTTGATCTGTGCTCTTTGACCAGTGAAGAAAAGGATAAACACTTCATATAATATCATTATCTCATGTAGGACCTTGAGAATTTGTGTTGCCAGTGACGAGATTTAAGTACAGTGACACATTTTAATTTTGCATATCAAAAGGAAAAGAAAGCAAGGACCAGAGATTTCTCATGGACAAACGTAGGTTACCTTATAAAGCTTTTACTAATGCATACAACTGGAAATCATGACTTTCTGTGCATTGCAAATTGAAAAAATAATATCCAAACAAATGACATCTAGATGATAGAAGTCATTCACATTGCATTATTATTTTTTCAAATAAAGACTTAAAAATTGACATAAGATCTTACGTCTTTCTTGGATAAAGAATAAGCTAGCAGTTTAGCATTTAAAAGTTTAGATAACCAGTGACATTGCCACTTCATTGCAGACTTCTTTTATTTTGGAACTCTTCGAGCATGAGGAACAAGGAATAAATTGAAGGCAAGAGTTCAATTCAAATGACAAAAGAAAAGGACATTTGAATATGTTGCTAACCAATTTAGGATACAACAGAACTGTTTTCCTTTTATTATTTATGAAGATGAAACTTGCAAAAGTTCCATTTACAAGATAGCTAAATGAGAAAGTTTTCCTCTCAAATGTGTCTGCCTAGCATAGTTCCCTGAAATGTTTAACATATATTTTGGTACCTTCTTGTTTTTAAAACGCAAAATTTTTCCTGCAAATGAACTTAACTTTTCCTGGTGCTTGAATATCATTCTCCAGAATTATGGACCATGGTTTGATATCCAAGGGGCAGGAATATATTCCGTTATACTCACCCATTTGAAGAATTCCAAGGAGGATCTTTCTTCTGCACAGTGGACTTATCAGGTTGTTGGCTTTAACCTCAATAAACTATATTGCAGTCTACATGATGTAATTTAATCAAGTGATCATCATACAATTGGGAAATCATTTTTTAGCTTGTGCTTTGAATTGTTGAAGTTTTCACGAAGTGAGTTTGTACTTCACTTCAGGAAGATTGCAACTTTGACATCTAATGACATGAAAATGATGTTCGGGATGTGTAATCTTTCCAGGTGGGTCTTGAAGGGGAATTTATTGGACTTGATAACATATCTCTTGCAAATAGTTCAGTATGGACTCAGGGGAGTGNAAAAAAATGTTCCTATTAATTGGATCTCTCTGCGTGCAAATGCTTGAAAAAATGAATGATGCCCAAATGAAGCATCTATGGGATCCTTGACCTTTTATTCTCTGTAGCCTTTGGGCATCATATTTGGAACATGTCATTGATCCGAGTAAAAGCATGAAAAGCAGAAGTGTAGGTGGAAGAAATGCAGAATTTAAAAGGAATTCTCTGAACCATACAGTCTGATGAGAGTAATAAGCACTAGTGTTTTTCTCCCTTTCTGCTTGCATACATCTATTTTTCCCCCTTTGTTTGCATAGCTAATCAGAGATAACTTCCGAAAGAGACAAAAAAGAATTAACTCTTAAAATGCTTGGATTGACATCTAGCTTCTCATTCTCAGGCTATATTCCTCGCACCTGAGGGAAAGGGTCCTGTGTCATTGAATCTTTCTAGCATGGGGAAGGGTCAGGTATGGGTCAATGGGCAGAGTATAGGACGATATTGGTCTACTTATCTCTCACCATCAACTGGCTGTTCAGAGAGTTGTGACTACAGGGGAACTTATGATGCATCCAAATGTTTAAAGAAGTGTGGTCAACCGGCTCAAACATTGTAAGTGAGAAAGCCAAATGCACTTTAATTAATTTCGCTGAGGTTTCACTGGGGATTAAAGTAAAGAAGTAATTTGATTATCGTTTGCTTTATGTTACCTACAACTTGTGGAAAGAATAGTTGTTTGGTTGATTTTCAAGGGACCATCCGTAACTAGTATCATTTTCAGACAAATTAAAGCACTATGGCGACCGTCTTTTCGTCCATTTAATTCCTATCAATGATGTTACTTTCTCGTGTTGTATGTGTTAACAATTATTTGGCATTTGTTTGCACAACTTATTTGAAAATCATTTTTCCTCAAACTCATTTTCCACCGTAACTTTTTGCTACTTTTTACCACCCCCCCCCCCCCCCCCCCCCCCCCCGACTTTCCACCAGTTGATACTTGGAAACCACAATTGGGTTTCATATCTCAAACTCCTGAACTGCGACTGGCATGTGAGGAAGGATGGAAAATTGCTGCTATTCGCTTTGCTAGCTTTGGTACCCCTGGAGGAGATTGTGGAGCATTCAGTCAAGGAGTTTGTCATGCCAATGTTTCATCAATTGTTCAGCAGGTAAGTAAGCTCATCATATCATTCATTTATTCTGTTACAAACTGCCCACTGTACAAAACAAAATATTAGATATACTTCTTTAGACGAGGTGAAACCAAAGGTAAAGATTGTCCTACTATTTCCCCACATTAAGTCTGCATTTCGGCGACAATTTGTGTAGAAATGCCGTAAACGTTCAGAATGTTTAACCACAGTAGGCTGAGGCTTTTGGCATAAGCAAGAATAGAAGAGAGTAATAGATATTGTAATAAAAATGGCTCAGTCAATGTAATTTAAGCAGCAGTCCAATGCTATCCATAGAAGGAAAGAGAGAAAGATGTGTTCTTCAGAATCTCTTCGGGGAATAGAACAATATACATGGCAATATTCTTGAGAAGAAATAGATGTAATTTTCTGAAGTACATGAACATGCATATGATGCATCGAGTAGAATTCTACAGAATTTCGTTAGATTATGCTGGTATACTATACAAATCAGTCAGAAATGCAATTAACATTACACGATTAGTCGTTGCTAGCCTCATTTTAACTTCTCTCGTCATTAGATCGTAGTGTTTGTGTTGGTGAGAGGCAATATGCGCAAATTCCTGACGTATTTTGATGATATTACAGGCGTGTATTGGGAAGCAGAGATGTTCGGTTCCTATTTCAACAACAAAACTAGGAGATCCATGTCTTAATGTGCCGAAAAGCTTGATGCAATTAACATTACACGATTAGTCGTTGCTAGCTTCATTTTAACTTCTCTCGTCATTAGATCGTAGTGTGTGTTGGTGAGAGGCAATATGCGCAAATTCCTGACGTATTTTGATGATATTACAGGCGTGTATTGGGAAGCAGAGATGTTCGGTTCCTATTTCAACAACAAAACTAGGAGATCCATGTCTTAATGTGCCGAAAAGCTTGGCAATTGAAGCTCTTTGCAGTGGTTGAAATAAATTCTTCCTGGCCTGAGGGATCACGTTACAGATTCTGATACTTATGGCTAGGAAAACACATGAAATAATGTTTGACTAAAGCTTAAAAATTTGCTGTAAGTGGATTTGATCAAGCAGATGATTCGACTCAAAAATTATCGACACTCGATTTAGTTTATGTTTGGTTTATTTTAAGGGTTTGCATTTAAATTTTGTCTATAGTAATAATATTTTAGTTTGACTAGTAACACTTGTGAAACATGTGTGTTCGTTTCAATTAAAGAGTGGACCCACCTCAAAAGAGAATAAGAAAAAGTAATGAACATGGTCTTGTCCTCATCGTATGTCGGTAATAATTGATGAAGATATTTATGTAGAGAGGGGATCCAACCTTTCGAAGCCTAGTAGGAAGTTCTCGTTCAATTCTTAAAAAAAATAAAATAAATAAATAAAAATTTAGAAATTAGAATTGAGAATTGATTGGATCTCGAACTATTATTGGTTCTTGAATTGAAACTGTTGATATTGACTCTAGAACCAAATCTATCCTATCTAGAACCAAATCTATCCGTTTTGTAAGTTTATTTTTTATTTTTTTTTATTTACCCAATTCCAATAAGTCAAACCTTGCAAGTAGAAAGCTTGTACGGCTTAGCAAGTATCACGTTTGCTAAGATCCAAATAGTAATAAAAATTTAGAAATTAGAATTGAGAATTGATTGGATCTCGAACTATTATTGGTTCTTGAATTGAAACTGTTGATATCGACTCTAGAACCAAATCTATCCTATCTACAACCAAATCTATCCGTTTCGTAAGTTTATTTTTTATTTTTTTTTATTCACCCAATTCCAATAAGTCAAACCTTGCAAGTAGAAAGCTTGTACGGCTTAGCAAGTATCACGTTTGCTAAGATCCAAATAGTAATCATCCTAACCAATTAGATTTTCATTTAAATATTTGAATTATATCACTCTCGTTTTTAGTTGATCTTTACGTATTGTTCGTCCCATAAATCCTTATTGAGGCATTGCAAGCAAGAGTCATAGCAAAAATTGGATTCTATATTTCTAGATATCGAATGTCATTTTTGTTTACAATGGTTAAGAAATAGTTGAAATATGTTTTTGGTATTTTATTTTTTGTATTTTCAATTGATATTGTGAAGATAATATGCAATGTGGTCTCATGATTTTTTTAAAAAAAATTGTTCAGGTACAACTAAGCCCCCGTTTGAGCCCCGTTATTTCTCCTTACATTAAATTAAATTTTTGTCTCTTCTACTTTTAACCAAACAATTTTCAATGAAATAATATTATACATAAATTAAAAACTTTTCAATCACTCATTTTTGAAACAAAACACTATTCAAAACATTATAATGAGAAATAATGGGGCTCAAACGGTTTCTAAATTGACAATTCGTGTTCAATTCCAATAATTACTCAGACTTGAATATTTTCATTATAAAATGTCCGAAATATAATGGGTGGTTCCTAATATTAAAAAAACTTAGGAAGGACTCGTCGAATGTCCATGTCTAGTAACTCATGATCCTATCTTTGTTATTTGGATTCTAAGACTACATATATCATCCAAACCAAAATACGAAATGGAAAAAAAATAAAATTAAGGAATAATATTTAATTGCATTATTTAATAACTATTTGGAACGATAAAATTGAAAATAGATAATTTTTTGACATATAAGAGGATATGATTGATCTTAGGCACACTTAAATTAAGTATCGATACTTAGGAGATCGATTTTTTATAAGTAAAATCTATTATAAAAATTAAATTTCGAGGAGATCAATTTTTTTTTTTGGAAGGAAATTAAGGGGTTTTGAATAAATATTTTTAGAGGATATACTAAAAAAAATTCTTGCATTTACGATCGGTTTAAAATTACCGATGATCGATTTTTTCCCGGCTATATCACTGTGTGGCGCTGGACAGGACAGAACCACTGGTGGGGGGCCTTATCATTTAATTTTATAGAGAGCAATATAAAAATAACGGCATAACAATCACCCAACCACTACACTGCAGCTGTAGGAAAATTTATTTGCCATAATTGATTGAAAATTTGTGGGTTTCTTCTCAGCCTTTGTACTACTCTCAGATTGCAGGCACATTGATTTCTGTTCTTTGAAACTTCTTAATGTACGTATTCGTGTGTGTGTGTGTGTGTATAATTGGATCGATGGTAATACTGATCTTTGATGATCTGTGGCAGTAATGGGTGAGCTTGAGCCGCGGTGGATGGGGAGGGCAATGGTTTTCTTGCTAATTATTTGGGGAGTTCATGGTTGGGGAAAAGAAGGCCACTTTATCATTTGCAAAATTGCTGAGGTATTTCTGTGTTTTTATTAATTATGTTTATGAGGATTTTGAATATAAAAAAAAAAAAAAAAAAAAAAGGCGCTGTAAAGTTATTTTCAGTGGTTGATAATGGAATTTTTGTTGTGTGAAATGCATAAAATAATCAAAGATATCTTCTCTTGATGGCTGACCCCAATTCAAGAAATATAAAATTTCAATTTTTATGATGATAACAATTTTGATTTCTAGTTAAAGATGAATACGATGATGCTATTGAAGTTATAATATTATTGGTAGCAGATAGCTACTCCTATATTTTTGGAGTTTTAGAGTGACTTACCAGCAGCTATTTTGTGTGGCAATAATTTTTTGCTTTACTGGAAAACAAAGCAAATTTCAGTTTTTTGTATTTCTGCAAGGGATTATAAATACTGTACAGAAGGGATATTTGGAATTGCAAGCAGATAATGATGTTATTTTTTCGCCTGTAAAGCTAGGCAATAGATGGCAAGAACAGTGTTAAGAGTATATAATTTGAACAAGCCTTTGAATGCTACTGGCCTGTACTTTCACCGCTTAGATCATGATTGTTTCGTATTTAGGAATGCTCATTTGTGTTTCAAAGTTTTAAATGGCTGACATAAATATTTGCTAAATCTTCTTCGAATCAGGTCTGGGAACCTCCCAAGAGTTCTACGCGAAATATTTTTTTTTTTTTAATTGCATATCAATAGAGGTGCTAATAAAGCCTGTTGTTTCAAGATTTCAAGAAAGACCCTTCAGAGAACAGCTCAAAAAAATTGAACGCTTAACAATGTCAAAGAGATATGTTCCTAAGAAGCACGGATACGGATACATAATTCGAGTACGATACGATATGGATACGCCGATATGACTTTTTTGAAAAACTTAGGATACGCCGATACGTGTTATAAATTTCAACATAAATTTATTAATATTAAAAAAAATTAATACAGAAGCATGATAATGAAAATAAATAAAATACCAAAACACTTTATCTTAATCATTAATTGTAGAAACTTCACTTCCTTCTACATCAACAACAATTTCTTCATTATTATTAAAAATAACAATCTTCAATTCTGGCTCATCTAATGATAGATTAGCAACCTTAATCAGTCTAACACCTTCAAGAGTATCAAAAGAGTTTTCAAAAATTTCCCACATTTTGGATTCTCCTTTTGAATAGAGATCTAATCTTTTTTTTCTTTCTTTCTTTCTTTTTTTTTTTTGCACGTTATTAAGGGGTGGACATGGGTTGGGTTGGGTTGGGTTTTTACTCGACCCAAACCTAACCCAAGTCAACATATTCGGTTTGATATAAAATTAACCTAATCGAACCCAATTACGTATTTAAATCCAACCCAATCAAGATCGGTTGGGTTGTTCGGTTTGTAGTTCACATTTTATTCATGATCCTAAATGAAGGTAGCGAGGGTCAAGGGAATATTGTTTCGATGCTTCTTAGATCGGTTCTTTCAAGAATTTAAGTTACCTTGATGAAGAACTCTTTCAATATAACTGATGTAGACAGTTTTGGAACTATATAGGAATATCTTACTGAAGATGCTTTGACTGCAATCAAAGCATTGCTTCCAGATACGGCTGAAGGTGACCTTGCTCCTGTTTGCTACTGGGCAGATGAGATTAAGCACCACTACCACTATCGCTGGAGTAGTCCTTTACATTATGTTGATACACCTGACTTTAGGTGCAACTACAAGTATTGCAGTAAGATAAAATCTCTTCCTCATTAATTTGTATCCATCAGTTTTAGTTTGTTCATCTCTTAAACAATATCCATTTTCATTATTTGACTAGAAAAGAAATGCCACTTAAGTTACTTAGGTAATGTCCTGTTTCCACTGATTTGAGATGGTTAGGGTTGCATATTACTGCATGTTTCTTTATGAGAATCATGTATATTATTGTTTTTAGCTCTCAAAGGCAGAATTCAATTGTTTTCTCGTTGTCCTTCCTATTTAGGAATCAATTGTGGTCTTTCTGTTCTTTTTAGGTTTTTATGTTGCTACTGAATATATAAATAAATATGGCTTCTCTCTTGAATTTATATAATCTATTCTTAACTGTCATGGCCACGTAAATTGGTCATGGAGAAGCAGAGACTAAGTCATAATTATCATGATTTCTTCTCTTTTTTGTGATACTATTTCATCAACTTTAGTCCTACCATCAAAAGACATATATCTTTATTTGAGGTCAAAAAATATTCAAGAGAAAATAACTTATAAGTTGTTATTACCTGATGAGAATATTTGTATAATATCTCGTCTAATTTCTGACAGGAGATTGCCATGACTCTCATGGACACAAAGATAGGTGTGTCACTGGAGCAATTTATAACTATACCAAGCAACTTGAGTCATCTTCTTATGCTTCTGATTCATTAGGATTAAAATGTAAGAATCAATAATTAGCTGATTTGGTGACACCATGAAAATTGGACGCTCATTTCTTTTAATGGCAGACAACTTGACAGAGGCACTCATGTTCTTATCGCATTTTGTTGGTGACGTCCATCAGGTCAGCTCATCTTTCGTAGTCCTAATATCATTTGAAAGTATGAAATTGATAATGCAAAGTGACAGTGATTGCGGAAAAAATCAACTTAACAGCTTAAAAAAAAAGAATGAACACAGGTTTTGTTGAGAGGCATTGACATTTGAAATTTTCTTTTGCTGATCATTTGGATTTTACATTTTATGTAATGAAAAAATTGTTAATTACAATATCTGGCACATAATTAATTAGGAAGTTGTATATTATGGTTCTTAAATCTGCTTTCTTTTAACAGCGACACTGTATGATATTGCTTCTTGATATTTACCAAGTGAAAATGTTGGGCATTTAGTGCATGAATATTGACCCCCTGCTTGTACTGTAAGGATTATAAATTAAAACCTTCAGTTCTCTTAAATATATGCACTTAACTTCCTTAAAGGTAATTTATTTGACCAACGTATGAACGTACAAGAGGTCTTATCTCATGGTAGGACATTTCTCTAGGAAATATAAACAAATAAAGAATATGTAGACTCAATTGTTTGAAAAATTCATTTTGGTTGGCAGCCACTGCATGTTGGTTTTGTTGGAGACAAGGGTGGAAACACAATAAAAGTCCGTTGGTACAGAAGGAAAACTAATTTGCACCATGTAAGTTGTGTAACTTTGGATTCAAAGTTTTGAACACCATCCATCTTCCTACACATATTTTCTCCAATAAGCAACATATGTTCAAGCTCTTTAGATCAACAATACTGATATTCTGTTAAGTGATAAGATGCAACCTGCTAATTCTTTCAATATCAATCAAGTGGTATTTGCCATTTTTGAGCCTCTTCCTTTCTAAGTATGACCACTTCCTCCTTTCTGCATGTGATATCTCCACTCCCTTTTGCATCCCCTCCAAAACACCATTGTCTCAGGCCTTCATGAAATCAAATTAATTTGAGGAAGGATTTTGATTAAATTCTCAAATTCATTTTCTAAGATGATTCTCATAAGATGCTGCCAAGTTTGGATTCATTGATGTGTTTGGTCCTAATAATTTTTTGCTTAATTTTAATGCTATCTTATCATGTTTACATTATTGAAGGTATGGGATACTATGATAATTGAATCAGCCATGAAGACATTCTATAACAAAGATATCGATGAAATGATTCAATCGATTCAGAGCAATATCACCGTAAGATTCATACGAATCCTTCTATTGCGTTTGTGAATATGGTTGTAAGATATATTAAAGGGAACAAGGATGCCTCAGATATCTATGCTGTCTTTTCGAAACGTCGTTTAGAACACCTTAAATATTTTTTCTGAAGAATATTTACTTCTTAATGAACCTTGCCATTTCCATAGCATCTATAAACACTGTTGGCCAGATTCTGAAATTGTAAGAGATTTTATGCAGTTCATATTCGTATCATCTTTTTTCCTCTTTTTTAACTGGCAATAGGATGACTGGTTGGTTGATGTTCCATCTTGGGAAAATTGCAATGCTACAGTTTGTCCAGATACGTGAGTACATTTTTTGTCCTTGTTTCTATTTGCTAGTTTGCAGTGGTTGTGAGATAATTTTTTATTATGTGCATTAAAAAATCATGCGAATTTTTTCTTCTCTTTCGTTTTTCAATCTTCTTGAGATACGTATTGGCTCCTGATTCGTATTTCCTTGGATCATCTAATTCTTGAAGAGATCAGTTTTAGTGGCAGTTGACAGCATTAACAATTTTGACATGTAGCATCGAAGTCAATGAATTGCATGGTTTGATCAGAGAAAAGTGTGAGAACTATATGGGTGTGGTGTCTTGGATTAATCTGAGAAGTGATTTTCATTCTTGGAGCTGACTTTCTATGATGGTTTTTTTAGCAGGAAAAGGGAGGATGTCATCGTCTGAGAGTTCTGATGCTTAGTAGTAAATAAATTCATAAAAAAATGATTGGATTGCTCATCGTGTAGGTATGCTTCGGAAAGCGTTAAAGTAGCATGTAAATTTGCTTACAGAAATGCCACACCAGGGAGCACTTTAGGAGGTACAAATGAGCCTTGTTAACCCTCTTACTCTTTAATGACTGTCTAATTAATTTCAGAATATTATTTAACTGGGCTGGGCTGTTTTTCCTTTTCATGTAAAATATGTTAAACAATGCAGTTTGGATTGAAGTATACTTATCATATGAACCCTGTTTTCTGAAGCTAGAAATTGAAATAATTCAATTATTTTTCTGCCACCTCATTTCTTGTGGTTACATGAATTCTATGCGTAGTTCTAGCACATGGTCGATTAGGCAAGATATTCTCTTCAGCTCTTGGAGTTATTGCATAATAATAGTTATCCTTTGTGACCTTTTTTCCTGTCTCGTGCAGATGATTACTTTCTCTCTCGGATGCCAGTTGTAGAGAAGCGATTGGCTCAAAGTGGGGTCCGTTTGGCAGTTATTCTCAACCAAATTTTTGCATCACACCCGTCAATTGCAAAAGAATGAATGGTAACAGGAGGATAGAGATGGATTGCATCTTATCATTCCTTCAAAGCTGGAAATTCTCCACACGTCAAGAAATGAACTACCTAAGTAACCAATTGTCTGTCATTAAAGTCTACTATTAGAACATGTATTTTATGTGTAACTTCAAAGTCACACTGTTTTCAAATGTTGGTATACCTCTAGTATTATGGAATATGCCCATTTGTTGCTTCTGTTTATAGCTTACTTGGAGAGTAATTGAAATGGGAAGAATCTTTAGCTTGTACACATCAGCATAAATAAATAATTTATGTATATATAGAACAGGCCCTCCACCATGGTATCACTTCATTATTGTCCATTTTCAATTCCAAGAAAATCGTTTTCGCAGAATTGAGAGAGCTTACAGCTTTAAAGAGAATGTCTTTACACTTTTTTGCTTTCTTTCTTGTTTTTTCTTTCGGTTATGGACCTCGTGTTGAAGCATGGAGCAAAGAAGGTCATGTCATGACATGTAAAATTGCCCAGGTAAACTCTTCTAACCATGCATGTTCTTTCAAAATTTCAAGAATCCATTTTTGCTTAGATTAGATGATAATTTGTTTCGAAAACATAGGACCTGTTGGAACCTGAGGCGTCGCAGGCTGTTCAAATGCTGTTACCTGACTATGTCGATGGTGACTTGTCGGCCCTGTGCGTGTGGCCGGATCAAGTAAGGCACTGGTATAGATACCGGTGGACGAGCCCTCTTCACTTTATTGACACACCCGATGAAGCTTGCAATTTCAACTACAAAAGTAAGCTCTGGTTTATCTACCATTCTCCAAGAAGTCTCTCTTTTTTTTTTTTTTTTTTTTTTTTTTAGTTTGCACTTTGTTACGTGTCATTATCTTATTGGACAGTTTAAATTTCAAATAGTTTTTTCATCAAATTGACATTTGACAACAATGCAAGTGTCAATCAAAGTGTCAAAAATCAGTGTACAAATAGCAAAGTTTTTAAAAAATTATCGAAATGTTTATATTTTCATTGAAAAAAACGTTTATTTTAATTCTTGGATCTTCATGTACAATTAATTAAAGGGGATTGTCATGATACTCATGGAGTGAAGGATATGTGCGTTGCTGGGGCCATTCAAAATTTCACAAATCAGCTTTCACACTATAGGCATGGAACCTCTGATCGACGTCGTAAGAGAATTACTCTCCGTTAATTTTCTTAAATATTTTTGCATATAACTAATTAAAATCAATAAAAACGTAATTAATTTTTAATATTGAATTTTAAAAATGAGTTCATTTAAATTCATTTGGTTTACAGACAACATGACCGAAGCTTTGTTGTTTTTGGCCCACTTCATGGGAGATATTCATCAAGTGAGTGAGCCCTTTATGTAAATTTTATTACTTTGATTATTTTTTTCTCAACTTTCTCTTTCTTTTATTTATTTATTTATTTTTATTTTTTCCCCCTTTTTGTGATTGTTTTCTATTAGCCCATGCATGTTGGGTTCACAAGTGATGCAGGAGGAAATACGATTGAATTGCGTTGGTTCAGACACAAATCGAATTTGCACCACGTGAGTTTTCTCGATTTAAGAATTCTATTATTATTATTATTATTTTTTTTTTTTGAATATGTTATAATTCTTGAATAGAAATGAGAAGTAAGAAATGACGACTGAAATAGTGAAATAACGATTAAAAAAATTAATTTTTTGTGGTGAAAAATTGAGGCGAAGTATGAAATAGCAAAATAGGAAGCATTTAATGGTGAAGGAAGTTTGAGATTTAACATGATTAATGATTATTTGTCAAATTATTTTGCTCAATTAAACGTGGTTTATTAACGTCATTTTATTTAACTATGTAGGTGTGGGATAGAGAAATTATTTTGACAGCTGCGGCAGATTATTATGGGAAGGACACGAGCCTCCTTCAACAAGACATTGAAGGAAATTTTACAGATGTATGGACCAACTTAGCTCTTGTTTGGTAGAAATTAAAATTTTAATTAAAGTTAACAATTAATTTTAATCATATATTTTGTAAGATCCACAATTTTTTAATCACAGATTTCATTAATTTTAATCAAAATCTATTACAAATTTGATTTTAATCCCTAATATATTGGCTTCTAAGAACGTTTTCAAGATTCTTTTTAAAAGTGAAATATTTTTTTATTTTATTAAAATTAGGTTTCAATATAATCTCTATTTTAACTTTTTATAATGGAGGGTGGGTCTGGACTTTGGCTATCTAGATTTAAATGATCAAAATCACTCTCTATTTGTATTTTATAGTGTTACATTTAATATCGTTGCAAGTTTCTATACTTCATCATTTGATTTACTAATATCGTATCGAATATTTTAGCCAATGACACCTAGAAATATATATATTAATTGAAAAATGAGAGGAAAAACGATAAATGATTGTTGAAAAAAGTAAAATAAAAAATTTATTTAAATATATAAAATATTACACTTTTTAAATTTAGAGCTACTCTCTATTATGGTCAAAATGTTTTTTAAAATTAAAAAGTCTTGAAAATACTCTAATGACTTGCAATTTGCCTCAAAATGGCTTCCAAAAATTTGTATTATATACTAATTTAATTTTTGATAAACAAAAAGGGCATATGGACGGATGATCTTTCTTCTTGGAGGGACTGTGATAATCTCTCGACTTGTGTCAACAAGTGAGCATATATCCTTTTCACTATAGTGTACTTGTATTCTTCATTATAAACATTACTTGACATATTTATGTTGAATTTAATAATAATCATGTTAAGAAATAAGAATCATAATTCTAAATTAATAGTTTAAAATTTATATCTGTGGAAGACATTGTGGATATAAATATTAACAGCTAGATCTTTCCTTCCTTCCTTGCCCATTACAAAGTATTAGCCGTCAATGTGGCAAACCAATAAAACAATATGGAAAGGAGATGAGACGTATCCTTTATATAAAAATTTATTAAATCGTCCCATTATCGATTTCAACCCTAATTAGGATTCACAAATTTCGAGCCCACATACTTAAATTATCACATTATATAAAATATAATCTGTAACGTGTAAAACTGTTCAACTGATCACTTAACACATTGGACTTAATCACAGTATCATTATGAGCATATATTTAACTCGTAAAATTTGTAATCAAATGGAAAGACCATATATTAGAATTATTCTAACAATTTAGTTAGTTGAACTAAATTTAACAGACAAATTTTGTCACGTCTATCTGTTCTTTAATTATGTTCTATAATATTATCAGGTATGCTGCTGAGAGTATTAACATAGCTTGCAACTGGGGTTACAAAGGCGTTGAAACCGGAGATACTCTTTCAGGTACAATAAATAAATGAACTTTTACGTTAATTAAATAATTTATTTATTTTTATCGACCTTGACTCTATATTTTTTGGGTCAATGTTCATGTCGGTTTTTAAAATATGTAATTTGTTTTCGTACAGATGAATACTTTGATTCGAGACTGCCCCTCGTCATGAAAAGAATAGCTCAGGGTGGAGTCCGATTGGCAATGATTTTGAATCGGATTTTTGGTGATGGCCAAGAACAGGAAGATTCCGTGGCTGCAACTTAATTAATTAATTAGCCTTGAACAACTAATTAAGCATTCATAATTAGTGTAAATTGTTCTAATAAGTCTTCATTATATGTATAAATTAACAAAAAATTTATAACTGTTAGAATATACAATTTTTCTTCCTTTTTCTTTTTTTTTTTGTTGGGTTTATTTACAAATAAATACTACTATCTATTACTAATGGTGTTAGGGGTGGACAAAAGAATTGGGACTAATTGAATCATAGTTGATTGATTTGGTTTGATTCCACTTACATTGTAAACGACTTTGGTTCTCAAGGTTCTGTTCCGACTCTAGTACCTAGAGCTAGGAATCGAAAATCGGTTCTAAACCAATTATTTTAATTAATAATGTTTATTTGTTGTCGATGAATGATTTTTATAAGATAATATTTTATATGAAGATGAAATATGTTGTTCGCATTGAATGAGATTATTACTATTTTTTATGTGAGTATTAACTTTTGTTTATAAAAATGTATACTTTGATTTGAATTAATAATTTGTTTTTGATTATGGAATTAAATCAAACAAAATAAAAAACCGTTGAGTTTATTTTAGTTCGATTTTACTACCTACCAAACAAGGGTAGAAACTATTAGTCATCTTAAATAGAAACTATTTGACATTGAACTTTTAAAGACAGAAATCGAACGTTTAAATTCTCAACCTATTGTGTCTTTGATAGAATTAGTCATTTTAAACAGAAACTATCAACTCTAATGTCAAAATGGCATGTGCAAATCAAATGGTGTATTACTTTGAGGGTAAAATGAATGGCTCGGATTTGGTCTATATTAAAGGGTAATTAGCACAAAAAATCATTAGCTTTTAATATTATTGTACAAAATGTCAGTATCTTTCATTTTTTGACATTGTCACCCCTATTTTCATCTTTCATTGTGGAAAATATCCTCACCCAATTTCTTAATAAAAAAAAAGTAAAATGACAAATATACACGCCTATTTAAATAAAACAAAAGAAAAAGAAAAATTAAAGAATAAATTACAATTATACTCCCAAATTTTTTTAAAAATTGCAAATGAGTCCAAATAAATTATTAAAAGATTTAATTGCATTTAAAGATCTACACATTGATAGGTGCATAATGCATTAGCAAGATATGAGAAAATATTATACATACCCTCTCCCCCATAAAAATAGATTTGCTTTTCTTTTTCGTCTATGATATATTATAGATCACTTTTCTTATTAAGAGTATAGTTGAATTCCTAATTTTCTAATATATCCCTATTTACCGTGTCTTGTTATCATTAAATATTAGTTATTCACATTAAATCATTATTTAACGTAGGACTATACTAAAAAAAAATGTAAGAAAAATTTATACTTTTAACTATATTAATTATATTTTCTTAGCCCCCGTTTGAGCCCCATTATTTCTCATTATATTAAATTAAAATTTTTTCTCTTCTACTTTTAACCACACAATCTTTAATAAAATAATATTACACGTAAATCAAAAAAATTTCAACCACTCATTTAAAAAAAATACTATTCATCTCATTATAATGTCAAATAATGAAGCTCAAACACACCCTTAATCTGTGTAAAATGGAAACAATCATTTTTTGGGGATGGAGAGAATAAATACTTTCTATTTGTTTGCCCACGGTCTTTTTCCTTGTTTTAAATGTCCCTTTTCTATATACTTTACTAATGTATGGACCCCGTGCGCATGGATCACTACTTGTTATTTAACCAGAAACTAAGCTCCTATTTGGTGTCGATTGTTTTAAAACTCTTCTAGTATAAGATTTTTTTCAATCACACATTCACTCAATAAAAGTATTCTAAACGTAAATCTAAAACATTTTCGTACTTTTTAATCACACATTTTCCTTAAAAACTTTCCATACTCTTTTTTTCCTTTAAATAATAGGAGGGTGTTTGGGAGCCATTTTTATGTAAAAATGTATTTTGGAATAGTAAATTGATGGGAAATGTGTGGTTGAAAAATGAATTTTTTTTTGATTTACGTGTAATATTATTTTAATGAAAAATGTGTGATTGAAAAGAAGAGAGAGAAAAATGCATTTTAAAAAAAGAGAGTACCAAACGAGGCCTAGGTACCAAATAGGAGCTAATTATGCTTGACAAACAAATGGTTCGTTTTCGTCACTGATTAACTCATGCAACAACCTAATTTTCGTTTCTCCAACGTGACAAACAAGTTGGTGTACTAAAAGACAGCTACCACACGCTAGGAATTAGTCAATTTTTCTTTGTAATTGAAGTCCAATAATCTATGAACTGCTTCAATCAAATCGCAAAGAAAAGTAAATGATAAATTAAATAATGTATTATTTCTGTTGACACCATATTTACCATGGTTGCCTCTTGTTTCAATGCATCAATATTTTTGTCAAATTGCGTTTAGGTCGCGATTGGTTCCATGTTGATGATCAAGGTTTCATTTTTCTTTAACATCTGAATTTAATATTTAGTAATAATTAATAGTGTCAAGCACGTGGTAATTTGGAATATTCAGGAATCTGGAGAATAAATTAATTTGAATATATTCCAACCGCGTCGCAGACTTCTTGGAGACGAAAGAACGACTTAAAGGTTTAACGTAAACCATACCATAACGTTAACGGCGTCGCAAGTAACCTAACAATTGGCCGCGCCGCCCTCTTAACTTTCCATTGACTACCAAGGAAAGTTCTTCCACACACACACACACACACACACACACACACACACACGTAGTTAATATATATAACTGCAAAAGGTTGTGCTGAAAGAAGTGTGGATCTCAAAGACAGAGGTATACAGGTACTTACCAGATCTTTTCTTGCTGAGCAAGCATTTGTTTTTTTCAAAATCATGGTTTGTGTGCAATAAAATAATGTGAAAGTTGAAGTTTTTGTTCAAAAAGTGCATGCTCCGAAGATCATGGACATTTTCATCGTCTATTGCCTGCCAAAACCCTTCTCTTCAAATCTCTCTCTCTCTCTCTCTCTCACACACACACACACACACACACAAAAATTACATCCTATGTGTTCACACAAGTGAGGATCAGGTACAGATTTCTACTGGCTTATTGCGTGTGACAAAAAAAAAATTAATAATAATAATAAATCTGTTTTTTATAGATATTTCTGTTTTTTCTTTTCCTTTTCTGTCTTCTTCTTTTTTGTGCCTATGTTTTTCTTAATGAATGCTGTAAGTTACAAAATATGGTGTGCAGTATGAGTTGTATAAGCTGCAACGCTTGATCAGTTATTATTAGTGAGAATATATATATATATTTATTTATGTATACCGGAATAGGTGATCTTCGATTTTTGGAATTTAAAAGTATAATCGCTTAATATTTTTCTGGGTTTCGTTTATTCGTTTTCTCCTGATGTTTGGACTCTGAAAAATTTAATGCCTATGATTTTTTCCTAGATATTTTCAAATACGGCATTGCCAGCATGTTTATGTGGGGGCAGAATCGCCCCCTTTAGAGTTTTACGAAGTGTCTTGTCTTTGAATTTGTCACCAATTGAATCAAATGGAATAGTTGGGTGTGCTTTGACAACTAGAAAATCTTAGAAACCGCCGTCTTCTTTCTTTGTTAAACTAGTTGTGTTCGTGGGAATTCTTACCCCTTGTCTTTTACTTGTTCATATATATTTGGGAAGAGGTATAAGATCTCGTATTGTTTTTAACTTTCAGAATTCATAGAGATACAGAGGAGATAGACCATCTGAACCTGCTTATTTCTTCAACAAATATCGAGAGTATCAGCCTGTACTCTCGAAATGGCACTGGCAAGAATAGCAAGACACGGTTGTTACAGACGATCGTTTGGTGCCGTTAGCAATAATGCTACCGAGTCTCGGTATCAACTGTGTGGGAGAGAATCTGCACAAAAGTATCATTCACTTCTCGGTGGAAATGTTACTGGCTCTGGCAATTTATTGAGCTTTAAAAAGGCAGAACATATCAGTTTTGGAAACAGGGGAATGAGGGTGACTCCACAACATAATTTTGCTCATTCACAAGTAGCAGTGGCAGAATCTGATTCAGAGCAAGAAAGCCCCCAGTATCCTACTTTAGAAGCAACAAAGCCTGGTGAAAAGCCTAGAGTAGTTGTTCTTGGTAGTGGATGGGCAGCATGTAGATTCCTCAAAGGGCTCGACACGAAGATTTATGACGTGGTTTGCATATCACCAAGGAATCACATGGTATTTACTCCCCTGCTTGCCTCAACTTGTGTTGGAACGTTGGAATTCCGATCGGTTGCGGAGCCGGTCAGTAGGATACAGACTGCACTGGCTAAGGATCCCAATTCTTACTTCTTTCTGGCTTCATGCAGTGGAGTGGACATGGACAAGCATGAAGTAAGTAGATATAATCAGTTGTTCTTGATATCTCTAATTTAGCACATTCTGAGGCAATTTAGTAATATACTAGTAACTATAAACATGTTCCTAAGAGTCACTTGTGCATTTTTGAAGTGCAGTTACATATAAAAAGAGAGATTATGATAATTGGCATTGCATTTTGATGGTTCTTCCCTTGATGATGAAGTTCAATGTCTTGAAATATAAATTGTCTCATTTAATCAGGTGTACTGTGAGACCATTGGTGATGATGGACTTTCTCGTGGACCTTACCGATTTAAAGTAGCGTATGACAAGCTTGTCATTGCTTCTGGAGCTGAGCCCTTGACCTTTGGTATAAAGGGTGTTAAGGAACATGCCTTTTTCCTTCGTGAGGTGACTCATGCCCAAGAAATAAGGAAGAAACTTCTTTTAAACCTGATGCTATCTGAAAATCCAGGTAAACACTCCAAACTGCTATCATATAAAAAAGGAAAATGGAATTTAATTATATAGAAGATAGGACATGTTATTTTACACTAACTCTGACAGAAGAAAATCACACAATATTCTTGGTCACTCACTAGTAGCTCACAAAGTTTTGCTAAAAAGGCATGTATGAGTTTGAACTTCTGTATTCCTGAATGCCGGACTATTGGGACCTGCTATTTCAATCAATTTCTGGAAGAAAATAACAGGTAATCTGTTTGTTGCGTGAGTATGAAACTAATAGATCTGATACTAAAATTCTGATATAAACATATTTTTAAATTTACACAAGGTCAAGTGTGGACCTGAATGAAACAAAGAATATGAGGATACTTATGTTTATTACATATATTGATAATTTTAGTG
>NC_036257.1:11069143-11083925 GCF_002742605.1 Olea europaea var. sylvestris | reverse complement strand
TAAGTTTTACCAGCTGAATTGAACACGATCAATCTGTGGCTTCTGAATTCTAGCAGACCTAGCAACCAGTGAGCTTTATTCGTGGGCAGGAGAGGCATGAACACATAGTCTACATCAGCCCAAGGTGTGCTCATAGTTATGCTATCACCTGTGACCACCTGGAACAACCGGCTTCCTGACAACAGAACATTAGGATCTTTTTTGAAAGCGGGGTATATGTCTTTTATCATGTTCTGGAAAGAGGAGTTTGTTGTTGTAGCTCTGTATTGTACTTTCCCAAATTTTGCTAGCTGCCGAATGTAGTAGAAGCATGCATCCATGTGCTGTGTGATCAAGAAGATAAGAAATAAGAGCAACATCAGAAAATTTCATAAAGTTGTGATTCTGTGACTTGTGACCAGGTTGGTATGTGACTTGTTGAACAAAACATATACTTATGAGACCACTATGTCAGTGAACCGCATAGTAGTTCGTGCATGATGTGGTAGCAGGGTCGTAACGTGGTCTCATTTGTTAACAAGTAATTGTACGGTGAACAAATACATGAATGTTACCATACCCCGCTATTCAAAGACGTCTCAGGGTCTACAAGTTGGTGGAACCATGTTTTGTTACCGACTGGATATGAGCCAATAACAAAAGCTGGTTTGATTACGTCATCATCCTCATTAAACTTTTTCCTGAAACCAGAAATGTAAGAATAATTTACTGTGACCATATGAGCAATAGATTGAAGAAAGGGAAGAAAATATTCGTGCCTGTTTTTGGGCTTGTACCCTCTCTGGAACCAACCCAAGAATGTCGACTTATCAACTTCTTCAACATTGTCTTTGTAACTTTCAAATACAATAATGTTGTCGTCATGCGGGAATAACTTTCCTGCACCCGCAACAAATGGAGAACACAAAATCCTCGCTGGCCTTGACACCCGCTTCATTGGTAATTCAGAAGGCGGTTTAGAAGTTGGAGATTCCTGTGTATTGAAAAAGATAAAATGCTAGTTTATGCAGAATGAATGTAACATGAATTCATGGATGCGTGTGATTTGTGTATTTCGAAACGTGTACCGTTCGTGACCTACACATTCAGTGACCAGCTTGCAGCACAAAGAACAAAATGGAAATACCTCTTCCTCAACATTTGCAGATGCTGTGACCACATCAGATATGACAGCATCTACCCGCTTTTGAATTTCTGCAGAGTGAGAAACATCCAATTGTGTGTATCCAAAACCCAAGTCAAATGATGGCAGTTGAAGACTACATTCAAAAGTAGCATCATCAGTTGGGTCGACCTTCCCCTTCCCTTTCCTGTCAACAACAGGTTCCTGATTTCCCACCTGCACGTGAAATTGGAGAATATGACATGTGAAAAAATGTAAATGCTGTCAGTGAAGGATGGATTGAACATATTGTTTACCTACCTCATCAATCTTGTGAACTTCTTCGACAACATGACTTTCTTCACCTCCAACTACAGCAGCTTCCGTATCTCCAAACTCTTTAACATGATGACATTTCCTATCGTTGAAAAGCCTTAAAATCTCATCCATAGTACTTGACATCATTGCAGTCACAGACTCGGACAAGAATTGCATATTCGTCCTAATTTTCGTCATGTCACATTTTATCTGTTCTTGCATCTTCATGATTTCATTAATCTTTTTTGTCTGATCACTCCATTCCATCCCATGATATTGTGGTTCATTTGGTGAATGTTGGGGGGCCGAAGGGCCTTCAGCAGCATTGGATGTTTCCTGATGTGATGTCACCTCACATCGTCGTGGAGGATCCACGAAATCATCGTCGTCATCTGCAACATGAGCAGGTCCAACGCCAATGTCCTTTACCAAAGGCACAGATTCTCCACTCATGCTAGCAGGGTTAGCAGACTTTTGCTTCCTGTTTTTCCTTCGATAGTTGCCACAGGAAAACTCCGGTTGATTTGTTTTGTTATACTGCACCCCATCCATATATGGCATCGCCATTTCCGCTTCACTTGGTAACAGGTCACAGATCTGCATCTGCATTCCAGTAGAGATTAGAAAACAATAATTTTTACATATATTCAACTATCAGACAAAAAGAATTACTGGATCATTACATTAGGCTTCTTGAAGCAATTAGGCTCCTCCAACTTAGAAGCAGATGGTTGCTCGTTTGCAAACCAGTTTTTTGATTCAGGGGTGCGTTGTTGATATCTTCGTGACAATAACTTCATCTAGACCAGGGAAGGTTTCGTAGATCCATGCTTGAAAGGCTACCAGCATACCTCGTAGCCCGTAGTGTGTTGTTCGACGACTCAACCCATCTTTCAAAGAACTCAAAGTAACATCGAACAGTAACTTTCCCCACGGAAAACTATTCAGTGCAGGGAAGTCTTCAACGAGTGTGAACAAATAGTGATCGACAACTTTCTTATAATCTCTAGGAAACAAATAGGCAGTAATAAAATAGAGGATACTAATCAGTGCAACATCATGATCAGGGAGGGCTTCGACAAGATCTAAGTCCGGCATTTGGCAGGCAGATATAAATGTGGATTTCACATCTTCATGTGTTACACTACCTACCTGAGAAAAGTATTTTGTCTTCAATTGTGACGGTCTACTTTCAAAAATATTGATGTCACTATTGCCGGAACATCTCAATCCCGTGACCAGACAAAACTCAGCTATAGAAAATCTTACATATCGCCCGGCAACTAAAAACCACAATTCTTCAGGATTGGGTTGATATACCTGCCTCAATAGGAAAAAGTGAATTAGCTGTGGTTGTACCACAATTTCATCGCAGTCGAGGAAATGTGCGAAGCAGGTTCTCCTCATGATTTGCTTCTGATGGTTGGTTAAGTTTGTTTGTATACTTTTCAAGACACCCTTGGTCACTGATGTTGTAATCTTGCCTGAGAACCACTGTTCCTCTGGAATGATGAATTGCCACGCCTACACGAAGTTTTTAGAATGACGTAATGTTAAGCAAATGTAGTGAAAGCACAAACACTTAGATATGCATGCACCTGTACAGTTAGCCTGAAACAAATTGTTTTGTACAGGTCACATATGTATGCAACTGTGCACTTAGACCACAAAAACATATTCATAATTCGATATCATGGTCACATAAAACTATTCAATAACTATGTTATCAATCAGGTCACATGCATGCACTATGTCATCCATTAAAGGCACAAATTCATAATTGTCTCGGTCACAGATTCACATATTGGTCACATGGTCATGTTGATAATGGTCATGTTCACAGATGGTGTAGTAAAAACTCATTTCAGCACACATGTTGTTCACACACTAACGTAGCCAAATCACACAGTCAGCCTAGAAAACTGATTATTTTGAAAGGGTCACATATATATATGTAACCGTGTACTCACGCCACAAAACATATTCACAGTGTCGTAAGACAATAATAACATGGTCCCAGGCATGCGTAATAATATGAATTCAAGCCTCGTATGCACAACCATCTTAGTGACCGACGGATATCATGGTCACACGCCATAAGTGTGTTAAAAAACGTAGTCACAAATTGGAGCTCATGGTCACATAAAACTCTTCAACAATTACGTTAACAATCAGTTCAGTACATACATAATGTCATCTATTGATTAAGGCCACAAATTCATATTTGTCTCGGTCACAGATTGACATATTCATCACATGAACCTTCATTGTTGGTGATGGTCATGTTCATCGATGGGGTAAACAAAACACATTTTAGCACACATGTTGTTCACACACAATGAGGTGACGAAACTTTAATCCTACGATTACAACAAATTAAGTTTACAGATGTCCAATTAATGTTCAATAGTGCTAAACCCATGATTCCACCAACAAGTGTGCCACTAAAATCAGAACGCATACACCAGAAATTTAAAAAACCTTGTTTGATCGCACTTTTCTCGCGGACACCGAAACGACGTGCTTCTTAGGTGAGGTTCTTTTGGGGCTCTGCTCAGATTTCCTCTTTTTTGTTCGTTTTAACATGTCTTCGACATTAGTAACCAGTTTTGCGCCCTTCGATTCCTCCATTTCACTTCGCTTATTGATTCCAAGCAAAAAAATTGGGCGAAAACTACTTGAACAGATTATATACTACTACGAATGAAGCTGATAACACAGTTGCAAAATGGAAAACGAGAGACTTCGAATTACCGGATGTGAAATCAAACGATCGAAGCGGATTCGTGGGGCAAAAGTTTTGGGTAGTTTGGAATCGTGCAGAAGATATTGAGAGAGAGAGAGGAATTGGTATATTATGGAAGTTAACTTAATGGATATCCTAATTGCGATAATTAAGGCACCAGTTACTATACGTATGATTTAATTATTTAACAATAAATTAATTATTAATATTTTAATAACATAATAGAAACCGGAGATGTGCATATAAATATTTCCAACCTGGCTTGTGAACTCAGTTCTTCATATACCTGGAAATATGTAATTTCCACTAACACAAAACATGCAACTATTCGACACGTCTTCTCCATATTAACGTGTGAATGGTAATTGCCAATATCAATTTTCCTAAGGGTTCATTTTCCTTGTGAAAAACTATGCCTAAATTTAATTGTTCTAGATCTTCTTTTCTTTAACCAAAGAACATGTAAACCTAAAACAACAGTATGCAATACCATAGAAAATACAAAGTTATTAGCCTAACTTTTTTCCAAATCCGAATTTGATAAAAACAAAATAAACATAAATAAACTGACCATAACTATTAAAAATTGAATAATAATAATAATAATAATAATAATAATAATAATAATAATAATAATAATAATAATAATAATAATAATAATAATAATAATAATAATAATAATAATAATAATAATAATAATAATAATAATAATAATAATAATAATAATAATAATAATAATAATAATAATAATAATAATAATAATAATAATAATAATAATAAAACTCTCAATTTATTCGTGAGAAATGAGAGACGTGCATTTCTCATTTAGAGAAACACGCATGCACAAAGGCAGATTAACACAAATGGCATTCCTTTACCTAAAAATAATTAATACTGCAAACTATCAAATGTCCCCAATTACTAAAAACTTGAAAAAATAAACTGTAATTTTAACATAAATATTTATGTATTCTAGAATAATTCCATGGTCATGAAGAATAACAATTTGCAGCAAAAATAAATGGTAGTACAATCATATATAAAAGATTACATATCTGGAATGATGGACATTCAATTAATTTGAAGTGGTATGAGAATTTTTTTCTTCACGTGATGATTTTTTCTACTTTGCTTGGCTACTGAAATCAAAATCGAATGTGAGCAGCGACAGACGTAGAAATTTTGAGTGGGGGGCACAATCAATATTTTCTTACCATATTTTCTAGCAAGCTTCGCTACATGTACACCCAAGTGTATATTCTGGATGACATAATGCACTGATGTCAATGACAAAATGCCACTTGTGCATTATGTCACCTAGGGTGTACACTCGAGTGTACAAATAGAATAATTATTTTTTAGCAATATGATAGAAATATATTCATAGCAATTGTTAATTCTAGATATTGCCTCAACTTCCGATATTAGTTTACATGATGATTTATAGCAGTATAAGATTTATGGGAGAGCATGATCAATAGATTATTCAATCGTAGAAATTCAACACAAGTACATAACGACTTCCCATCGTTTGGTTCTCTATTTTACACAACACAAGAAATTCAACGCATTCTTCCTAAATACCCTTTTGCAGCCTATAGGTTTTGATCCAGGAGGTAAATAGACTAATATTCAAGTGTTGATTGACATTATTAAATCAATTCCATCATTTATAGCATCATTCCAAAAGGTGCTATCTCTAAGTGACATTGTTTTTTGATAAGTTTTAGGATTGATTTCCACTTAAAAGAACATACAAAGTAGTTCTTGTGACACTCTTCTCATTTTCCTCAACTAAATAGAAAGAAACAAGTTAAGAGTCTAATTCATCCGGTCCGAACTTTTTCTCCTTTTGAGCTCTTTTACTTCTACAAAGTTCACTTGTTTCAACATTCTCAAAAGGTGTTTCTACTTGTGATCTTGTTGAGTTAGAAATCTCTACTTGAGATTCCCTGACAAAATTATTATTTGAAGATAATATATTCTCAAAGAACTCTATTTTATGGGGATTGAATAATAATTTTGGTTTTCAAATTGAATACACGATAGACCTTGCTATTTCGGGCTTATCCTACAAAGCGCATTTGATCCCTCTAGGACTCAACTTAGTCCTTTTCAGATCCATGTTTTCACTATAAGCAAGACACCACCACCCACCAACCCCCTCCCCCCACTTTGAAATAATCAATGTTGGATTTTCTCCCTTTCCACAATTCATATGGAGAAACCTTAAATCTTTTACAAGGAATCCTATTAACTACGTGACACGCACTTAATAAATGTTCACCACATAAGTTATATGGAAACTTAGCCTTTAATAACATAGCATTTCTCATTTCAACTAGTATCCTATTTCAAAAGGAATCCTTAAATCTTTCCGCAATTAATATGGAGAAACCTTAAACACATCACAAGAAATTTTGGATTTCTTCTTGTTCTTGTTATCTTTGTTGGGATTTGTGAATTTTCTCTTCTTAGAATCTTTATTGAATTTGTTTGGTTGATCCATAGCATAGGCTTTGGAAGTGTCATAATGAGAATGTTCATTCCTATCTCATGTCTTTGACTCTTCCTTAATTCGAAGATATTTTTGAAATTCTTCCAAAGACTATTCTTGGAAATTGTCAAGAATTTTCTTCCTATAACCTTCATGAAGATGGCAATTTCGCAATGATTGCACCAACTTAGAAAATTTTAAGATGATCTATCTTTACAACCTTCATTTTATTGACAATTATTTGCAATTCATAGACTTGTCCTAACAAAGGCAAGTTATCCTAAAAATTTGAAATCAAAATACTTAAAAATAAGAAAATTTTGGTACCTTTCTCCTCAGTCTTGCATTTGGTTTCCAATGATCTTCATATCTCCTTTGTCGATGTGTTATTTGTGTAGAGATCATAGAGGCAATCAGAGAGAGTTCAGAATGTGTCCTCTACATATCAATTCATCTTTTTCTCTTTTCTTCCTTTTTGCCTTTGTTTTGTCGGTGTCATTTGGAATTGGTACTGGCAATGACGCCAAATCTGGATCCAAAATATAAAAGATCTTTAAGGTTATAAGAAGAAACTTCAACATGTCTTTCCATTTTGTAAAGTTCGACCAGTCGAATATATCAACTTTTACGAGGTCTTGATTCATCATCTTTATCGTAGCCATGGTTGTCTCATTCTCTCATGCGGCAAATATCATTCAAGATTGTTGAACAAAGTTGATAAAGAACAATAATAAAACAACGACAAGAAATCGTTTAAATAGAAGGTTTGAATACGATTATGAATCGTTATCCTCAAACGATATTTTTTCCCATCCGAGTAAGTACTTGAAGGCTTTATGACAAATTGTTTGTAGGAGTAAACAAACCTTAATCCAAGTTTGAATCAAGCAAATAAAACTTAGAAAAAAGGAACTAAAGAACAAAATTATAAAAACTGGTTTGGTTTTGGATATTGATAAATGAATTTGATATTTGTAATACGAAAGGTGCAAAAATAAGCCAAAAGGGTATGAACATCTCAAAATACACCAGAAATCAAACAACCAACAATCAAATTTTTATACAGGGCAGCCGTCTAGTACAAAATCAGGCACCCACCGATTCAACAAAATGACCATTGTAATTGCAAAAATAAGGTCGGGTGCTTTCACCTTTTTTGTCCTCGTTTTATTTTCGCTTATTTTTCTCATAGTTAATCACTTCCATACTACCAAAATCACTCCTCATTGTCATTTGAACAATATTCCAATCGTTCAGTCCGAGAAAACTTACAACACCAGCATTGTGTTTGTTCGTCTGAAGTACAGAACCCTCTCTTGCACTTATCGGTTCTAGTTCCTGTGCTGCTACCTAATTCAAAGGATCATCTAGGAAAATTAAGTCTGAATGTAATAGGAAAAAATATTGGTGGGTAATATTACAACACGAAATGAAAAAATAGTATTTTACCATCTGAATTGCACTTGCATGGATAAGGAGTGAACATCGCGACAAGTAGAACGAGAGTGAAGACAGTAAAATGGATGAAGTTATTAGGAGTCATTGATTTAGAGAAGAAACTAGGTTTGAGTCTCATGACATGGCTTCTCCTTAATAGAGTTTGACGCCACTGATTATTGTAATTCATGGGTTGGATTACTAAAATCTCATTCCCTATGATTTTATCTATCCTCCCTCTCTCATCTATCACTAATAAAAATGGAATAAATTATTATTTTCTACATTGAAAACTAAATCAATCAAATACAATTAATTAATAATTTTCATACAAATAAATTTTAGGTAATTCAATTTCCTAAAATTTATTTTCTTTCAAGAAAATTTCATGCTAGTAATCAAACGCACAAACTTTATTTTTTTTAATGAAAAATGTCATTTTTTTTCCACTCAAATTTCTACTTTTGGAGTGTTTAATTAACAATTTTTCCTTGGAATATATTTTTCAACTTTTGATCTTATCACCATATTTTTCTCAAAAATAAGTAAAAAAAATATTTTCTTCAGGGAGGGGTGATTTTTATTAGTAGGTAATTCACCACTTCTTTCTCTCTCTCATCTATCCACTAATAAAAAATGGTCAAGTATGATATTTTCTAAATTGAAAGCTAAATCAATCAGGCACATTTAATTAATAATTTGTATACAAATAAGTTCTAGACAATTGAATTGCCTATAATTTATTTTCTTATGATAAAATAATTTCCATAGAAAATTTAAAGATGTAAACCATCAAATGAATTTTCTTATTTCACTTTCACGATTTATAATTAAAAAATTCTCAATTGTCTTGAATTCATATGAATTTATATAAATTAGAAATTATTCATAGATTATAAAGAAAATCTTTGTAGTTACAATTGAGAATAAAATTAAATTGTTGGATTCACGATTCTAAGACCCAGAGTCAAATTAACTTCAACTAGAATCGAACCAAATCGATTGGTTAAGTTCAATTCTAGTTAATGTTCACCCTACCTCCATTCAACAATAAAATTGGAGTTCTTTGTTTTGCCACTATTGCCACTACATTTTAATTATGCTCAAAGTCTCCCAATGTTTTTGTGTTACATTATTATCCACATTCTTGAGTCTTCTATTACTTAGCACATTTGTTCATGATGGCAATCTTCGTCTAAAAAGTTAGTTAAGAGGGCATAAAAAGACTTTCATATTTTGAAATTATCAAACAAGCAATAAAAAAAGAAAAAAGGACAACAGATATAAAGTTTTACAAAATATTGATTTACATCTTATTTTAAAACAAACTAAAATTGATGCTCGACAAAAATATTTAGGCCTGTTTGAGCCTCTCTCTTTTTATAGAATGTACTTTGAAATAGTGGATTGATAAAGAATATGTGGTTTAAAATAAAGAAAAAGTTTTTAGGTCATGGGTAATATTATTTTAATGAATAATGCATGATTGAAGGAAAAAAATGTATTAAAAAAAAAAAGGAAAATAAACATGGGAATCAAACAAGGTCTTTATTTCCATTGTTCTTTTTCGCCAAATTGCCCTCTTATTGTGGAAACGAGTTAATTAAATCACTGCCCACTGAACTTTACTTTAGTTTACCACTTGCTCACTGAAATAAAAAGGTTACCCACTGCTCACTCATTTATTCAAATGCTTACCCATTTATCACTCTGCTTAAAATCTTTGTCAAAATTGACGGAAAACTCTACGTGTGCAAACGGAAAGCTGACTTGGCACATTTATACCGTTAACTTATCCACTTAGATAAAGAATAAAAACTAAAAATTAAAAACTCCAAATTACAAACACAAAATCCCCGTGTTTAAATAAAATTAAAAACATCCAAATTCTTTTTTTTTTTTTTTTGAACGAATATCTTTCACCAACAATAAATAAGAATGAATTTAAGAACAAGAATGTATGAATATCTGTCTATTGCAATCAGGGGTTTTTGAACGAAAATTTTCACCAGTGATAAATAAGAACGACTTTAAGAACAAGAATGTATGAAGATCCGTCTATTGCAATCGGGGGTTAAAAACCTCAAATTACAAATACAAAATCCTTGTGTTTATATAAAATTAAAATCCCCCAAATTCTGTTTTATTTTTTTTTATATTTTTTTGAACGAATATCTTTCACCAGCAATAAATAAGAATGAATTTAAGAACAAGAATGTATGAATATCCGTCTATTGCAATCGAGGGTTTTTGAACGAATATCTTTCACCAGTGATAAATAAGAATGAATTTAAGAATAAGAATGTATGAAGATCTGTCTATTGCAATCGGGGGTTTTAAAATAAAAAAATTGGGGGTTCTTAATTTTATTTAAACACGTGGACTTTGTGTTTGTAATTTGGGATTTTTAAATTTTATTTTATTTTTAATTCAAATGGATAAATTAACGGTATAAATGTGCCAAGTTAGATTTTCGTTTGTACGCGTGGAGTTTTCCATTAATTTAATAAAGAACTTAAATGGAGTGATGAATGGGTAAACATTTGAATAAATGATCGAAGAATGAATAACATTTTTTAGTTGAGTGAACATGTAATAACCTTTGATAAAATTCAGTAGGCAATGATTTAATTTGGAAACTAATCGAGCAGCACATCCGTTCAAGAATTTTAGCAGTTAAAGTGCGTGTACACGAGAACAATGTAACCTAAACTGTTACTAGATTCGGAAATGCAAACCCTAATTTCCAACAAACCCAATTTCCGTTTGATCACTCAATCCCGAACCTCAAATTTTCTCTTCTCAACAACCCATAAAAATCAACTATTTCTGAACTTGTGTTCCCGAAAATGCATTTACACCTTCAAGACTCTTACTTTATGCTCTGCTACGTCGTCTGGCTCGTCAAGTTATGGTGGTTGGGATGATTTTCTGCTCAGTGGTGACTCAGCTCACTCTGGGGCGTCAAATCAGCTTCACAGTTTTCTGAATTCCCTTGGAATTGATGACAAAAAGTATGTCTTTGTGTATCTATTTGGTTTTGTTTGTGCTCTGGCAATTTCTAGAATTAAGGTTTCTTCAATTGTTGTATTTCCAGCTTGTGCTATTGTATTTGCAGTTGGATTTTCAATTGGTTTGGTCAATGGGGGTCACATGAATGAATTGAAATTAAATGGGAATAAAAGAAAGTTTAAAGATGAAATTGTTAGAAGTTCCATTGAGAAAATACGGAATTTGGGGGATGTTTTTAATGGTTTTGATGAGAAGATTCTGAATTTAAAGAATAATATCAGAAGAAGTGTGGAGTGTAATCAAGTTACTGTGAGTGATTTGGAAGGCTATGTTAATGCTATTGAATCAATTAATTTATCATTTTTGAATGCAAGAGAAGTTTTTGATGATTTTATACAGAATTTATTTGTTGATTACCAAGAAAAGGAGGAAGCTTTGAATCAGAAGTCAAGTAGGACAAGAAAAGAATTGGGCGAAAATCGACTAAACTTCTCTCAAATTTTTGGTGGTTTTTTGGGAAGGAAGTCAATTGATTCAAAGTGCAGTAAAATGAAAGAGACTGGCAAGAGAGAATTAATGGATGTGGAGGGCAATGGTCAACGGGAAGAGAACATCTTAGCTGGGTCTGTCAAAGGAAGCAATTTAAAATCTTGGTTAAATGGAAACAGGAGAAATGTGAATGTGGGTCCATCAGCTAACCCTTTCAATAACACTGATAGAAGTCAAGATAGTGCTGATAGTTTGGCCAATAGGACAAGAAGAATGAAAATAGTTTCTGAGAATGAGAAGATGAATTTGGCTGCTATAGATGGTACTGCTGAAACAGTTTTTAATGAGAAAGAGTATGTTTATCGGAATAAAATGTCAAGATATCTAAATGATGAACAAGTTTATTTGAAAATGGATGACATAGATGAAATTGAAGGAAGGGCATCTCGTGATAGTTTATACGATTCTCTCGATTTTAGTGTCAGAATGAAACATGTAAGAACAGCTGCTTCTTTTGGGCATGAACACAAATCAAGAAGTATGAATGAAAATTTTTTGGATTCTGAAAGCAGAGAGATGAGTGAAAGAGAGTATCAGGGATCTTCTTTTCAAGAGGCGAAACGGTCCTTCACTAATCATGACAATGGTTCTCCTCCTTCGTCTTCAATACTTGCTGATGATTTGGAGTTCAGTAGGTATATTAGAGAAGCAAATATTTTGATGAAAGAAGCTAAGGAATGTTTAAGGCAGAAAATTATTGATGATGGTCGTGCTGAGAATGCACTTTATAAGTCTGCCAAGTTACTATTGAAAGCAATAGACATGAGACCAATGAGCTTATTGGCAGTCGGGCAGTTGGGAAACTCATATCTTCTTCACGGCGAACTAAAACTGAGGATCAGCCGAGAGTTCAGATCCCTACTTGCAAGAAATGATTCCTTTTCAGTCAAGGAGTTGGGAAAAGTACTTGACAATTTTGATGATCAGCTAGATTATAAAGACAAACTTACATCTGCTCTCGTCGGTGCGTGTGAAGAATGTGAAGAGCTACTTATTAAGGCAGGGAGAAAGTACAGGTTGGCGTTGTCAATTGATGGGAATGATCTGAGAGCCTTATATAACTGGGGCCTTGCCCTCTCATTTCGTGCACAATTGATAGCAGATATTGGACCGGTGACTATACCTGACTTTGCCATAAAAATGAATGAATGAAAAGATTAACCTGTTAATGTCATACAACTTTGCTATTATTAATTGATGAGGAATTTTTATTTAGTTTTGGCTCGAATTTATATTTGACCTTTATTTGTATTTATATATTTCAGGGCGCTGCTCATGATGCTGACAAGGTGTTCTTGGCTGCAATAGATAAATTTGATGCCATGATGTCTAAAAGCAATGTTTATGCACCTGATGGTATACTGCACCTGTTTTAACAGTAATAGCATTCCATTTTTAACTGTTCTAATAGGTTTTAAGAAATAGAAAATAAGTTCCTTTTGGTGTTAGTTCGTGAAATATGTAATTAAGATATCTCCCTTGTCCTCTTCGTGTACTTTCTTCTCTTTCTTCTCTGAGAAACAAACTGTGAAAGGAGTCTGGTATCACTAAAGTAGGACCAAAAATTATTAACAGTCTTGCTTTCATGTTGTTCTATTGAATTACATAATTTCTCCTAAAAGAAACTCACTTTGTCCTTTTTGTTAACTAGAAGATGATTTTGATCGAATTATGCATTGCAGCTCTTTTCAGATGGGGTGCAGCATTGCAGCACAGATCTCGACTACGTCCAAGGAATAGTAGAGAGAAGGTGAAATTACTGCAGCAGGCCAGATGCTTGTATGAAGATGCACTTCATATGGGCTCGGAAAATCCCCAACTACAAGAGGCATTGTCGTCATGTATGTCTGAACTAAACTACTGGTACCGTTAATTTTATGTGTAAAACGAGGCTGCAATTTTAGCTTTACATTTGGCTCCAGAGCTTTCTTTTCCCAGTCCCCTTTAAACTTCCTCCTTCCGTTGTTAAATTGAATTAAAAAACAAACACTTCGAAACATATTGAATCTGCAGAAGGCAATAAAATTTGCAGTCGGGAACGTACATTACCACTCTTGTTCACCTGATCTGTTAAGCTTTCTGTTTTTTGACTGCAATAGTTGAGTCCTTTTCCGTGAGACTGTAAAGGAGCTCTGGAAGCAGAGTGTAATAAAGTAGTGATACTTGATGTTCTGCAAATTGTTCTCTGATTAATCAAGAAATGAAAAAGGGAAGTGAAGTATCAAAATATTATGGTTCACATTTATTCTCTTCTTGTGTTTGATTTTGGTTCATTTCAATCTGGTTTTGGTCTCGATGATGCAATTGATATTTTCAGGAATTGTTGCAAGATTTGAACAGTGTCAAATTTTCATTTTTTTTTTTTAAGAAACTTAAGAATATTATCTGGAATTATTTTGCTGGTATAGATTTTTTTACCAGATTTTATACACGGAGGCTATCTCCCTATGTTTTCCTGCTGCCAAAAACTGCAACAGCCGCTGCCAATCTCTGTGAGATAGCTATGTTTCCTGTGTAAAATCTGTTAAAAAAAATTTTACTAGTAGCATTTCTCTATTATCTACCTAGTATTATTTCCTCCAATAACAATCAATGTCCTAAGTTTTTCGTGTCAAATTGAGAGGGGAGGTTATAAACCCACCTCCCATTATTCATTTAGTTTAAGAAAAATAGTGCAAATATAATTATTTTGAATTGAAAAGTAAAGAATATTGTCCACGTCAATTCTACCTAAAACTATGTACGCAGCAATACCCACTCTAATTTTCTTTTACCACCTTGTACGATCTAATTTGATGTGCCAAACATGCTCAAAAATTCTTTATTGTATAGTAAGGGCTCGTGCTTCCGGCTTTTCGACTGGATCTACCACTACCTTGTCCATGGAATATAATCTTACCTTGAAATTTCGCCAAGAAGTTTATATTTCGAATCAGGATTAGAAGAGAAGATAGTTTGGTGTGATAAAGCCGGGCATAAAAAAGGATTGTCCAATTACAAATCCAATATTGGTTTAATGATCACTTTTGTTACTGCCAAAGTGTCACATAAAGCATTCTCGTATTCACAAATCAAAACTAATACTCGTTTAATAATCATTAATGTCAAAATCAAAGTGTGT
>NC_036257.1:11064005-11066016 GCF_002742605.1 Olea europaea var. sylvestris | reverse complement strand
AATAATTAATTAGAAACTATGTGAGCATGAAGCAACCCCAGCGAGTTACCCTTGAGAATCTGAAGACCTTTAAAAGAATGGACGTGCCTAGCCTAGCCCAGGTACCATGAAGTACTGCAGTATAGACAAGCAACGTGATCATGTAATACTTTTTACTAGTAACAATGTACAAGATATCAACCCTAAAACCCACTACATATATATGAATTCTCAATATTCATAACAATCATCCAGAGACCCTAAAACACCTATATGTTACTAGGTATGTCATCTACAGAATTCCGTGTTCGCCCACAAGGCTTTTTATGCCTGAACCAAGAATGAATAATTCGACGCAGCAATTGGCCAAATCCTGTGACCAACACTGACTAGATGACTTGGGTGAATAAACTACAATACATCTATGTGCATACACATTGAGATGGTCAGCAAGACTCCAATCATTTGCATGGCTTGAAAGACCAAAGTGAAATATTCTACACGACTCGAACCCATGCTCCCCCACACATTGGGCATCCATATGCCCAGCGGCTGATCCACCAAGTTTCTTTCTCATTTTGATTAGAAGAAGCACTAGAACCAGGAGAAGCAAAAGCTGAAGTCTGCCGCAAACATCTTATGCACTGCATAAAAAATTAATAAGCAATGAGACAAAATTCAAACAAAGGATCATAAATTAGAAAGAAAAAGCTCATTTACAGCTGGCTGCAAACTAAAATTATTCTTTCTTAATCATTATTTTTTGGTTTTTGTTTCTTTAAGAAACTGTGTTTCAAAAGCACATTTAGACCAGCAAGACTGTTTGCCACCCAGCAGGAGGCGAAGTCCTAAACTAAAGCAAAAATGAAAGTCATGTGACTGCTTTGGGCCAGAAAATAGTTAGGTGACCTAAATAAAAATTGCTATAGGCCAGGCATCTAAGACTGTTTTTAACCTGGTAGGACTTTGATCATTTAAACAAGAACTTCCTCCATAAATACCGTTTGTCACAATCCAAGTTATCTTTTATCGACAAGGTTGCTAATGTTCTACCTACACACACAATCCCAGAAAACCGATTAACCAAGACTTAAGAGAGAACGACCTTATAGATTCTTCTACTCTCTAAGGTAAGTATTTGAATTGCATCAAGGTTCTCTAACTTGAAAGAGTTGCAGACGGGAAACAATATACAGAAGCAGGGAAATCAAGGACAAAACAAGCGAACTGGACAGCAAAATATCAAGTTCAACACCAACTGAAAGTACCTTGTACCAGACTCCTTCAAGCCCTGTTTTCCACACTGCTGTCACGACATCTCTTCGGGAACCCATAATACCATAATAAGCTCCAAGGCCGACCGAAGTGTTCAATCCAAAAGCTGCATCTCTTTCAGACATCCTACGTTTCCTTGGCCACAAACCACGAGCTCCATAATGAGAAACACGGTCCTCTGATGTCACAGAATCAAGCATATCTGATAAGCTGTTAAATCTAGTACCATCATCTGTAAGACTAGTATCATCCGGATCAGACCAAGGTCCCCCAAACATGTTCCTCTTGTGCCATTCTTCAGCTGGAGGATGGAGTTCCAACTCACGGAGAAGTAAACCTGCAGCATCAGCACCTCTAGGCCGGGGCATGTTCTGTAAGAAAATATATTAATAAATGGAGAATTCGTCCATTTATACACAACAGTTTTATTTCGAGTTCAACATCACTTCAGGCATGATGGCAAATAGTTCATGACTGAAAGCAGATATAGATTCAACGGACAGAAGTACCTGCATATGAGGGCCCAGAGATGCTTCTACAACCTCCGGCAAAACAGTGTAGTTTCCATCAATATAATGAAGACGGACCTGGATGTTGCTGCTTCCAACCTGAGAAACGGGCAATGGATGTACCAGAACTGCCGTCCTCCGGCAGAGATCCATGAGTATAAGAAAAAGAACCTTCACCTGGATAATCCAAAATCGTCCAATAATATGAGAAAGGGGACTATCATAAATTACAATAACTCCAAAAAAAA
>NC_036257.1:10989059-11063689 GCF_002742605.1 Olea europaea var. sylvestris | reverse complement strand
AAAAAAAAAAAATTACCTCCTCAAATGTATATCCTTGACCAGCATTTCCGGAACCTAATCTTGACCGGCTAGTTGGACCTTCTTCAGGTCCTTTTGCCACAGTGGCAGCCTGTCCAGACCTTGTCACTTGTGATTCTTCTGTCCTGACAGTAGCTGTTGCTGGTTTTGCAGCAATAGAGTTGGGTTCTTCTACTTTTCCTGCAGCGCTAAGCTGAGTCCTTTGTGTAGATGAATCAGCATTTCTATGAGCAGCCCCAATAAAACGCGGTAATTGTGTTCGTCGAAAGAAAAAACAAAATAGCAAAAGTTGGCATAAACGATGAAGGAAATGGCAGTCTCCTATAAGCCTAACAGCTGGAGTCCCAGGAAAAGTTCCCGTATTGATACTTATAGGCATAAAGGGCGGAGGACCACTTATGGGGTTTGGAGCTGAACTTGGAACGCCATCAGTCGTGCTGCTAATCTTGGCAATAGCTCCTTGTACCCAAGCTTGCACCTGAGTACTTCCAGTTGAGCTAGCAATTCCACCTTGGGCTCCTGAAAATGATGAGAATATGAGATATCCTAATAGCAAGGTCAGGCAGTAAGAGAAGAGAGAAGATAAAACAGGCAAATGAAAAAGAGAACTTCCATTTAGTTCGTTCAAACTGAATATAAATCTGAATTCCTTATCTAAGTATAGTATCTCATGTAAAAATTGGCAACTGGGAGAAAAGTGGTACTGACCCTGACTTGTCGGAGTAGCAGCACTTTGAGTTGGACTTGTCACCATATTCCGACTCCCACCTGTGCCCGCAGTAACAGCATGACTTGCCAATGTACGGCAGAAACTTGCATAACGTCTCAAACGCGTGATGAAGTGTGATGCTAGATCAAGGACTGCATCAACATAAGCCTGCGTGTATGCTCTGGCAGTTAGAATGCTGAGTGCCCAAGGGGAGAGCATATATAGAAAGAAAAAAAATATACAAAGAAAAATAAGTTCAAGAAAACATGGAAAGAGGTAAACCTGGACGCTAAGGACAAGTGCAGGTTCAACAACCATTGCATCAGGATCAATACCAGACAGCGTCTCACCAGATGCATGCCATGGCTCTGGTACCAAAGCTGAAGGATTTATTAAAGCTGATTCAATTCCTTTACCAAGCATATCCAGCAATAATCTTGCTTGCATGTCAAGAACCATAGCCCTGACCTCTTGAGCAGTTGTACCTTCAAGTAGCCTGCACTTTATTCTGTCCAAACTCTACATCATCCAAACCAGGTCTATCAACACTCAAAATTAAAAATGAAGCATATAAAATAGTAGCAGGAATTGACAATTAAAGGGGTCTTACAGGTCCATACTGCTGTCGGTGCTGAGTAGTAGGAAGTGAGTGGAAATCATTGTCCAAAACAGCAATAACACTGTTAAGTGAAACTGGAATGGTAAAATTCTGCCATCAGCAAAAGGAGCCCAGGATGCAACTATAATAGCTCTTAGACTGGTCATAAGCATTAAGCTGCTTGTTCCTCAGAATATTTTTGGTAAAAGATCATGTTGGACTAGCAAAAGTTAAATTGATTGAAATAAATTCCTCCAAATTACAGGACAGGAAGAATGGTCTTGGTCTATAAATGGCTAAAATCTACGCATACAATGCTAATTCGACATTATTTTTCTTATTTAGGTGGAAAATGGCAATGTTGTGCTGCTGCCAAAAAGAACCACAACTCTCTTGGCACAAAATCTTTGAAAAATTGCACAAATTCAAGGTCATATACACTCCAGTTAAGAAGGTTTCTTACAATGCAAACACTTGTGACATTTTAATATGGAGGAAAAAGACAAGCAAATGTCTTATTTCCACATCCTAGAATCAAAAGTTAATCTGAACATTGGCGAAATAGCATTTTCATGGAAAAATATTAAGCATTCTTACCAATGCCATCCTCTGCGGCACTCTGTGTACAACCAACAGCATCCCACCAATCAACTCCCACCAGAAGACTCCACCAAAATCTGCCAAGACAGGAGAGGACATTAAGGCAGTAAAATACATGGTGCCACAAAAAGGCAAATTGATGGTTATACTTTATATTTTATAAGGATCGAACAGGGTAGTTAATTTGTAAAGATAAATAAATATATTTTTGACAGGAAACAAGATACATTATGATGGTGCTAACAGAAATATTTGGACCGTTTTTAATTTTTATTAATTAGTGAAACATAAAAATGATTTATTAAATTAATTAAAAAAATCTATTTATACAAGTAATTGTATAATACACTACTGTCAGGGAATTTTTCTTATCCCACATCAAATCCTTGCTACCAAATCACTGGGGATGCAATATATAAATTAGTGGGAACCAATTAGTTAAGTCCTTTCTGGGCCTTTCAATCCAATTGGCTAAAAGTAGAAAATTTTGTATTTATTAAACCACCTACCAACCGGTAGAACTGCAGAAACCAGTTTCGGGGTCATCCAATTAGTGGTTAAACCAGCCAATTGACCGATTTTTTAATGTTTTAAATTAAGTGGGTTTTAAGCTTTAACCGGACTGGATGTTGGATCGGTTCATGGGTATTTCGGT
Source organism: Olea europaea var. sylvestris (assembly GCF_002742605.1). Lineage (NCBI taxonomy): Eukaryota > Viridiplantae > Streptophyta > Magnoliopsida > Lamiales > Oleaceae > Olea > Olea europaea. The sequence continues at coordinate 11,061,109 of NC_036257.1, read as the reverse complement.
TGAAGCGGGTCCAGTCCTATTTTTATAACATTGCTTTAGATACAACCAAGATTAATCAATACATATCACCAATTGTGTAATCAAAATTCAGTAACAACCCCGCAACTGTGTATTAAGCATACCTCTCAGCGATAGCCCGCTCCCATGTTGCAGAATTGGCTTTAACTTGACTATTAGCAACAGGAGGAGGAAGAACGCGAACTATCTTTAATATGGCACAATCATTGCTGGTATCATGCCAAACAGAAGCTGAACAACAACTCGTAGAAGAGAATGCAGGAGCAGCAATTGCAGAGCCAACATTTATCTGGTAGTTATCGACAGGTGTGAAGTTTACACCAGAAAAAACATGGACCCCACCACGTAGAAAAGCAACAGCAATCTCCCCCCCATGAGCAGAATACACAATTCGAGCAAGAGTCCTAACATCACTGGGCAAATCAAAAGGATCAAAACTGATCCGTTTTGCAATCTCACCCCCACATTCATTCATATTTTTCCCATCACGAGCTGATCCAGTAGGCGTTCCTGAAATCGTGAAATCACTAGATGCTGGAATGCATTTAATCACTTTACTCAACCAAACGGTCTGCTTGGGTGCCTGTCCACCAAAATTTGTGGGGTTTCCAAATATCTGATGGATTACAACATCCTCAACAGATGATTCCCAACGTTGAACTCTCCATCCTGTGACTGAAGGGCCCTCATCAGGATCATAAGGGGACATGTACTGTCCTGCACAAAATAATCTCAAAACAATGTTTAGATTTTGCCTAGGACAAAACAACCTGTCACACAACAATCTGGGAAATAATGTATTTCTGGATAATGCGAAACAAACAAAAGGATGCCAACATTTAATTGCTGAAGGATGAAAATCTGCATGCATCTTAATTAGGCTGGGATTTATGACTCAACTATAAAAATTAAAATAGATTAGGTCAATGTGATGATGGAAAAGAACTCCACAAACATGATTTGCCAGAATAGGGATAAAGCATCAAAACAAGATAAACAAGGAATTGAAAGAGTATGATCCAAGAAAATACTACCAGGAGCATGGGACATATTTGAGATCACATAACTCCTCACACGGCGACAGAAATTCACTACAAATCGCCAGTTTTAATGTTGTTTGCACCTCTTAAACATTGTGTTTTCAGTATGAAATAATCGAGGGTATATGCAAAAGAAACCCAGCAGAGATGTAACACATAGAATAGGTCAAGAACACCAAAAATAATAATAATAATAATAATAAAAATAAAAATAAAAAATAAAGAAAAATTCTTCTTTTGATTAAGAGGGTGAAGAAAGCAAAGTGGGAAACTTTGCACCCTCAATTAATGAAAATTTGAACATGCAGGATAAGTTGAAAGAAAGATCAGTTCAAGTAGAAGTACACATTCATACCTTCAACTATCACAACAGCTATCACGGAACCACCACGTGTTGGATCAAAGGCAACAGCAGTGACCCCCGAGCCCCAGGTCGTCGTAGCTGCTGATTGAGCTGCAGCCTCGGGACTCACGTATGCAGAGAAGTTTGAAACTGGTGAACAATGAAGAGCTACCATGTCACTACAATCTTGCTCCGTGTGTTTCTTCCCTTGCTTCGCTTCTAATATTAAATACTCCTGCCAGCTAAACAAATAGGCAGCCAGAGGAGCAAAACCATCCCAAGAAGGAGGATTAAGTGATGGCGGGACTTCGTTGCTCACACTGGCCTTTGGAGTAGTTTGAAAACCATTTCCTGGGCCAGGTGTAACCTCCCAAACAACAACAGTTGATGGGTTCACAATTGGAACGCCTGCAACATGCATGGCACCAGAATCTGTAATAATTGCATCCGCAGCCATAATCCCGCTAGGCCCAGCTCCCAACAAACCTTTACTTGTGCAAAACCACTTTGATGGTGTACCACTCTGATTAGGAGGCCATTGGGACCAATGAAGCTGAACAGAGCCCGAGGAGAAAACAGAGCACACGCACAGAAAATTTGGCCAACCAGCTGTTCCCAAAACCAAAGGAAACAGCATTAACTAACAAAACATAATCTGATGTTCACGTCTGATGGAAGATGACTCTTGGGAATAAAAGAATTCAAAAATCTCATCAGGATAAATTTAAAATCTCCTTCTTGAGCTATAATAGCCAGTTGCCTCAACATGACTAAATTAGTTAATTCTAATTGCAATCGACTCTGTTCAAGAAATTACAGTTGATTGCTTCACTTGATATAACTTTCTTCTCATTTTCACCTCAAATTTGAGAAATGGATGTTGTTATGATATGAACCAGTATAAATTCAGGTTGATAATGTTGAATGGAAATATTTCCTTATTACACGACACGAGATTTTCTGCTTACATTAAAATGCAAGTGCTATTAAATCTAATGGGACAAGCCAAGATAGAACCAACCTGGAGCATGTGGCTGCTGTGAAAGGAATTTCTCCTCAAATGTTGACTTTCCGGAACCACTAGATCTGGCTGCAAGCCACCTATACTAATTTTATGGCAAAACAAGTCACAAAATATAAGTAGATAAGCATGTGTCCAAATTTAACTAACCAGGAGACAAAAAAAAAAAATTGCATACCGGAGAAACCCCTGATAGCCACTTGGTAACAACTGCAATATCCTGGCGCCACTCATATTCCAGCTGCCAGTAACTAGCCTCTTTTACCAAATTAGCAGGACCCTGAATGAATTTTTAAAAAAATAAAATAAAATACATATAGTGTGTTAGTGTGTGTGTGAGCTCAATAAAAACATGGAAGAAGAGTATCTCAAGATATACCATGTGTGAAAAGAATTGTGACCAAGACTAAGTATTGTCTAATCTAAGTATTTTAGTAGCAAATCAGTAAGATGTTTGAGAAACGAGAATGTTATAGTTTCATAATTCAACAAGCCCAATAGGGCTAGCATACTTGAGAAGGCTGAGTCCAGATGGTGATCCGTCCGTGAAAATTAGCTATAAGCAAGGCACGGGGAGAGGAAGTAGGTGACCACTCAATGAACTGAACTGAATCCCGTGGAGAATCTGCCAAAACATCGATAATCACAGATCACAATCCAAAAATAAAGACTGTAAATATAAAAAAATGGATTAACAAATTGTCAAACATAGTTACGTCAAACTGAACCTAGAGAATTTCAAGAACCTGAGTTACTAAGAAGAATGGTGACAACTGTGTCAATAAACATCATGAAATTAATAGGTCAGAACCATCATTTTCTCAAACCCACAGTGAAACAGATAGAATAAAGGCACCAAAATCCAGAATTTTTCTTAAAACGTGAAGATCATGAAGTAAAAAATGCAATAACAGACTGAACAACACTATCAAGAAGCAGTGAGACAAATTTTAAAATGTTAGCATATCAACCACAGTAATATCAAATGGCATAGATGACCCTGAATTAAATTTCAACAATGTAATGCCAAATATCACTCAACATATGCAATACTGTAATATACATATTAATGGACTCAAGACAAGTCTAGCATTGTCATAAAAAACAAGCATTAAATTATAAGTCAAACCTGCTATAACATTAAAAACTGTACACTCAGTGGGCCGCTCTGGAATCACTATATGTATAGGAATCCAAAATGGAGGATTTGCATTCGAACTACAAAGACAATGGAAAAATTATTATGGCGTTAATTATGTGTTAATTCAACATCAGATATCAGTTTATTACACATCTCCCAAATGTTGTGACCACAGTGAATTTTATTGTGCCATTTGGTAGTTAACACTGAGTTATCAGGTCAACTATTATCTAACAAATAATCAACTTTATTTGAAAGAAGTAAAGAACATCCCGATTGATGAAATAGAAGTTGGACCTTGGGTCATGAAACTTTGTATTTTCTGAATTAACAATCAAATCAAACGTACAGTAGCCAGTTCAATATGATGAAGTAGCAATATTTTTAAAATTTTCAATTGATTTATTTCAAGTGTACCAGTAGCAGGATTCCAAACCTATAAAAATAAAGGGAAATATATGTTTTACGCTGTAACAATGATATGCCTGTTTTAAATAAAGAAAGATCTCTAGTTTGATCATCTTACCTTGGGATTCTAGCACAAGTTTCTGATGCACAAGCTATAGCATTCAGCTTTCCACACCAAGCAACAGCACTGGAAAACAATGATGAAACTTGTCATAAAAATCAGCTAAAATAGTGAAGAAGAATAAAATAAGTTCCCAAAAAAACATGTAAAATAAAATAAAAAAGAAGAAGAAGAAATTTAGATAGATAAATAATAATAATAATAATAATAAAAGTGACAGCGTCACCTTCTCAATGAACAAAAAAGTAAACACTCACATGCAAAAAAGCATAAACAAGCTAATTATCTTTCAAAAATTCATCTTCCTTGTCCACCTTCTTTCAATTCTAGTAAATGTGAACTTGTGCCCAGTCCCACGCCATTGAAACAGCTTCTTTGATCATCAAGCCTGGTCCTTTTTTGACCATCAAGTCCCAAATATATTTTCACTCTATAGATTAATTACTTACATCTTAAGGTGTTTGCCAAATGGTTCAATGCTCACTGTCTGGGGCCACAACTTTGTTCCATTCAGATGTTTCATTTCTTCAAAAATTTAATTGAACAGTTGCGACCCATCAACACTTTCTGCCAACTATTGTTTTAGAAAACCTATTTGAGATTTACACTTCAAATCCACTTCATGCAAGGCTTTCATAAAATTCCATAAATGCCAACCTCGATTATTTAACAGGTTTATTTCTAATTTTCTTTTCCAGACTTTAAGGTAGTGTTTGATATGTGGTTTTTTCCATGGAAAATGGAAATAGAATTCCATTTTCCAACTTTATAGTGTTTGATAGGGTTTTATTTTCATGGAATTACCTTTTCTTGCTTGTCGTGGGAATTGATCTTTTCTTGGTTTTTAAGGAAAATTTTGGTGAGAATTGGAATTCCATGTTACTGTAGCATTTTATTTATTTATTTCGATTTTTTTTTTATTTTTTTTTGTGTTGGTAATGGAAACAAATTCTAAGAATTATTGTAAAAAAATATTTCCTTTTAATTGATAATTTTCATGTAAAACAAAGTCAAACAAACATCAAAAGATGGATTATTTTCTTGATTTTTTTATTTTTTAATTTTTTGGCAATGGAAAAAATTTCATCCCTAATACCAGTAAATTCTATCCCTTTAATTGACAATTTTCATATAAAATAAAGTCAAACGAACACCAAAAGATACTTTTATTTCAACATTTTCCACATGAAAAATTATACCAATCAAACACAATAATTTACAATTCCCAGGAAATCAATTTCCCATCAATTCAATTCCCTGAAATTCGTTTTCAATTCAATTCAATTTCATCTTTGCAATCACACGGACCCTAAGCTGAATGGGAAGAAGAACACACTATTGCGGGTAAAGGACAATGATACGGAATTAAAAGAAATAAATAGTTATAAGGAAGATGATTGGGAATCAAAGATGTTGATAATTCACTTAAATATCCTACCAGTAGGGATGATATAATAAATTTCTCTATTATTTTAACTTCTAGTAGTTTATAATGTTGTTATGTTTTTAATTTGAGAACTTAATTGCTACACCATTGATATATATTGTGTTTCTTTGTGAATTAGACTTATAATTTTGTTAATGTTTTGTTTTCGATTTTAAAAGATGATTTATACCTTTATGGTTTATTATGAGCATATTTTACTATGTATATATTTTTTTGAGACTTACGCCTCACCAACGTGCCTCAATATTCAATCAAGCCCTTTTAAACATTGCTGCCAACAAACATATATTTTTTAATAATCCTATTACCCGATTCAAGCCTCAGCCTCAATTTTAAACATTGCTGCCAACAAACATATATTTTTTAATAATCCTATTACCCGATTCAAGCCTCAGCCTCAATTTTAGCTGAGAACACCAGTTAATGCAATGACTGAATAGTAAGACTTCCTAATCTTATCATTTTTTTCCCTTACACTCACATTTTTCCTGATACATCATTATTTTCTTCTCCTCTCCTACCATTAATCATTTGATTCAATTTGTTAACTGGGCAATTGTCATCATCATTTGCCACCCTCACTAAGCCTCATAATTTTACTTTTCCTGAGTTTTTCTCAAATCTTTTAAAACTCCCAAGTACATATTTACTTCAATAATCATTATAGGTTCCCCTACGGTGGTTGAGAAGCTTGGATGAAGGTATACATCTATCTCCCACTGTGTGATGAAGAAAGTGATTTGATAGCTTTTGAAGCAAAAACATAGTTACCTACGTTAACTGAGCTAATATTTATGAAACAACGAAACTGTACAAGAAGTATGTCCCAAAGGACAAACAAAGCAATTTAAGATATAGTTACCAAAGGTGAAACGTTAGATGGAAACAAGTTAACTATGTCTAACTACTAATTTATGACCCATTAACTTCCCATTTGTCTTTGAATTTTTAAAGCAATAACACAATTTTCAACAAAAATCAAAACATGCACTTTATATTATCAGCAAAATTAATTTAGTATATAAAATATGCAAGGTCTCTTTTACTTTAAAATCAAAAATGTAATTTTTTTAATTTACTTTGCCAAAAAGGGGGAAAAAGTATCTTTAACTGAATTGTCAAGCAACTGAACCTTAAACTCGGACATTATTCCACTATCAATTGGAAATCAACCATCAGAATTAACAAGCAATCAAATTCAAAACCACGCAATTCTGATCAGATCCATCAATTCAAACTCAAGAACACAGGAAAATCACCTAAAAGTGCGGCAGAGCTCGGGAACACTCATTTTATGGAGTAAATTGGATTTCGGTTGCTTAAGCCTGATACTAAAAACGGTAGCGGGGTTCATCGAATTCTCTTCAATCGGACCATCCGCTGATGCCGATGCCGCCTCCTTCTCGGCCATCACCACGTCCTCTTCTCCAGTACTTGGAATCTCGGACTTCTCCGAATTATTGTTCTTAGCAGCTGTAGAAGGAGAAACTTCGAGGGCAGGAGAGGATTGCTCTTCAGAATCGTTAGCACCAGTGAGTGATGGTGCTTGTGGGGATTGATTAGACTTGGTATTATTTGTATTATTCATTTAGAATACCAAATGACCAAAAACCCTAATATATTAATATAGATGTGTATATATAGATAGAGAAAGTCGAGAAAATGGTGCGGAAAGGCGCGATTGAAGGCGACAGGAATGACTATTGTGAATGAAAGAGAAAGAGGTGGTGGAATTTTGGCTTTACGGACGGAAGTGGGGTTAGGGTTTTTTCAAGCCAAGGGAACAACCAATTAAGGTTGAGGATATTCCATGGCTGCGTGGGAAGCGGGATTGTGAACTAGCAAGTCAATATCTTTGACCTTTGTGTCATTTCTATTTTGTATTTTCTTCTAGAACCACAATAGAGATGACAATAAAAGCTTGTTGAGTATGAATTTTGTTAATTGGTTTTTGACCATTAGAAATAAAATAGGTCCTATTTGTGAGAGAAGAATTCGAAAATAACAAATGAAATAGTAAAATAACGATCAAAAAATTGATGTTAATTGAATTAAAATCTCTATCAAACATGTTCTAAATCGCGCTCAATCTACGGACGGAAGTGGGGTTAGGGTTTTTTCAAGCCAAGGGAACAACCAATTAAGGTTGAGGATATTCCATGGCTGCGTGGGAAGCGTGATTGTGAACTAGCAAGTCAATATCTTTGACCTTTGTGTCATTTCTATTTTGTATTTTCTTCTAGAACCACAATAGAGATGACAATAAAAGCTTGTTCAGTATGAATTTTGTTAATTGGTTTTTGACCATTAGAAATAAAATAGGTCCTATTTGTGAGAGAAGAATTCGAAAATAACAAATGAAATAGTGAAATAACGATCAAAAAATTGATGTTAATTGAATTAAAATCTCTATCAAACATGCTCTAAATCGCGCTCAATCTCTAAACACATGAGTTCGGCTCGTATTCACAAATTAGGCTTCGTCTAGTTCTTTGATCCGTGGACCTCATTGGTCAAGTTGAGCATTCCACGAGCCACTTGTGAATTTCTTTTAAAAAAATAATAAAATAAGCCTAAAAATTAGCTGGTTTGTGGGCCATTACCAATGAGTCGAGCCCACTAGACTCGTGAAGAAAATGTGTCCAATTACATTCATGACTCATCTTAGGATAAGTCTAAGCTGTCCATGGATTGTTAAAGTTTAAAGAATAATGTTATTTGATACTAGTGGTGTTAGAACACAAATTTAGATAGTCATGCTTGATAAGTCAAATTAAATGAATTATTTGACTCCGTATTTTAATGAATCTATCATTTAATGACGATAGTTGCCACTTAAATCGGTGTTAAGGTCCATTGGTGTTGAATGGTATTACCCAAGTTTAAAATATTAAAGTTTTGATGACACAACAATAGGATTGTCAAAGTGTCGCGAATAAAGCCCTTTGTACATCGAGTCTTACAGCTCGATGTATACTCCCCTCATGTGAGAGGGCTATACACCGAGCTCTAAGCAAGGCTGAAGTGTCGCATTAGTTTATGTCCATGTCATCCAAACTTCAAACTAATTATCTAAATAGTCATTGAACTTTCATAGTTTTTTTTTTTACTTGACCATTGAACTTTAAAAAGTTTTACATTAGTCGCTTAACTTTATATTTGGTCTCTAATCCGAAATTGAACAAAAAAAGTTAAACATTCTTAAGAGATTGCAAAACGCTGGATGATGAACACTAGTTTACTGTCACGCTTCAAGTTGGTAGGCCACGTAAAAAAATGAGCATGGCATAGGCGAGGGGATTCGGGCATATTTCAATAGCAAAAAAAGCCACATGCTCAATCAAATTGTTATGATGATTTAATAAACAAATTGATATTTTGTTAATATTATGTATGTGTTATGAAATTTTTTGTAGTCATTGTTGAAATTGTCAAATTGTAATTTGGAAATCAACGTATTGAACCACTTCCTCTTGTTTTTTTATCATTCATCTTGTTTTCAAGCCAAAGCTATCGAAATTGAAATAATCAACCATTTACTCTTGTTGTTCATCATTTATCAATATTTTTAAGAACCAATTTTATTCAAATCAATTATCGACTAGAAGAACTCTAAAATGAATATGGAATTTTTTATTGTTGGAGTGCAATAATGTCACTCTTAGGTCAATTTATATGATAACTCAAATGATGATGATTGAATACCATAAAAAGTTTAGTCTACCCTCATTGGACATCAATTTATTTTAGGACGAAACTATTAAAACTAGGTCTTACAAGTGATATCAAAGTTAGGCTCATGGACATGTTGAGGGAGAGATTATTGCAAGCAATAAGGTCGCTCTCAAGTCCATAGATTGGGTTACTCAAAATAATTGTGATTAAATGCCATAGAAGTTTTAGCATACCCTCTTTAGGCGCTGGATGATTTTAGGATGAAACGGTTAAGACCCCATTCTACAAGTGGATAGGAATTAGGGGCATGGGATTCATAATCTGTCGTGTTAAGGTTGAGGTTGGTGGTGTGCAATAAGGTTTCTCTTAAACTAATAGATTATATCACTTCAATGACCGTGATCAAATGTCATAAAAGTTAGTCTATTCTCGTTGGACATCACTTGATTTTCAATTGAGACTATTTATATTCTTATTTTATTTGACTTGATGTCGAATGAAGAGATTGTGCGTGAGATTTCATTTTCTATTTTCTTTAAACTTGAAAACATTGGTTCAGGATGCCATTTGACGCTTTAAAAACACACGTTGATGGCATGGATATGGACGGACCACACGGGGTCATGTGGGGTCAATTGACCTCACAAAAGTTTCTCTACTTTTTTTTATAAATAAATCTATAAATTATTCAAACATGTTGCCAAACCCCTTTTTTATAATATATAAATTAGCCAAAACTTTGCTTATTGCCAAGCCCAAGTGCACAAACCCATTGTTGCTCTTCACTTGTCCAACTCTAAGTCACCAAGTCCATTACCATTTTCTCTCCAATTCTTCAAGTGGCAGGCTTTTCATTATTTCATATGCATTTGACGGACTTTGCCCTAAAGCCCCACAGAGAGAAGAAATAAAGAATCGACATAAAGAGTTTGATATCGCTAATTCGCCATTCATATTTTCGGATTTTTTCTTCTTGTGCTAATTTTGTGGTTTTTCTTCCATCTAGGTAACAAATCTACCATCTATTTGTTTGACATTTGTTTTTCTTCCATCTATGTAGCAAACCAAGGTCCGTCTATGTCTGTATTCATTGGATGTGGCTTTAGTTTTTTCCGTTAATTTGGACCTTTAATTAGTTGTTTTTAAATTTGAGATATGCAAGTGCATTTCTACTTGTCGAAAATATATGTACCCTTGTCCATTAATCTCTAGTTTGTGTCTTAGGCCCTCAGTTATCTTGATATTAAAAATGTGTTTCGAAGTTCCATGATCGTGACCTCATTTTTCCCTCATTGTAACCGGTAATTTGTCATGTTTTCTTAATTCGAAAGTGATAGAAGGAAAATTAAATACAAAAAGATTGATGCGTACAAGTACAAGTGAAAAAGGGGATAAATAATTTGAAGCAGTATCATAGTAAGTTATTGGATTACTTTGTTTATATTTTAATGTCTAATTGACATGGCCTTAAAAGATTTTTCATTTGGCTTGAATTATTTATGTATCAACTGAATTTGGCATGTTTAGGTGATAACTATCATACCGAAGAGAGAAAATAATATTCCAATGATGAAACATGGACCCATTTGTATGGCTACCAAGAATTTGTCCACGGTAGAAATTTTGATGTGTTATGAGATTGGACAATGTATTTTAACCTCCACTTATATATTTTAGTTGACAGGTAATTGCAGAGATATATATTGCTTATTCAAAAGAAATTATTATCAATTTCGAGTTTAGAAATTATTCTCAATTTCAAGTAAGTAATGACTTTCTCTAACTTGACTTATCTTCATTAATGATATGTTGTTTTAAAAAAAATAAATTATATTCAATTTTTGACCCCACAATACCAAATATCTAGCTCCGTCTTTGGGCATGGACTAAACTAATGGGATTTATATGCCATGTCACTAAGATCGTTAATTTTGTCAATGTCCAATGGGCAGAGGGAAGTACACTAAACATTAAGTTTAATTATAATTCGGATCAATTTTAAATTTTAATGACAGTTAAAATAATTAGCATGCGACTTTGACGATGTCGACATTAATTAACGTCACATTGGCAATCTCTTTGTCAGGTCATTGAAAACGTTAGGCCATGGTTGGCTTGTCGTTTTCGGCATATTTTCCGTTTTCGAAACATGAAAACGCGTTTGGTCCGTCGTTTTCAAAAACGCATTTTCGAAAACGAGTTAAAATTTATAACTGAAAACGCAAAACGACTTTTTATCATTTTCAGCGTTTTCAGTTATAAATGTCGAAAACGCTCAAAACGCGAAAAACGGGTCGTTTTCGGAGAAAACTAAAAATCGTTTTGAAAATGAAATTGAAAATGAAAATGGAAATCAACCGCACCTTTAGCTTTTTTAACGGGAAAGAAAGAGTGACGTATAGGAAACCAAATGTTAACTTCAACGCTTACCTGGAAAAAAAATTAAGTTCAATGACAAATGATAAGCTAATGTGAAAGTTCACTGTGGCCATTGAAATAATTAGCCTGAACAAGGAAATAGATTTTGAGTCATTCTTGTTGTCTTTGGTGTATCAGAAGTTCTCAAAATTCCCAACAATCAAAATTAATAGAAAAAGGTCAACGGTAATATGAAATCAAATGTAAGGATGAACTTACACAATTACGTAGTCTTATCTTAAATAAATACACTTTCCAAGTGTAGTGAAAGTTGTCAATTTCGTCACATAATGTTTTTACAATAATATGTTTATACAAATGGAAGTGACAGAAAGTATTATAGATGTCGAGATGGCAACATTGCATTGATTGATTTAAATTTGTTTTGTGTCCAACATTCAATGAATGCTTGTTAGCTGACAATCTGTCAAAAAACTGTAAAAGATGTCTATACATATAGCATCGTCCATGTTTTCAAAACCCACACACCCGTTACGTGGATCTCGTCCAAATTATTATAATCAACATTTAAAGTTGAATTGTGGAAAATTTCCCATAAAACTTAAAGTCTGGGTTTCCACTTCAAATACATAAAAATGCTTAATTTTTTTTTTTTATAAATTAATTGGAAAATTATACTTGTACTAGAAAACGAAGTTACCCATAAATTTTGAAGTTCTCTTGGCATCTAGAATTTTGAAGGGTCCACAATACTTTCATGCGAAATCCACGGAAATGGTTTTGTCAAGTTATTGAAAAGTTCAAAACAAATTAGGACAAGTCTTTTATCGTTTTGTCACGTTTCTAACTGGAAAATACAACGTTAGAATTAGCTATTAAACTGGTAGGGTTTGATTCATCAAATTCTTGTTAAGTTACTACGGAAATATCACGGCATTGGATTATTTAAAAAAAAAATAGGAAAGAGAAAAAAGGAAAAGAAAAATGGGGAGTGTTCAAAACAAATTAGGACAAGTCTTTTATCGTTTTGTCACGTTTCTAACTGAAAAATACAACGTTAGAATTAGCTATTAAGCTGGTAGGGTTTGATTCGTCAAATTCTTGTTAAGTTACTACGGAAATATCACGGCATTGGATTATTTAAAAAAAAAAAATAGGAAAGAGAAAAAAGGAAAAGAAAAATGGGGAGTATCACATTGGGCAGAAGATGATCCAAAAAGCAAAGGCTTGCCCACGGACTAAAATGCTAATGGTTAAAGAGCTTTCCAATATCAATACTCCTTTATTAAAGACTTCCAAAAGCAAGTTGTCCATCTGGGTAGGTATATCAAGTCCCTGTTTGTCCTTTTTTTTTTTTAAATAAAATTCTTTAATTTTCATACTCTTTTTTAACTCTACATTCGAGATGAGATCTGTTATCCAAAATTTATTGTCCACCCAATAAATAATTGACGTATCATTTATAATTAACATATCTAACTTTTCTTTTACTATCACTTGTATTTAAAATTAGGTGACACTTTAATGTGAAATAATGAATCAGTTATTAAAATGGGACACCAAATCTCAACTCCATGCATCACACAATAAATTATTTTGCACGTAAACTCAAAAATTTTCCCCACTTTTAAATCACACATCGTCCAATAAATCAATGTTCAAAACATTATTTTTTCGAACTAATGGTCATCAAATAGGGGCTAAATATTTTAGCTATTGATGCGTCAAATATATATATTAATTAAAATATAAAGGAAAAAAATAAATAATTGTTTGAAAAAGGTAAATAAAGAATTTGTTAGAGTTGATAAATAATTATACTCTTTAAATTTAAAGATGTTCTCCGTTACGATTAGGATGTTATTTAAAAATTAAGATTCGTAACCAAGGGGCCTTCTAAATACATAACACTTTCTGTTTTAGAAAGTCAATACCTAAAATCAAGTTTAACTCAATGCAAATTTCAATGCTCTGCTTCTTAAATTATTTTTAAGCTATATCTGAATTAATTGGCAATCGAAGACTAAAAATATATATTAAAAATGTTTGACACCCATTTTCTTGCCAAAAATGCATTTTAGAATGGTGATTGATGGAGAATGTGTGGTTAAAATAATGAAAAATTTTGAATTTGTTTGTAATATTATTTTATTGAAAAATGTGTAGTAGAAAATAAGAAAAAAATCTATTTTTCTGAGGAAGATAAACAGTCTCCTGAAAACTGTTTTTGTGCTTAAATTTTACCCCGATGATGAAAGTATTAATGGTTATGACAGCATAGAAGAATGTTATGGAATGCAAGTCATCAATCTTAGTCTACTAGTTCCAATGATTGAAGTTAAAATATTTCATGAATGTATGAAATGCCAATTATAGTTGCAAGAGTGTTTGATACTAGAACAGCTTGTTCAATTCTAAAAATCCAGTCATTCTCTCCAAAAATATGTGGAATGAACATCAACAAATCTTCCAGGCCGCCAATAATGAATATTTTTCAACATTGATCAGTAAGCCCCGTAAAACTCCAATTTTTTCGGGAATGCAATGGCTTACATAAGTTACTTGGTTCTTCCTTACCAGGAAAAGATATTGTAATTGGTTTTAACATCATTCAACAGTTGTGGGCAAAACATGTTATCCCTCTTTCAAATGGCCTTATATACAACTCCTATTTTTTTACCTTACATACAGTCAACCACATATTTCTCCATAATCAACATTGATGACATAACAAGTCTGTTAATCTAAGAAAATTACACAGATTCTTATACAGATTTCCTCACTAAATGCACTCACCCTCTATGGAAAAACCTAAATTTCTTTATATCTCTAACCTTCAAAAGAAACAAAGACATTAACCCTAACGAAGCTAGTCATATTGAAATGAGTCTAGAACATCTCTAGTTAGCCATTAAAGAATTAAACCAATTAAATATTGAAGGTCATATTGAACCATTACCTCCTAGTGGATGTGTCAAGTCTTTATTCAATAAACGAAGTTAACAAGTTCGTGGAAAAATGAGACTTGTGTCCTATTATAAACCACTAAATCACTTCTTTGCTGATGAAAAATTTCCTCTTCCAAACAAGAAGACTCTATTAGCCAACTTATTTGATGCAAAGATATTTTCAAAGAGTTTGATCTAAAAGCAGGATTTTGGCAACTGGAAATCAAGGAAGAAAAAGACACGAGACAGGGTTCTGTATTCCAAACCATCACTACCAGTGGACGGTTATACCATTTGGTCTTAAAATGGCCCCTTCGTTATTTCGAAAGGCTATCACAAGAATTTATCATCAAAATTAGAGTCAGCGTTAATCCATATTGATGATATTCTCTTGTTCTGAAAAGCAGCAGATGTCCATTCTCAGCTATTGTCTTAGTTCAATAATCTGACAAACAATTTGTAGTTAAGCTTTCTCAAAAGAAAATAGTTATTGGAGTTTCTGAAATTGATTTTTTAGGAATGCATATTAAAGACGGTCAGTATTCTTTGCAGCCACGTGTTGGTCAAGAACTATAAAAGTTTGCAGACACAGATCTTTCTAAAAAAGGAAGTTCAACAATTTCTTGAAATTGTAAATTACATGGTAAACTTTATTGATAATTTATCTCCTATTTTGAAACCATTACGAAACATGTTGAAAAAGAATGTACCGCCATGATTTTCAGAACATACACAAGCAGTTCGAAAAGATTAAGCAAAGGGTACAAGGACTTCCAGCCCTATCTATTCTTACAAAGGGGGAGGAGGATCTTACAAACTGAAGCGCAAGTGATCTGTATTGGGTAACAGTTCTTTTGAAAAAAGGACAAAAAAAGGTATAGATGTGGATACAAAAGTAGATCATTCTCAAGGGCAAAAAATATTATCATTCCACTTTTAAAGAAATTTTTGTAGTCAAACGTGGTATTGAGAAATTTTAATCCCATCTCATTTGTTATAAACTTTTTGGTTGAAATGGATATGTCGACATTCCCTAAAATGCTTTCATTTAAACAAAAACAAATTTCAAATTCTCAACTGTTTAGATGAGTGGAGTGGCTTTCAAATTTTGATTTTGATGTGAAGCATATAAAAGGAAAAACCAGTCTTCTTCCAGACCTACTCATTAGACCAAAATTTTCTCATATCCAGTCTATTCCCATAATTTGTATGATGAGCCCTCCTTACTCTTTACTTTCTCAAAATGAGTCCATCCTTCCTGAACTTAATAGTCTAATCAAAGACAAAACTCTTCACTTCAGAAATAGAGAACTCATGTTAGTCATCAGACTATTCTTTTTTCACTTTGTTCCATATAATTCCACATCAAGCAATTTTTAAATTTTCAAAAGAACTACTTTGCTTGCTTTGATATTTGTTGGAACTTTACCAAATTGGAATCTCTTTTACTATTAGTAAATCTCTTGAATGGTTCAAAGAAATTAGTTTTCAAAATTTTAACAAAAGTAATCTATTTCAAGAAGCACATTTTGAGGCAAAGAAATTCTTGGAATGGTTTTATCATATTTCTCGTTGGATAAAAATGTTTGAAGTATTTTCTTTAAAATTCAAAGATCTTCCACATCAAGCAATTTTTAAATTTTCAAAAGAACTACTTTGCTTGCTTTGATATTTGTTGGAACTTTACCAAATTGGAATCTCTTTTAATATTAGTAAATCTCTTGAATGGTTCAAAGAAATTAGTTTTCGAAGTTTGAACAAAAGTGATCCATTTTAAGAAGCACATTTTGAGGCAAAGAAATTCTTGAAATGGTTTTATCCTATTTCTCATTGGATAAAAATATTC
This sequence comes from Olea europaea var. sylvestris, assembly GCF_002742605.1. Taxonomy (NCBI): domain Eukaryota; kingdom Viridiplantae; phylum Streptophyta; class Magnoliopsida; order Lamiales; family Oleaceae; genus Olea; species Olea europaea. Next base: position 11,044,722 of record NC_036257.1, on the reverse strand, counting down.
GATCGAAGTATTTTCTTTAAAATTCAAAGATCTCAGAACTTCTTAGAAAAATGTTTTGTAATTTTGGTTTTTCAATGGCAAGGCTATTTTATAAATAAAAGCTCATACGAACGTTTCTCTCATGTTAAGGAGCATGCAGTTCAACCTTTCAATCTACACCAAGATTGAGAAAGGTATCAAAACGAGTTTCAAGAATTTCAAAGAAGAATGGTTGAAATCAATCAGACTATTTGTGACGCCCAAAAAAAATGTAAATAAATAAATTTAAAATAAAATCATTTATTTTATATTTTGAAAGTTGGGGACTAAAGTTATATAAATTAAAAGTAATTTTTATTTTGGGCCAAATACTTAAATTTTGATAGAGCAAGTATAAGTATATCAATATTAGACCCGTTAGATAGTTCATGATTAATTATGTATGTTAGACCCAAGAAAAAGTTTATTCGGATAAGTTAGACTCAAAATATTGAAGTTTATAGGATCTTGCCACTTTTTATAATTGTTTTGAACGTATAAAAGATGCCACACGTGTGTGTGTGTGTGTGTGTGTGTGTGTGTATATATATATATATATATATATATTCTTGGGAATAGTACATAACCATACGTTGCACCCCATTATGTCAGTTGTCCTTGATTGAAAATAGGTAATTGCCTTATTTGAGTGAAATGAACGGGTAGATACGTGTATAATAAAAAAAAAGGAAAATCAGTAAATCAGGCCACTGACATGGAAAAAAAATGCGCGGTTTTGTTGTGATATAAATATTGTAGATGGTGTATACATAGAGAATCCCTGTTTACCTTAATAAGTATCCCATGTCGAGAAAAAAAAAGGAGGGTCTAAGAACGTGAAGTTAGTGCTTTTCTTTCAAGAAAACTTTTTTCATCAATCAAGGTAGGACTACGAGGTGCAAGTGTTTTGTCCCGTTTATATTATGTTTTTTCATGTTGACAAATTATTATACTTATGAAAGTTATGAAATGATATGATGATTATGGTATGATATGAAATGGCTATCCGCTACCAAAGATATGATATACTATGAGCTCTTATCAATTTCCAACAATATGATGACGGTATGATTTTTTTGAAGCGTGATTTAAATATTTTACTCGAGATCGCACCACTGTTTTTTCTTGTGTCTTACTGAGTATTCACATGTTCTCATCCTTTCACTACTCCTCGCAGGTTAGAATGGATCATTAGTTGGCGGGCGATGTGGTGTTGTCGTGGTGCCAGGATATTCGAAATTAATAACTTAACTCTACATAATGTAGCAAAACATTTTAATTTCAACATTTTATCTTGGTTTCTTAGGGATTTTATTTTATTATTTAAGACATGATTTAGTTGGTTTTATAATTTGACCTGTGAAATATATATTAGTGGGATTAATACTTTATCATTTAGTTAATAAATGTGAAATGCATGATTTTTTTTTAAATATATTTTGTTTGGCTATGAGCTCCTTCTTCTAATTAAATTGCACTCATAAGATTTATGTGTTTTCACTGTTAAAGTAAATGAATTGGGTAACAATTTCAAATCTTTAAAATTTTGATCGTTACACTATTTCTCATTAGATTTAGCCATACATAGAAGACGGCTCCATGAGAGATTTTGCCTCTAGATTATACAGCCAAGATTCAACAAGATATTCAAAAACACGGAGAAGTACAATGTCAACTTTTTGGACAACTGTTTGGACGCTGTCCAACTGACTCGTGGGAATATGAAATGACACACTAGAACCAACTTTTCATAGGAAGCTCATATCGATGCCTCAGAGATACATCAAAGTATTCAAAAACAACATCAGAAGGACAACAACTTCGCAAAAATCTCTGGGATGCTTTTGACAAAAAATGAAAGTCAATAAAATGGATATAGATAAACCAGGAACAAGCAATCCAAACAATCAGAATTCAAGTTATTTGGACACATCTAAGTCTCAACACCCATATAAATATAAAACTAAGTCATATGACTTTGTTCCAACAGATCTGGATAATCAAGAAAAATTGGAAGAAAAACTTTTTGAAGAAAGATTTGATCCTAATAACTGGCATTGGTGGAGACAACAAAGACTACCATCTAATTCGGATGACTCAGGCATACCCGATCGAGCAACAAACCTTGGAACACCCTAATGACTAAGCCCACGTGGAAAATTCGCCTAAGATGTTTATCATTTGTAATAAATGTCCTCTAAAAAGCCGATTCCTGGCTTTTTAAAATGTGCTTTTTAATTTGGAGTCGTGTAAAATTATTGTATTTGTGTATCAGACTTTACCCTATTTTATTAAAGGTAGTGATAAGTCATTTGTCTTGTTATAAAATTATTGCACTTGTGTGTTAGACTTTACCCTACTTTGTTAAAGGTAGAGGTGTGTCATTTATCTTATTGAAAATTATTGTCCTTGTGTCAATTGTATCATTATGATGAGTGATATGCATGAAGGATCTCCTCTTCTATATAAGGCGCTTTCTTCTTTCATTGTTAATCATCTCCCATTTGATTATTAAATAAAGGCCTGATTTTATCTCCATAAATTTCTAAAACCCTTTTCTCATTCTTCCATAGTCTTGACAACTGTGATAATACCAAGATAAATAATAAGAACAAGATTTGAGTAATATCAAAAGTATGCTCTGTAGTTGCCTCTTTGAGAATCCTCTACATTAGAAAAATGTCACTACTGATTAAAAGATCTGATATGGAGGTATGGTGATCCGTGTAATATCAAAAGTCTCAGGCCCTGTGTTGTTGTCCTAGAGTGGGTTGTTAAGGGCTAGAATACCGAGTATTACTCAAGGTTACCATACCCCTACTCTATTGGTATCAAAACCATGTTGTTATCTTGATCTTACTATCTCTGATTGAGATTATTCAGTTTGAAAGAAACTAGGAAAAAACATCTTCTTAATCATGTCTACTGAAAAACCAATGCTTCTAAAATTGACTCTCTTTACGAAATATCTTATCTTCCTCATTCTGAAAAAAGTTCCCGTCACAAATTTACCTCTTGTAAATCCTTTCTTCCATATAATAAACCCTTCACTCCTTTACCAAAACTGCCCAAAGCCTTATTTTACCAACAAAATCCCAAATAAAAGAATACGTCCAAACATCAAAATTTAACCAACATCTTTTACTTGCCATTGAACAAGAGCAGTTTGTCACCTTGGGTCTACTATCCCATCTTTCGAAAGTACGGTTATCTGAGAGTTTAACCCATATTCATTTGAAGCCATAAGAATCGCGCTTCTCTCCATGTAAGAAATGGGCTCCCGACAGTTTCTAGAATTGCTCTTCTAGATACATGATTTGCTGATTATCAACATGCATGTATCGGCACTATTGAAACTACACTTAATGTAGGAGTTGTACTAGTTATTATGTTTTCGAATTTTAACATGCCAATAGCAGATCCACTGTTATTATTAGCTTTAGAAATTCAGGTCCAAATTGTTGGAACAGTACCAACTGCAGTAACATATGGTGCAACTCTTCATTACCAGATGGCTTACAGAAAAACAGAATCATTCTCTTGATTTTACCACTTACCTACTTATCCAACTGGAAACAGACCAGCTAAGCTATACATATGTCCTCAGATAAATTCTCAGATCTGAGCTCGTTAAGTTAATCCCACAAACATGGATGACTAGCCATCAACAACATCCCCAAACGTTAAATCAACCCATCATTTTAGATGAAGATCAAACGGTGAAGTTGAAATCATGTTCAAAAAGGAATCGTCGACTAAGAAGCCTCCTTGTTTCTCAATATAATTTACCTTCTCCAATGGGGAAATTCCTATCGATGGATTTGATACTAGTGTCAGGCCTATTTATTGTAGATATGATGATTCAGGACATGTTTATTGGGATGTGTGCTTATGTTTGAAATATATGGATGATAAAGATGATTTATTTGAAAACTGTCCTATTAGAAATAGAAAAAAGAAGAAGAAGAGTAGCTAACAAAAGTTGCATGATGTCTATGAAAATAAATCTGGAGAAAAATTTGTTAAGGGAACCTTCTATAAAATTTGACTATTATGTCAAATATACTCCACCTCCAATAAATGATAAACCCATTATTCCTGTTGGTTGGGATGGTGATGATGATTGTAACCAGCTACATAAAAATGGGACTATGATAATAGCCCACCTCCATCTCCACAAATAGCTATGCCTGTGGCTATGTTTCATCTGCCACAGCAAAAAGATTTTCCTCCACTTACCTCTTTTGAAAAAAAGAAGTCTATTCACACATGAAAAATCATGATTCCCACATCTAGAAAACCAGATGTTTCAATTGAATAGATTTCAGCAGCAGAAGTAGTTTTGAACTAACAGTCGAAAAATGTAGTTCATCAAAATTCCCTGTTGAGGAAAATTGATCAAAGTCAGCAAAAAATTGAAAAGACACTACAATAGCAAACACAAATAATGTTAACCCATCTCCAAGCCTATAAACAAAAAAAATTAAGACCGTCCATGCTGAAATCGTGATCCCGTTACAAAATCGTTTACCCATAGCAAACTAAGAAAGAGAAATAAGAAGTATCAAAAGTCAACTTATTTTTCTTGAAAACAATTCTATGATCCCACATTCCACTCTATACCATCCAACTCCATAAATCCTTATCTCACAAACTTCTGGACCAATTTATTCAACTGGAGCTTTTGGATCATAGCTTCACTCTTTATCCCTAAAGAATGGAAAAAAAAGTTAAAACCCCTTCATTTTCCTAACACAAAAAAATAAAAAATAAAACAACTAACTTCAAAAAACCCACAAGCGTTATCTCCATCAAATCTAGAAAAATGACCACGAATGATGATAGAAAAACCATTATCACCTTTTTACAAAAAGCTTAAAACCATTCCCCTCACATATCTCATGTCATAGCTATTTCAAATGAAACCAGTTATGAACCTGAAGAGTCCTGGGATGATTATCTAGAAGATCATCCTCCTTTATACATAGCTCATGGACCACAACAAAGTCAAACTTAACAAGGAAATCCTGTTGTTGATGAATCAAGAAAAACTATTGATGAAGAAATTGTTGATAATTTTGATGCTTATTCTGTGAATAATTATTATTCACAAAGCAACATTTTAGCAGTTAAATTCACTTTTGATAATATTTCTCCAACTTTATGGAATGCAAGATTCCACGAAATGAAAGCAGGGTGTTCAGCAGAATTGTAAAGGCCAAATATGACTCATGCCTATGTTATAAAATCCATTTTGGCAAGGATTAATGGTGTCCTTAAAGATTGGTATGATGCTTTTGGTGAATATCGTCAAAACCAATACTCGTATGCCGAGACAATTGATGCTTTTGTAGAATCATTGTATTGGGAATTCTATGGAAAATTAGATCATTAGAAAAATGTTGCAAGAGAACAATTCTTCGAACTAAAATGTTATTCCTACAATCCTAAAGATTTGGATAAATATTTTCACAATATTGATAGACACTATTGTATCATTGGTGGAATGGATAATACCAACATAAAGCCAAGCTTATCCTGAATCCATACCGCAACCCCTTGGCCATGAGACACTCATAATGATTGAAATAAAAGGACAATCATTAGGAACCACTTCATTTTGAGAACTTCACAACTGGGTTATTAGAACCTTAAAAACACATTGTAATCAAAGAGAGTTTTTAAAAGATATCAATACAACAGACCAGGAGCTTGAACAAGCTTGTGATCAATCATATTTGAAAATCAAGTGCCGACATAACAACAGAAGTTGTGATTGCCCAAGAAAAGAGGTACCACCTGAGAAAATTCAAATTCCACAACAAAAAATTTTCTAAACCTTTTCCCTTAAGGAAACGATATTTCAAGAAGGAGTTCACAAAGAAAAATGGTGATATATTCTATCTGTGGAAAGAAATGTCATTTTGCAAATAACCGTACGAACCAAAACTAAAAAAATAATAAACATTTCTTGAAAAAGGTTAAATGGAGAGCAAAACTATTAAAATGGTTGAAAACGTATAAATTTTATTCTCTAAAATAAACTTCTGTTTGAAATTTTTTAAAAAATTATATTTTGGATAGATTTTGATAAAAGCTGATAAATATGTGATTAAAAAGTAGTGAATCGCATAAAATATGTTGTTAAAATTAATTATTTACTTTAACTAAAATTTTTATCAGTTATTTTAGCTAAACTAAGAATTTGAAAATGTTCTTAATTGACTATAAAACACCCTTTACCTATAGAACAATTCTCCTTTTATAGGTGAATTAGTTTACACGCACGTTATAGTTGTATGGTGCTTTTTCCTTTTCTTTTCTTTTTTTCTTTTTTTTGGGGTTAATAATGAATGAAAAATTGTCAAATGGAAGTCGATAAAAAATTTGTGAATGATTTTTTACACCAAGCACGGACTTACCTTAAAGTTTAATAATCAGAGATATGAAGTACGGTCCATTGACTTTTCCAACGTCTGTTGCAGGTCTTCATTTTTTAATTAAACAGTAATAATTACTTGTTGATTGCATGACTTGTAAAGATAAATTATTGTGTTAGATTCTGCTGTGTTCTTTTATATAAAGTAAAGAGGTGAAAAATTATCTTGGTAATTTTTTTTCCTCAAGCCTTTGAAATTGAGACACGACACGGTCACACGTGTAATACCATTCAACTCGTGTTTAACACTGGTCTAAATGACAGTACTTGTATCATTAAATTATAAATTTAATTAAGTATAAAGAGATATATTTACTCCGATATATGACATGTAAATTGATGTTCTGAAATCATTGATATTAGATAGCACTAAAATATATAATTATAAAAAAAATGAGAAGAAAAAAGCTAATTAGTCTCGGTTTGGTTGGGAAAAAATTAGAATTTTAGTAATTTTTAATAAAAATTGATAAAATATATGATTAAAAAATTATAGGATCTATGAAATATGTTTAGACTCGTGCCCATATCTCTATGTGCTTTTGGGGTGTCGGGTCGCCAAAAATCAACCCATTTCAACTTTAATTTAGATTAAAATTACATTAATTAAAATCTAAATGAGGGTTTAATGTGAAAAGAAAGAATACCAATTCTAATTACCCTGCCATGAGCTTTTGACATATATATATGCGTGTGTATGAGAACACAGATCATGGCCGAGCCACGACTTCTGACTCTTTCTTAGTCTGCACATCTACTATTCCACCACCACCAAACCCACGAAATATTCAGCGTTTTTCAACACCATTCGGTGAACTACTATATATTTCCACGATTTCAGCATTCAGAATACTTTGTCCATCACGCAACTTGATTCGTTACATGTGAATTCGTAAGTATAATAAGTATTGATTGTGATGTCAATTGAGTTGTTTAATTACTGGATCTTGGTTTATTTAGCTTGTTGAATTCGTGTCAGTTTGTGTAGATTAAGTACTGTGAGTAATTTTCTGTGTGACGACCTGACTTTATTTCAGTGTTTTTTGAATAGTTTTAAACTGGCATGTTTCAGGAACTCGAAGTGCTTCAGTTTGGTTGAAATAATTCAGTTCAATTTAGGGCAAGTGGATTCTTTACACCTTAGTTTGATTTCTTCAGAACTTAAATTTAGTTTGTATGCCCTCATGAACACTGTATTTGTTCAATCTACAATTAACTTAGCAATTTGCGAGTATAATTCTCTAGATTGTCTTTAATTTCTGAAATTTCCAAAAATTGGAATAGTTTATTTTGTTTCTTACTGGAAGACCTTTCTTTTGCTTGACTAATGGTCCACCAGAAATATATATGGACACGCGATCTTACAATAAATAGTTCTCCAAAAAAAGAGAAGGAAAAAAAAAAAAGCTTTTAAGAAACATGGATAAATATATATGTACCGAATTTCGGTTTCTTAATTGATTATCTACTCTCACATGCACATGAACCTCGCGTGCATTTAAAAATTCCGGTGTGTGGGACCAGCCCTCCTATTGTGTGCGTAGGTAAAACATTCGGTAAAAAAGTGGATGTACATCTAGCATTGTCCAAGAAACATATACTTAAATATATAATTCATCCAGGGCAAACTGAGAATGAAAAATGCTGTATTTTTATTTATCAAGGTAAGGCATGAAGATTCTTATTATTTTTTTTTTTTCCCTTATCGTGATTGCTGTTTGAAAGGCTTGGAGGGATATGAAATCTGATTGGTGAAGAAATTTGAACGGGTAAAGCAGATGATGGCTAATTGAAATGTCTAAACCAGTTTCTTGCCCAGATTGAGGGGTGGTAGTGTTGAATACATAAGATTATTGTCATACACTGCACAAGGCCATGAGTTGTAGCTGCTTTGGTGCATTCTCTGGCCAGAAGAAGTATGATAATCGTGCTATTCAGTCCACACAGGGCCAAGAAGGTAAGTGTTTCATCACAGTTTTGCATAGTAAATTACACTTTCATTGCAAATTTGGTTCATATAATCTGAAGAACTCTCATCGATCAGGTTTACATCCTTTTAATGATTTTTTAGGTGCTTCCCAGTTTTATCTGGAATGTATAATTCAAGTTGTTTATATGCTGTTATAGTGCTGAGCTAAATGTCATGTCGAAATAAGTGCTTTAAATATCTTTTTGTGCTATAGTTTGTAATCATGCTGGATAAGCACTTTGTTTCTTGTTTTTGTTTGGGCTTTCTAACTCACACTAGATGTTCTAATAGAATTAGACAAATTATCTGCTTCATTTATATTTGTGATAATATCATATTTCCTCTTCTAAGTTCCATTCCATGTAAAACCTGGAAAAACAAATTAATTTTCTCGTTATGTTGTAGAGAACGCAATAACATAACAGTTTAGCAAATTATATGATTGATGTGAGTTTCTGGTATCATTAAGATTATCTGAAAGAATTCTTTGATCATAAACTTTTTATATTGTTGCTAAAGCGAACACTGGATACTACGCATTACCTAAGCACTTAATCTTACATTAGAGAAGGATATGATGTTTTACTTTATAAACCATTAACATGATTATATTTTTTAACATAAAAAGCATATGACATTGGTTCATCTAATCAGTTATCTAAATTTTATTACCTGTTGGAAAGATGATAATTGAACGAGGAAATTGTCTTCAACTTACACTCTAACAAGGAGGAGAACAAAGGAAAAACTTTAGAGTTTATACTTCCAATTTAGAAATGGGTTTGTTCCACAATGAAAGCCCAATTTTTTGGGAAGGGGAAAGACCTCCATTGTGGTTGGTTGAGCAAACACAGTGATGCCCCAACCTAACTGGAGATTGGTCTCAGGCTTGAATATGAAAAATACATTAATATTTTACAAAAAAAAAAAAATTTAATTACTAGGTGGTAGCTAACACATTTAACCATTTCTTAACCAACTTCCGGCCCAAGCCAAGGCCGGGGGTCAAACTAACCAATTTAACATTTCTAAACCCACAATTGGCCCAATCCCAAGTGGTTTATCCTTTCCGGAAAACTATATCTTTTCAGAATGACTCAAGTTGTATCCTTTTTGGAAAAGTACTTTTTTTTTTAGATTGGCCATGTGGCGAGTTATTTCCAAAGAGTTAATTTCATTCCGAGTAGTCACTAGCCTTTTCAAACAGTTTCATTCAAATGCAACCTTCTCGAAAGGGGTAATTGGCACAAAACGTCCTTACCTTTGAATGTTATTATGGAAAACGTCCCCACCTTTTATTTTTTTGCATTTTCACCTCTACCTTCCACCTTTCATTGTACAAAAGGTTATTTTCATCCATTTTTTACGATTTTACCCTTCTATTTAAATAAAACAAAAGAAAAGAAAGGAAAAAACAATGAACTAATTGCAACCAAAGTCCCAAATTTTCAAAAAATTACAAATGAGTTAAAAATATATTCTTAAAAATCAGTTTGTTCATTGTCTTTTCTTTTCTTTTGTTTTTGTTTTATATAAATAGAAGGGTAAAATCGTCAAAAATCAATCAAAATGACATGTTGCGCAATGGAAGGTGGAAGGTAGAGGTGAAAAGGTCAAAAAATGAAAGGTAGGAACTTTTTGTACAATAACATTAAAAAGTAGGGACGTTTTGTGCCAATTACCAATGTTCTGCGTGAACTGCATCAAGGGAAAGCAGACCAAAACCTCACTTCGGTGGCTTGTAGACTTGCTGCCGAAAGCTCTTTCTTGCACTCAAGGACGGTTGGGTTAAGATTAAGAGTTATACAAAATATCATGATTTTAGAATGAGAAAGTACGGCACTTCCCACAAGATCTCAGTTTGCTTTCGCCAGATACCTCTATATATATATATATAGAAGTATGGAATAGGAGTGTCAAGATTGAGTTCTTTACACCTTTACTTTTTCGCCCAAGCACATAATGGAACTGTAGATAATCAAGTGCAATCCAATCCATGAAATAATTTCATCCATGGACAGCATCACTGTGGTAACATTACTCTATCTGCTCAAAGCAAAAAGAGCAATTGATCAAATGTATGGACTCTCGTATGAGGATACTAGAACTTGTGTCGTACAAAGCATGCTATCTTATTTTAAATTGGTTTGTATTGCAGCAGCAAATGCTACCTTTAATATAGGTTCCAAGAAAAACAATGTAGTCATCATTACTCTGGTACTCGAACTCTTTGAAATAGTCGGAGTTCCTGTGTCGGACACGACAAGACATTGGTATGGATTTAGATATGTGTCAGATCCTCCAACTTTCAATCAGACACTTCATCATTTTTGCGTCTTCTTCTTTCGTTTTCTTCCTTTTCCTTCTTTTTTCCAGTTTCCGCTCTCTATACACCTAGCTCGCTGCTGATAGGGCGGAGAAAGGTAGCGACACTAGGTTTTCCCTTCTTTTTCTTCTTCTTTCCTTTTTTCTTTCCATTTTCTTCATTTTTTTCCTTCTTTCCCTCTCCGTATCGTGGCTTAGGATTTTGTTTGTATAAAATGAAAATGGGGGTTCCATATGGTGCTACTTAGTTCTCCACTAAGTTCAAATTGCAATCAAATCCCTTATTTTCTATTTTATTCGTCTTAGCCCCTTAGTTAATACTCGTTTCCTGCTTTGTCAATAATTGATTTTGGTAATTTTAAAATGACATATTGGATTAGTAAAAAAATTGAAGTTTGAAAGAGTACTTACGTACCTGTGTTCGAAATTTGAACTCTTTTTAGCCATGTCACCGTATCATATACTTTAGAAAATAAAAAATTCGACACTTAAATACGTACTCGTACCCAAGTCCGAGTATACTAGATTATTAGCACCAGAGTAAACATTTCGTAAGGAAAAAAAACTCTATTGCATCACAAGGAAACATTTGCTTACAGCACCACTAGAAGGAGCGAACTTGTTTTAGAGAGACATCTTGAACACGTTGAGTATGGATTGCTGCAAGTTTATTCTGTCTCCTTCTGTTTTGATAACTGGAGTACATTAGATAGTGGATAACGCCATCGTTGACAATTGACTTTTAACCTCTTTTATTTTGCAAATTAAATATACCAACATAACGAGGCATATGTCATCAATTTTATTTCTCAGTTTGTCGAATCAATACCAATAAATCAACCCTATAATGAAGTAGCCTCTTTCACTTTCTCTGTCATCTTATTATATCATTTGAATATCCTTTTTTAAGTTAGAGGAGTGTAATGTGTACGAGATATGTCCATCCAAGCATGTAATCTAACCCGACCTTGTTTATCTTTGAGTTTCTGAGTGTACATCCAAGTAAACCTCACAGAGTAAAGTAACTAGACCTCCGTTACCTACTTAGGAATGTTACCAATGTTTGGACTGGTTAATCTATAGTTGAACATTATGATTTCTTTACTTTCATCTCAAAGGTTGCATATATCTCTTTTTAGTTGTTCAAGATTTTATCTCCTGATTTTATTATTTTTATTTTTATCTTTTCATTTTTCAGGGAACTCAATGGCACTAACAAAAAATTTCTCATACAATGAATTAAGAATAGCTACGGAGAACTTTCATCAAAGGAACAAAATAGGGCGAGGAGGTTTCGGGACAGTTTACAAGGCATTACTCATTGTTACGAAGTTTCTTTTCCTATTGTATCAGCTATTTTACCTGTCATACCCTTGGTGTCATCTCTTGAATATCTTTTAGAAATAGTTGGAAAAACTTCATGAGCTTATACTGGAAGATGATTAATCAACTATGATGTGCTTCCTTTTTCACTACTTTATTTTCACGTGTTATCCCTCCATTCCTGATAATTATCATATGCAAAGGCTGTAACTCTTTCACTTCCAGTCTTTGTGGACGAGTGCTTAGCTGCTTAAATATTGGTGCAACTAATCTTTACGAGCGTCAGCCAAGTCCTGGGCTTCAAATTATCCAAAATTTAACCTTCCACTCAAACCAGACTTATGACACATTGCACACACAATTATATACTGGTTTAGTCAGAAAGCAGCTTCCAGGATGATTATCTTGGCAGAATCCACGCATTTTTAGTTGACAAGGGCGACAACTTAGCTGAAAAATTACACTAAATTATCCAGGCTGTAGGTAGCTTCAGCAATACTACTACTAGAAGCAGCTTATTCGTAATAATTTCATCCTCTTGAATGGTTATGTCACAGTTATGCAAGGTTTTGTTATAAATTTGGTATTGGGACACTCGTTGGAATAAGTTTGTTATCTACCTTTCCTGCAGTACTATTTTTGCTTTCTTAACTCTGCTGCAATTTCATAGGGAATTCTCAAAAATCAGACAAGAGTTGCTGTGAAGACACTTTCTGCTGAGTCAAAGCAGGGAGAGCGCGAGTTTTTAACTGAAATTGAGACTATATCCAATGTTAAACATCCAAACCTTGTTGAATTACTTGGATGCTGTCTTCATGAAAGTAACCGAATTTTGATATATGAATATTTAGAAAATAACAGCCTAGATCGTGCATTATTAGGTAATTTGACAGTGTCCTAGGGTGTCTGAAAATGATTCATCGAAATCATATTGAACAAAGGGGTGATGAGAACAACACTTGTGTTTGCAGGTTCAAGGAGGACTATAAATTTAGACTGGAAAAAAAGATCTGCTATCTGCATGGGTACGGCCAGAGGTCTTGCCTATCTTCATGAAGAAATTGTGCCGCACATTGTTCATCGAGACGTCAAAGCTAGCAATATACTTCTTGACAGAAACTTTGAACCCAAAATTGGAGACTTTGGATTGGCTAAACTTTTTCCTGATGATATTACCCACATCAGCACAAAAGTAGCAGGAACCACGTATGTCACCTTTTTTCTCTACTGATATCACTCACATTGGCAAAAAAAATATAAATAATTTACATCTTTATATGAAGTCTAAGTCGTTTCAGAAGCCACTGTATCTATTTACGTATATAAAGATCTCAATACAATTTTTTGAATTAAGCACTTATATGATATGGATTTTTCTTGGCATTTGAAATTTTTGCCAAAGTTAATGGAAGTTCTGAATTCTTCTGAGTTCTACCTTCATTTGTTCTCAACAGTGGTTACCTGGCACCTGAGTATGCGTTAGGTGGTCAGTTAACAATGAAGGCTGACGTATATAGCTTTGGTGTTCTAACACTTGAAATTGTAAGCGGCAGGGGTAGTGGAAATACTTATTTTGGAGGAATGCAAAAGTTACTCGTAGAATGGGTGCGTGATATATTTTACTTCCTGGATAGCTTTTCATATCACTGTTTTAATCTACTCATGCTAGCTTCTGTGATAAGATCAGTCTTCCTCCCAAAAACAATTATGAATGCCTTCTTTTTTCTCTACATTAATAAAATAAAATAGCATGATTGTGTTCATACATATAGCAAAGTTTGCACTAAGAAAATAAGTAAATTATCACCTTTTATTGGATAAGTTACTTTATTCTTACTTTAAAAAAAAAGTTACTTAATTTGAAGTTTACTCTTTTGATTCGATACTGTCAAACTTATTTCCTCATTCTAATCAATGAAAATTATTGTAAAACTTATTTAGCTCCTGTTTGGTGTAGCTAAAAAATCAATTTTTAATAGATTTTGATAAAAGTCGATCAAATGTGTGGTTGAAAAGTTGTGAGTTCCATGAAAATAATGATTAAAATTAGTTGTTGACTCTGACTTATATTTTTATCAACTTTTTAAGCTACACCAAACAGGGCTTTAATATATTGAGTGAACTATTTAAGCTTAGCACTCATTAGATCTTACACTTTCGTTGGAATTCCCTCTGGTGATGCTTGTTTATTGTTTGCTTCACAGGCGTATGAGCTTTATGAAGAAGAAAGGCTATTGGAGTTAGTAGACCCAGAACTCGAGGAGTTTCCCAAGGAAGAAGTTCTCAGGTACATGAAAGTGGCTCTCTTCTGCACCCAAGCAAATGCAAGCAGAAGGCCAGTGATGAGTCAGGTTATGGAAATGCTCTCTAGAAATGTACGGCTTAATGAAAAGGAACTTACACCTCCTGGATTCTTTCAAAGTTCAGGTCAGGTAACTGATACAACTTTAAAGAATAAATCATCTGAAAGTTCGACAAGCCAACAGATGAGCTCCTTTCCCCTCAGTATTACTCAGGTGACTCCCAGATGAAGCTTCACAGAAATCCTCCGGTGTATCTTACGACCTGCACTAGTTTAACACAAATGACAATTGATGGCAAAGAATGCAGGAAGAACTTGTTAAATTGTAGCTCATTCAAATTCCATCTTAGCCGGTATTTTTGGCGGCCCTTTTTTTTTTGCAATATTTTTTCATGCGAGCTTGGTGTGAGGGATATTATTTGAGGTGTACACACATACACAGAGAGTGACATTGATCAATGAGGTTCTAATATTTTGTATCTACATGTACATGCTACCTCTGAAATATATATGATTTTTAATATATAGTTTATAATTGAATTGTGGCAGCCTTGAATATGTTTGCCATGTTTATTGTACCATCGGTTTGCAATTATTTTTTTTACTGAGGATTTTGACAGTACTAGCCTTGCCTTTAAACTTGCACATTTGATAGTGTAAATTGACTTGAAATAAAATTATTAAACTCATTTAAGTAGTCATCTTTAGCTAGCTATTTTAAGTCCATCAATTAACGGTTTCTCATTTGAAATATGTGTCATATAATTGGTCATCAATTCTTCTAAACGATATCAAGAACTCAACTGGACGATTGAGAAATATAGCCAGAAATAAGTCGAAAGAGGTAAAGACCAAGAATTAGATTAATTAGATCCACTTCATGTAACAATTTTTAATTCACCATTGTGACCTCACCATTTAGCAACTTGTTAAGTAAAAGGTGTGTTACAAAGTGCGTCATCAGTGCTTCGAAATCGTCTCAAGAACCTTTCTTTAAGATTCAAGAATTCTAATATGAAATTGACCACTGATTTGATAAACAGACGTGATGTTTGGCCAAGCTTAAAGCCAGGGTCCCTAGATTTGGCCGTATCTTTAACCCTGGCCATTTAGTTTTGTCCTTTGATAAAATGGACCAAAATTTTCATTTTTCCTTTTGTTTGATCAGTCCCTGTTAACTGTTATTTGATAATGTAGAAAACGTGATATGATGGTAGTGTCAAATCTCAGACTTAGTTAAGATGTGGGCGGATGTAATAAAGATTTTTTTTTTCTAAATATCATTTTAATTGTTTTTAGATTATTAATTATAATTCTTATTAATTAATTAGTTTTTATGTTTTAAAAAAGATGCAGGCCTTTTCGTATACTGAATTTTTCACACATTTTTCATACACAACAACTTTTTTCACGTCCAAACTTGTATAGGATTGCCTTTTCTCCTTTTAAAACACAAATAAAATTTTCAATTGTGTTATATGTACATCACAAGTTGCAAACTATTATATATGCACATAATATGGTAAGATATGGTAAGATATGATTAGATCGTAATTTCTTCAACCAAGTAACCCAAAAAAAAAAAAAAAATCATGTTCTTTTGACACCTTATCTATTTTTAAAATATTTTGTAACTCCTTATATGCAAGTAACATTATTCTAAAACATCTAAGCATCACATCTTACAGGAGGTTGGCCCGGATAAAAAGGTATGTTCTGTTTAGATTAAATTCTTGTTGGAAAAACTCATCTAGAACACTTAAAAACCTTCTAATATGGGAAAACAAATCAATAGTTAATTAAAAATACACCATTCAATTAGATTACTATAGGAAATTTTGCCTTGAATCAGTAATTTGTCACGAATTAAACCTCAAATTTGGAATCAACTCCCACAGTTCGATCAATGAAGTAAACCAGCTAAAACCAACTTGAACTGTAATCGAGTAAAACAGAATAGAATTGGGGAGAAAAAAAATGAGAGAATAAGAAGAGAGTAGTTGTTGAATTTCTCAACAAATTTACTGAAATGTCAAATGATCAAAAACTGAAGAACTATTTCCACCATTCTGTATCTATATGCTCAATACAGAAATTGCATTACTAAACACAATAAAGAAAATGTTTTTTAACTAAAACTTATTACAATTTCATTTAATCAAAATGGCATCGTATGACTCGAACCTAAACAACATTGCATGCTTTTGAATTTCAGTTACTTTTGTTGGCTGCTTCTTTCCCCTTATTTCTTTTGGTTCTGATTCTTTTCCTTTCCCAATTACTCTTCACGTGATAATCCTTCCCTTCACATTGATCTTGTCCCCAAAATCTACAGAGAGGAAGATGCAATTTGATCCAATCCACATCTTCCCATGTTGCACAATCTAGGGTAGAATCTGACCAATGAATAAGCCACGAGATGGTGGTGTTATTTTTGTGTGCAATGGTCCTGCACTGTAGGATGGATGATGTGTTGGTAGTTTAGACTTACACTCATGAGGCAATTGAAGTACTGGCATTGCCCTGTCACTTAACAACTTCTTCAACAATGAAACATGAAAGATTGGATGAATTTTGGAGCTGGTTGGAAGTGCCAATTTGTATGCCACAGTGCCTAACTTCTTGGTAATCTGATACGGTCCAAAGTATCTTGCATTGAGTTTATGGTTAGGCCAGTGTTCCACTGAATATTGAGTATAGGGATATAGCTTGAGGAATATTCAATCATCCACTCCAAAAGACCTTTCTGGTATTTTTTTATAAGCACAAAGATTCATCCTTGCACTTGTCCGTGGAAGGTTCTCCTTTAACTGTTAATTTAATTCGTATCTCCGCATCTCCACTGCCAGCTTCTCTGTTTCTATTTTCTAAATAAAAGGGCCTATATAGGGGTTGATTCTAAATGGCTTAGGTTCTTTTTATAGTGGAATGTGATGGTACTGTGGCTTGAGAGGAGGTAGCCCCTTTGCTCTTCAAACACCTTTGGAAACTTTTGAATAACCTCCAGTGTCCTGCTTCGTATCTCTCCATTTTCTTCCTCTCTGATAGAGTACGTTTGTCCAACCACTCCATATGAACTTCCGCTAAATAGTCTTTCTATCCCTTCCATTTCCAACATCTCAATAGTACTTTGGCATTCCATTCTTCTACTCTACCTCTCCACTCTTGTCCTTGAATTTAATACATCGATGTACAAAATCAAATAGAACTAGACTAAATTGACCCATCCAATTCACTCCCAACATCATATCGCTCCCTGCAAGATCAATGTCCTTTGCTTGAACTGGAATTCCAATTACTCTCCACACTAATGGTTGGCATACAACATTGCTTTCTATTTTGTCACCATTAGCTACCCTGACTGTCATAATATTGGCTTCATCGGTGACATAATTCAATTTCCTGACTAGCTTCTTTATCCAACAATATAAAGTTAAGGGACGTATTCTTGCACACATGGCCTATAGTATATCTCTCATCACACTTATAATAGAGTCCCAAGTTCTTTTTGGTTTGAAAGTCAGTAGAGGTGATGGTTTTGTAGTTGTTTGGTGGTTTATTGATTTTTGGTCATGGTTCTTTATCTTTGGTTTCTTCAGGAGATTTGGAAGGGTAGAGGTTTCATTTGTTTGATGAGAAACTCTTAGGTTTTTGGAATTTGATAATAGCTTGGATGGTGGATTCTTGCAGGCTAGCCACTTCAAATGCTTTGGCTAGGGTATTTTGTTTCATCATCTTAACCATGGATTTGATTTCCACTCTCAAACCACTAGTAAACACACATATATAGTAAGATGTTAGAGCATGAGGCATTGCCATCAGCACTTGGGTTTTTAATTCCTTAAACCTCTCTTGATACTCAGAGAATGTTCCTAATTGTTTGATCTTACTGAAGGTCTCAACCACCTCATCACCTGCGCTCTTTGCAAATCTCTTTCATAACTTATCAGAGAATACACGCCAATCTGTCTCTGGATGGCCGGAAATAAACCTATCAAACCATATACCTGCCTTACCTTTCAAATACATCTCAGCAATCCTAGTCTAAGTTCATCAGGCACTTGATATATTTGAAAATATTTCCTCGCTTCCTAAACCATTCCCTGGGTCCTTCTTCTCCAAAGTGGGAAAATCAATTTGAGGAAGCTTGGTGTTTCCATTATACTCCCATCTAGTAATTGTACTACTGCCAGTGTTACTAGCTCTTGGTGTAGACATTACCACTCCAATCCTCACATCAACCACAGATTCCTCCATCCTTTGGTTCCCCTGTCCCATTTTTAAGATCCGAAGACAACTGGGCCATGTTTTTCATACTTTTGGTTCATTTGTAGTACAGTATTTTCGATTTCTTTTGTCTATGACCCATTGCCTGAAGTGTTTGATCTGTAGAATGTTTGATCTGTAGAAGCTAATTTGTTCTCCAACCAGCTGGTAACGACCTTAATTGAAGTTCCCAGATCAACCATCTCTAAATCCAATTTCTTCAAGTGCTCGTCCAAAATTTTGGCTTTAGTAACTTTGAATAGCAATTTTCCAGTAGTGTATGCCTGCTCTGATACCAATTTTTCACGAATTAAACCTCAATTCGCAATCATCAACTCATGCAGCTCAATCAATGAAGTAATCCAGCTTAAACCAGCTAGAACTGTTACCAAGTAAAGCAAAATAGAATTGAGGAGGGAAAAATGAGAAAATAAGAAGAACAAGAAGAGAGTAGCTGTTGAATTTCTCAACAAATTTACTGAAATATCAAATGATCAAAAATTGAAGAAAATTTGTACCATTCTGTATCTATAGGCTCAGTACAAAAATTGCATTTCCAAAAGCAATTAAGAAAACATGTTTTAACTAAAACTTATTACAATTTCATTTAATCAAAACGGAATCATATGACTTGAACCTAAACGACGTCGCGTGCCTTTGAATTGAAGTTGCTTTTGTTAGCTTTTGTTGAAATCTCAAGAATATGGAAAATTCTCCCTACCTTAAGTATCATAGTATATTTTATTAACTAGTAATTATTATTGATTGTAGAAGATTCTTTAACACTTTTAGATATATATTTTGCTCTTTTGATATCTTTTGTATATTATTAAAGAAGGTATTAGGGTGTAATACTGATCAATGAAATAACAGAGGTTTCACTGTTTACAAAATATTTCTATACTTTTACCGTTCACATGGTATTAGAGCAAGAGTAATAACCCGATCTAATGACAAAAACCTTGCACAGTAGCAAGGGGTCAATGATCACTAAATCACCCAATGGTGAAATAGAAGCGAAGCCAATAGTAGGTTCCAGAGGAATTGATAATTCGTTGTTCTAACTCATGTTGGAAAAATTAAATGGGAAAAACTTCAAAGAATAGGCCCAATCCATCAAACTAGTGATCGATGGGAAAGGAAAATTGGGATACCTAACTTGAGACACGAAGAAGCCTGCCTCAACAGAATCTGTCAGCTTGCAAAGATGGAAATCAGAAGACTCATTGGTGACTGCGTGATTCGTGAACTCCATGACTCCTTCATCAGAAAAACTTATATATTCCTACCAACCACAAAGGATGTTTGGGATGCTATTGGAGAAACATACTCCGATTCTGAAAATGCTTCCCAAATTTTCGAAATCAAGAGAAAATTGTGGCAAATAATGCAAGGGAGAAGTCGCTGAGTATTAGTTGGAGATGGTGGCACTATGGCAAGAGCTCTACTTGAGTACAGAAGAAGAGTGGGACTGCCCTGGGAACTGCGCGTGATATCAAAAGAAACTAGAGAATGAATGGATGTTTAAATTTTCGGTTGGGATCCATCGAAATTTGGACGATGTTAGAGAAAGGATACTTAGCAGGCAACCAGTACCTTCAACGAGGGAGGTGTTCTCAGAAATTCGCCAAGAAGAGAGTCATGTGATGCTGAACAGTGGAAGAGACGAAGAGGAAATGTCAGCATTTGTAAATAAGAAATTTGGGCCTCCAAAATTTAGGCCAAATTTTGAAGTTGGGCCTGGTAACATGGGCTACTCTTAAAATAGTGGATCGGTTGGAGATGTTTTTAATGGATCAAGTTTCAGTAATGGGCTTGGAAACCTGGGTAATAATGGGCTAAGAGATATGGGTCTATATTCAAAAGGTGCAATACATGGGTCGGCACCAAACAACAAAGAGGTTGACCCTGATACGAACATTGTCTTAAATTAGGACACAAAGAAGATACCTACTAGGACCTACATAGAAAACCAACTGATTTGAAACCAATGGAGAATAATAAAAATCGAAGTTACCAAGCTTCAATCGACAATCAGACAAAAATTCCTACTTCTAACAATGCTTTTAATCCTGAACAGATATAACAACTCTACAAAATGTTTTTGAGCCTTTAGTCTTCCAAAATGGCCTTCCAAGCTCGATAGCCCATAGGGGTAATTTTTATGAACCTTAAATTGTATCACCAAATTTAAAACTCCTTGGATCATGACTCAAGAACATTTGATCACATGACGGGCTCCTGCAATTTATTTTCCTCATATTCAAAATGTACGAGTAACCTCTGAGTTAAAATTGCAGATGGGTCACTTTCATCTGTAACTGAAAAATGAAGCATTTGAATCTCTGACTCCATAACCGTAGAATCACTCGTTCTTGTCCCTAATTTGTCATATAATTTAATATCTATAAGTCAATTGACAAAGAATTCTAATTGCACTGCTAAATTCCCCCATTCTCATTGTGTTTTTTAGGACCTATCATCGTCACTGATGATTGACAGTGTTAAGAAATGTAATGAACTCTACTACTTTGACGAGATTGATATGAGTAAGCAACATCGAATTGTTATTTGTGATTCTGCATCTCTTTCTAGTGATAATTAGGTCTTGTTATAACATTTTTGAATGGAATTCCCAAATTTCAATATTTGAAAAACGTATTCCCTACCATGTTCTTAAATAAAAAGCATGTTAATTTTCAACGTGAATACTATGATTTTGCTAAACACCACCTAATATCACTCCAAAAATCTACGTATAAACAATCAAATCCATTCACTATGATCCGTAGTGATGTATGGGGCCCTTCACGAATTCCTAATTGAGCTAATACGAAGTGGTTCGTCACATTCATTGACGATCACACTTGACTTTATTCAGTATAGCTCTTAAAAGAAATTTTTGATGTACGATCCGTATTTTTTAATTTTCATTCCGTGATACAAACTCAATTCCAAACACGGATTCAAATTCTATGCACCGATAATGGCACAAAGTACTTCAATAAAAATTTGGGAGATTTCCTTCGAGCAAATGGAATAATCCATCAAAGCTCTTGTGTTGAAACTCCCCAACAAAATTGAATTATTGAACGAAAAAATAGACATCGTTTACTAATATTTACTACAAATATGCCAAAAATATTCTGGTCGATGCTCTCTTAACCTTTGCTTACCAGATTAACTGAATGTCCAGTTGTATCTTAAACATCGAATCACCTCTCGCAACATTTTAAAAAATCTTTCCGAACTCTCGAATTAGCTTAAACCTATCCCTCAAAGTGTTCGGTTGTAAGGTTTTTACCCATATTCACGACAATCACAAAAATAAACTAGATCATCAAGCAATTAAATGTGTCATTATCGAGTATTCTCCTACTCAGAAAGGATACAATTGTTATGACCCTTCCACGAAGAAAGTCATTGTTAGCCTCGATGTCACATTTTTTGAAAATACTCCTATTTCCACAAAACCTCTCTTCAGGGAGAGAATTTAAATGGAGATTAGCACCTATACTTAGACTTTCTACCTTTAGAGTCTATACCTGTCACATCACATAGCTCTCCCATCATACCTCCTAGCTCTTTTTTGCCATTTACAAGAGAAAACTTAATTCAGGGGAAGACACAAAAAAACAAAGTGACAACAAAATACTTGTTTACTATAGTAGTCCAAAAGTAAGGTATAAGGAGAACCTCACACACAAAGCACCAAGAGAGTTGGACCCAATGATAGCTCTAGACATATTAGAATCATCAAACATTTACCTACCCATCGCCATCAGAAAACAAACTCGGTCATGTATTCGTCACCCTATCTCTAAGTTCATGTCATACACTGTTTTATCTACAAGATTTTGCAGCTTCACATCTCATCTTGACAATACCACAAATCCAAAGAATATTCAGAAAGCATTGGAAATTCCAAAATGGTAAAAAATGATACTTGGAAAGTAATGGATTTGCTAAAAGGAAAAAAGCCAGTACGATACAAATGGGTCTTCAACTTAAAATAAAAAATTGATGGAGCAGTAGAATGATATAAAGCTCAATTAGTTGCAAAAGGATACTCACAAACCTTTGGGATTGACTACATAGAGACATTTGCACTTGTGGCACAATTGAATACAGTAATGTACTTTTCTCGTTAGTAGCAAACTTGGATTGACCCTTCCGACAACTGGACATTAAAAATACATTTCTAAAGGGGGAATTAGAAAAAGAAGTATATATGACACTACCACGAGGTGTTTGCATGGTAAACAAGATTAATCGAGTATGCAAGCTCAAGAAGTTTTTATATGGACTTAAGTAGTCACCTAGAGCATGGTTTGACAAATTGGTAAAGGTATTGAAGAGGCGAGAAATCAACAAGGGTAGTCAGATGCTGATTGGACAGATTCCACGGAAGATAAAAGGTCGACTACTGAATATTGCACCTATATAATGGGAAATCTAATAACATGGAAAAGCAAAACGTAGTGGCTAGAAGTAGTACCGAAACAGAGTTTAAAGCGGCAACACATGAAATATGTGAAGGGTTGTGGTTGAATAGATTTCTAGAAGAGCTACAAAGTTCCCAATCAAACTACACTGCGATAACAAGGCTGTTATCAACATTTCTCTAAATCATTTCAACAAGATCTAACTAAACACGTAGAGGTAGACAGATATTTCATCAAAGAAAAGGTAGAAGATGGGACTATTTGCATGACATACGTTCTCACATAGGAATAAACTACAAATATCTTCAACAAAGGAATACCTCAACAATAATTCGATGATTTCATTCACAAGTTGAATATGATCAACATTTACAATCCAATTTGAGGTAGAGTGTTGAAATCTCGAGAATATGGAAAGATTCTCCCTACCTTAAGTATCTTTGTATATTTTAGTAACAAGTAATTATTCTTGTTGCAGGAGATTCCTTAACAGTTTTAGATATATTATTTGCCTTTCTTAATGTCTTTGGTACATTATTAAAGGAGGTATTAGGGTGTAATATTGATCAATGAAATAATAGAGACTTCACCGTTTACAAAATATTTCTACGATTTCACTGTTCACAACTTCCTCTTTCCTTCCTTCTTCCCCTTTCTTTCTTTTGGTTCGGATTCTTTTCACTTCCCAATTACTCTTCACGTGACATAATCAAATTGATCAGTAGCATACAGCCAATCAATTGTATTATGTTATTTGTACAAAGTGGGTTCACAAATTTGATTGAAAAAAATAAGTATTGACAAAATTCATACCACTGATTTTCAATGATTTAAAAATTTGTTTTAAAATGATTTGTATGAATATTACTTTGTCAACCAACTTTGTACATATAAAATAACTACAATCAATTTCGATCCTTGAGATACCGTCGGCCATATTCCTTTTATTCAGCAGTTCATGGGTTGAGATGCTGGGCCCAGGCAGAAGAGAAGAAATTTGACTCCAATTCTTAAGTTTTTAAATTATATTATAAAGATGTTAATCGAAAGTCAATCATTAAAAAGGAAAATGTTTTACAATAACTAGTACAAAACATATACTTAATTTGTAAAAGCTTAAGAACATACGAACGTTTCCAGTCATTGTTTCTACTCTCAGTAGTAACTGGCGGTGCAAAATAGATACAAGGCACGGGGAATCGAGCGAGTAAGCAAGCAAAAGTAGAAAAATTAGCTAACAAGCTGGTCGTTGGATGGACCAGCAGTGGGTTCTTCAGATGGCCGTGAACCACCGGCAGCAGATTCTTTGGCAGGTGTTTCTTTAGTCGCATTTGATTCTGCATCTTTTCCAATTTTGACAGTCTTTCCATCCTTAGAATCTTTCTTGTCCTTAGCAGGAGCAGGAGGTGGTGGCAACATGTGAGGCGGGGGATTATGCTTCAGCTTCACCAGTATATGGCGCATCCTTGAAAGCTCGGTAGGCTTGCCAGGTTTCGGACCTTGGACGACTGTGATAGATGGCTTCTTGTCTTTATCCTTCTTCTTCACCCTCTTTTCAATATTGGGTACCTCATTAGGAATGAGCTCGGCTATGGCTTTCCAATATTGTTTATCGGCTTCTTTATGGAACTTTTCTTGGCCGGCCAGGAATGACTGTTATACGAATTCAACAAATGAATTTTTTAATCAGAAGCTGAAATAAAAAAGAATCAAGAAACAATATATTCTATATAACACAACCTTCTCTCTCTCTCTGTTACTAGTCTTGTTAGTCTCTAAACCAAGAATTCTTTTCTCGTAGAAATTTTTTTTATACTCCTCAGCATCTTCTAGAATTTGGTTCCGCAGTTCTTTTTCCCTCTTCTCCTTCTCCTCAAGCCGAATGGCATTTTGCCTGCATCAAAATTGTTATGAAATTAACAAGTTTCTAAACACACTAGTATTTCATCGCTACAGTTCAGACAAAATGAAGGCCTGGGAATTTTAGGTAACACCAAAAACTGGTACCTTCAAATCTTTATCCCTCTCTTTAAAGGAATAATCAGTACCATAATTCATGCTTTGGCTTGGGGTGAGAGGGGGTCGTGGTGGATTTTAGATGACCCCCCACAACCGGTTAACTTAGCAACTTTGTCTCTCTTTCTCTAAAGCATCTTTTTTTAATTCCATAATCAAGCTTTCCGTGGAATATCCACCAATGCTCTATGCATTACCAAGAGAAAAAGGATCATAGTGTACATCACAAGAATTTGGAGTTGAGGTGAAAGTATAGGGTGCTTTTTATTATTAAAGACTCCTAATCATAAGAATTTGTTAATGGACCAATCAATTCTTGTCATATCATCAAATAACATCCTTGGGGTAAAGAAGGATGAGAAATATAAAAACATAAAAATGGATGCACGAATATGAATCTTGGATTGTCATCTGGACATAATCTTCAATATGCTTGAAAATCTCAATTTATGAACTGGCATACATATAAGCTATATAGAGTTCATTTTCAAATGGTTCTATCAAAACAATGCTTAGCATTTACGATCTATTGTATTAATGATATTTAGCCCCTGTTTGGCCCCAATTTTCTAAAACTTATTTTTTCTCAAACTCATTTTCAACCGCACATTCTCCCAATATAATAATTCTACACATGGACAATATATTTACCCTAATTTTAACTACACATTCTTAAAGAATCACTTTTTTCACAAAATCTATTCTCAAAAAATCTCTACCAAATAGGGGCTTCAGATTTATGTAGCAGTATAGTGAGACATCACTAAAAAATTTCAGCATAATTATTCTACCATGTTCTTTACTTAAAGCAGCCTCTTCATATATACCAGATTAGCGCAAGAAGCAAGAACTAAACTACTAATCTATTATAGATAAAAATTTCAATGGCCAAAGTATTATCAAATTATACAGGCTATAATAGAACTCGTCAAAAAGATCATCTTTCCAAAGACTATATAAAATTCCACAAAACTCCAGCAATGCTCTAACACTGTACCAATCAGCATATTAACACAAATACCAGTGCAACAACTCTAAACATCAGGCTCACGCACCTGCAGAATGACTAAGGTGTATTCCACAATTTTTTATTTTTTTTTAAAACTGACTAAGATCTATTCTTGATAATTTTTTACCACTGCACTCACTGAAATATCCAATAAAATTAAATATCAATAATCACATTGAGCTTGATCAATTTTTTGCCCACTTGCCTTTCCTAGAACTTATTTCACCGTGATCGCACCACTCCTGCCAATAAGAGTATCTTTGAGAATCAACGTTAGACATACCCAACCATCTACGTAGTGTCACCACTAAGAGAAGCTTCGGTATGACGGTCTATACGCACACGTGGTAGGATTGTCCATTCAAATCATGTCACCTTGAACCTCAAGCCACTCAAATCGCAACACCTTATCATTGGACAACCACTTTGTTTGTTTCACCACATTAGACGTTGAGGTGTCTCGATTTGAGTTCGAGGTGTCATGATTTAAATGGGTGATCCTACCATATGTGCATATAGGACTGTCATGTTAAAGTTTTTCTCCACCCATAGTTATTGACGTATATCCTTCTCTCTTATTTGATCTATTTTAATCTGGCACACACCCGTTGTAGGGTCCTTTTAAGTATTATGATATTATTAGGGTATATTCCTTAAACAACTCAAAACTGACTTCATAAACAGAGTCTAATAGCTATTGTGTGCCACATGTTTTTAACTCAATAGTTATCTTCCAATCACTCAAAATCCTTGAAGTACTTTTCCATGTCATCGTTATCCAACTAAAGAATAACCATTACAGTAATTTTACCTCGGGTCAAGTGTCAAATTTTGAAATGAACTTGCACCGCAGAGTGGATCTGTTTTCTCTGTCCAAATAAAAACCAAACTCCAGTCCTTAACAGTTCAAAGAACCCTAAATCATGTGCCATGAAATCCAAGTTATATCCTTAAGTAACAACTACTCAACCATCAAATGGCCAATACCTTTTCCTTTCCCACATAACTACCCCTAAAAGTTTACACTTGTTATGATCGTAAAGATAGTTGATTTCAGACCATAAACCTGAGTAATAATCAAGAAATTCGAATCAAAGTTTCTATTTGGTTCCATATCAATATAAAGATAAAAAAGAACAAGAATCTCCTCTAAATTATTAAATCTGTCTTTGAAAAGTCCTCGAGAAAATGAATGGAAATCCAAGACAAAAACTAAGTAACAGATCTAAAGTTTGTATAAGTTGGCAACGGGAAACTTCATCCAAATCAAAATTAACCAAGATTCAACAAAAAATATCTGACCTTCTCCATTCGCGAAGAGCGAATCCTTCTTCAGGCTGCAATTCAGAGTGAGGCGGAAGAATCGGCCCATCGGAGTTGAATATTCCCTCCGAATCTTCCCCCATATCATATGGCCGATTCCCGTTGCCATTCGAGATCGGGGCCGTGGTCGAGGACCCGAACGGATCGGGGCTGTCCACGTGATCCACCACCACCTCCTCCGATTCTCCGTACTCTGGAGGGTAAACTCCAGCTCCGGCGGCGGCGGCAGAGTAAGGCGGAGTGTCAGCAGGGGAAAAGGCGGTGTATGATTCGTCGTAGCCAGTGTACCCGCCGTCGTCGAACTGACGCGTACCGTCACCGTCCGTGCTGTATGCGTCGAACGATGCCATCTCTTTCTCTCTCTCAAGTCTACTCGGACAAGCTGTCTGATTTTTCTCTCTGCGCTTCTCTCTCTCTCTCTCTAATGTATGTATAGTATGTATCTGTATTAAAATCTTGCAAATAAATGGATTTATTTTATTTTATTTTTTTTTGCTTAAACTTTCCTTATCCAGTTTTTACCGTGGAATCAACTGGAATATACTGGGTAGTCTGGGTTTTTCTGCTCAAGAAATATACTGGGTTTTACTTACGATGAAGAATAAGCATTTAACGAATTAGATTTTGTGCTCAAGTTAAGTTGCTTAAATCAGCTTGCATTTATAAAATGTGACAATTTAATTTTACTACTCGAAGACTGCATTGACTCAAATTCTTCGTCATCGTATGATAGCAGCATCGAACTAACATAATCGGTTAGCACTATAATTCAACGAATTGACTTAGCTATAGGAAGAGAAAGAACATATCGTAACTTGCAACTGACACTCTCATTTTGGGAAACTCAAAAGGTGAATTCGGAGACATAAAACTACTAAAATTTGAAATGAATAATATGCTTTTTGTTTTGAGTTAGAAGATTATTTCATAAAATGATAGATATTTGGGAATATGTGACTTATGTGTAAAACATTCAACCGGTAAAATCTTTGTTTATAAACATCATTTTTGTAATCTATTTAGGGGTTGTTTGAGGTCTATTTTTCTCAAAAAATGTATTTTGAAATAGTATTATGATGAAAAATGTGTGGTTATTAATAAGAAAAATTTTTGAGTTTACCTGTAATATTATTTTATTGAAAATATGTGATTAAAATGATATCAAATCACCTTTAAATAATGTATTTTGATAGAAAAATAGGCTCAAACAAAGGCTTAGTCAAATAGGGAGAAAAATAAGGGTTGGAGATATATCCTCGAAATGTTTGACCCCAAAAATTAAAAAATAAACATATTAGGATACAGTCTATATAGCCAATTTATCATTGACCAAGTGTCGAAGGATTTCAATATCTTTATCTTTTGTTCTTTAGCCCTTTTTTAAGTCCTTTTTTTTTTAATAAAAATACTTTTTTAATCTAGAAGAGTAGTTTAGTGATCATGTTTTAGATTTGCTCCCTCAATGTTCATCAGTTCGAGTTTTCTCAAAGTTATTGAGGTTAGTATCCGACTGTAAACTTCAAGATTTCGTGAGATTAGTCAATGTGCACATAAGCTGGTTCGGATACCTACGGCATAAAAAAATGTATTTTTGAATAGTGTATTTATGAGAAATGTGTGGTTAAAAAATAAGAAAAAAGATTTGAATTTGAGTGTAATATTATTTTATAGAAGAATGAGTTGTTAAAATGATGTCAAAATATTATTTAAAAATATATTTTTTTTCAAAAGAACGGGGCTCAATTACTTTTCTCCAGTAAGAATCACATTTTTTCCAAATAAAATTAAAAATTGCAATTTATGTCGTGCAATTAGAAGCATTAAAAAGGAAAGTTAGAAAATATGTTTTTAGTGTTAGACAAGTAGAATATTAAAGTAAATAGAATTTAAATTAGATGCATTGTACCATCTAAAATTATGTAATAGAAAATATGCCTTTAAAGTACTCTTCTCATCTCTAGCTTGGCATGTGCTACTCATCTCTAGAGAACTCTAGTCAGTCCTTCGTTATTTTCAACGAAAGAAGAATGACTAATTGTTTAGGTGATGTTTGGTACGGATTAAAAATAGGTCATGTTTGATTCTCATTCTTTTAAAAACTCATTTTTAACTATACATTTTTCAATAAAATAATATTACATACAAATTCGAAACTTTTTTTTAATTTTTAATCACGCAATCTCCATCAATCTACTTTTCAAAATACATTATTTCTCCCAAAAATGGGGATGAAACAAGGGCTAATTTTTTTAGTGATTGTGATAAAAGTTTTTGAAATGTCTAGTTGAAAAGTTGTAGAACCCAAAATCGGTGTGGTTAATATTAATTGTTTTACTTTGATTTAAGTTAAAATCAAATTTTAATACGTACCAAACATGCTCTTAGGATATTCTAAAGTTATGCTTGCAAATAAGTCATGTGAAACTCAAGCCCCCGTTTGAGCCCCATTAATTCGAAGTAATGTACCATGAAATAGTAATTGATGGAGAATGTGTGGTAAAAAATGGAAAAAACTTATTTGCGTATAATATTATATTAATGAAAAATATGATTGAAAATAAATACTGGAAAAAAAAATAATGTAAAAGAATGAAACTCAAACAAGGGATCAAAAGTGGTTCAACATTATTTTGTCTAAAGATTTATGTTTGCGATATATGTATATAATGATTTACATACATATAACGTGTTGAAATATGATTGCGTCAAAATTATTTCAAACAAATAACAAAAAATTTCTCCACTCTTTTTTAACACCTCGTTTGTATAAAAATTATTATATAATTTCACTATATACAAGTAATATTATTCAAAGACATATGGGTCAGGAGACATAATTATTTAAATTTGTTTTCGACATTATGCCAATCATATTTATTTTTCATTATATGTATGATGAGAGAACGGTCTCTTATAAATAAATGGCGATTAGCCTTGAATTAATAAAAGTATATGTAAATTTGCTTGGTGAGAGTAAATCCATTTCATTTTAGATAATTTATATATTTCTTGACCCTAATTTGGCCCTCATTATAATGAGAAACTAGGAAAAAAGTACTTTGAAATAGTAAATTTTCTGAAGAATGAATAGTTAAAAGAGTGAATTTTTTTTTAAATTTACATATAATATTACTTTATTAGAAAATGTGTGATTGATAAGAAAAAAGAGTAAAATAAATTATAGTTTTCGTAAGGGTCGAACAGAAGATCTATTACATTTTTTTGGGTAATGGTTGAACATCTAAATTGATTAAGATAGACTTCATGATGTTATTAATTATCTATATCAGATTGTCCATCACTAATTTATTGTTTTCGTATATGTTATAGTGGAAAGTACACATATCCATATATTTTAAGATGCAATTTCAAAAATTAGATCCAAAGACTGTTTATTCAAAAATCAAGTTATAATTAAACTATTATAATATTGATAATAATATTATAAAATTAATTTAATTTGCATACCACACCCTCAATCATTAACCCATCCAACTCAATTTTCAATCTGAAAACCCTAATCACTTTCCACATCCTTCTTTCTCAACCTTTTTTATTATGTCATTGTTTGAGCCCCATTTTAGAGGAAAACATGCATTTTTGAATGTTGTATTGATAGAAAATGTGTGATTAAAAAATAAAGAAAGATTTTGAATTTGCGTGTAATATTATTATATTTAAGAAATGTGTGGTTAAAATAATGTTAAAATACTGTTTAAAAATACATTTTTTTCCAAACAATGTGGCTCAAACAAAGGCTATCACTCTGGGGACTTATCTCCACCGGCAGTGCGCAGCTCTCCAATCGCCACTGAACGACGCTTAAATTCACCATCGCCATGTACAACAACGAGCTCATAGCATCATGTACAGTGCGAGTACAACGGCTTATGCTTTGGTTGTCAGTGGTGTAGATCTCTGGGCGCCACAAATCCATTCTTCTTTCCTTCTTTTTTTTAATAAATTTTTGCGTTGTGCAGTGATTGACGGTTCGGTGGTGAAGGTGTGCGGTATGGTGGTGAGAACGAAGATCTGGTGGGTGCAACGATGATGTGCTTTCCATGGTGCTATGGTTGGTTGAGTGGTGTGGTGATGCATGTGTTGGTGGTAAGGTGCTGTGGTGCGGTGGAGATGGAGGTGGAGGTGTGCGATGTGGTGGTGGAAATAGAGAGCTCAGGTGGGTATGATGGTAGTGTGGTGCTATGGGTGCATTGTGATGGTGCAGTGATGTTGGCGGCATGATAGTGGATCTAGGGTGTGCGATAGTGTTGATCGATTGTGAAAGTGGTGGTGTTTGACGACAGTGATGTGTGTAGCACCGTGGTGAGGTGATAATCGCAAGTGTAGGTGGAGCTCATAAATTATTTGGTTGATTGTGATTGTTAAATTGGTTAATCTGTGACCAATGGAAAAGATAAATTGTGATCAAGAAAATAATGTATGACCTAAAATATTGTTAATTTGTGATTGATAATTTGATAATTTGTGACGAATAATAGTTGTAACCTTAAATATTTGTGATTTGTGATCTATAAATAAATTGTGACTTATAAATTTTTTGATTTATGATTGATGAACAAATTATTTACCTACAAAATTTTTAAATTATGATCGTAAAATAATTTGTGATATATAAAAATTATGATTTGTGATCGAAAAATAATGCGCGACTAATTAAATCATTAGTTTGTGATCAAATTATATAGATATGTGACATTAATATATTTAATTAATTAAATCATAAATAAATATTAATAAATATCTATTTATGAAATTTGAAACATTTGTTTTTAGTTTTGAAATGAGTGATACTTAAAATCTTAGTTATGAAATTTTCCCTACGTGATATACTAATAAATTTATCGCAAAATGGGTTGTGTTTTCGTTGAAATAAATTCATAAAAATAGTTCGTGTTTTTGTCTCAATTTGATAACATAACGATTGAAGTGGCTAACTTTTAAAGTTTGACTCAAGTCTAAAAAAATCTAAAGATTTGACTTTGATTGTTTGGGGGAATGTTTTCGGTGATGAATATAAAGTGAAAATCCGATTAAATTTTTTTTCTTACTTTTTAGCTTATTTGAATTAGAAGGATGGATTGGGTTGGTAGGGATAATAGTCGCCGATAAATGAAAAGTCGAGCCCTTGTTTGAGCTCCATTTTGAGGAAAAAAAATATTTTTAAATAGTAATTGACGAAAAATTTGCGATTAAAATAGGAAAAAATTTTAAATTTATGTGTAATATTATTTTATTAAAAAGTATGAGATTGACAAAGACTTAAAAAAATGAATTTTTAGGCGAAGGGTGCAAAGGTACCTCGTAGACGTGCCAATAAAATAGTTGGGATGGTGACGGATAGAAGTAGGGATGGAGGCTTTCCTGAATTAAAACCCTCTAAATCCAAGGGATGAGTACATCATTTTCATATCCCAGTTCTTCCGCTTGCAGGATCAGACGGCGATAAATGGGAGAAGGGGTGGATGCGGAGCATCAGCAGCCAAATCCGGATACCGAATCCACTGAATTTACAGAAAAACCCTCCAATGGCGCGTACTCTTGGCCACTGGTTCACTACGATGCTCATCCTTACAGAACATACCATTTCTTCAAGCAATTCCGAACTGCTTCATCAAACTCTAACAACTTTCTTAAAGGTGTCAAGTGGTAATTTCACTGCTCAGTTTTGACCTTTTTCCTCGTTTCCACGAATTATCGCTGTGATTTTATTCATTTTCTATAGGGGTTTTGATTTGTAGGTCACCAGATGGCTCTTGCTTCCTAACCTGCTGTGACGACAACACTCTCCATGTTTTTACATTGTAAGTCTATCGATCAAAATAGCGAAAGTCTGGATGATTTTTTATGAGATTGTAATTCGATCCTTCTCAAATGGTGTCCTCCTTTCAGGCCTTATGATGACAGCGTTAGCTATGTAAATACGTGCTCTTCAGCTCCAGCCGAAGGTAACTCTTTTACTCTTACTCGCACCTGACTTCCATTTGTGTTAAAAATTCTTGCATTTGGATTTTCTTATTTTTATTTTTATTTTTTCAATTCTAAGGGTCTACTTCCAAGCATCCAAATGATTTATGATCTTTATTTTTTTTTTCTAACTTTAATTGAATTTAGATGAAATAAATTTCTGATAGGCCAGTTCCACGCATCCAAACTTATTGTTCAAATATGAGAACTTATGACACCTCAACGCTCTGGCATGTATTTTTTCTAGAATGTGGATATTTTGAAGGAGGGAACAAAAAACGTTGTTAATGTTGAATGCCACTTATGTGGAACCTGTTCCAACTTAGATTGGTTCTCTGAAGTATTATGCTGGAATGGTTCAGAATGCTAAATATTTAGATTAATATATAATGAAGGATGTTAAAGTGTGTATGTGAAAGAAATATATAAAAATCCTGCGAGGTTTTCATTTAACATTAATATATGCTGACCCATCTGGGGTTATATATAATATGGTCTAATGACATACTTTTTTTCAAAATTTCTACATATCTCCTTAAAACATTTAGTTTGCTTGCAGATTCATATGTGGCAAACCTTGTTGTACGTGAGGGAGAATCTGTCTATGATTATTGCTGGTACCCACACATGTCTGGTTCAAGTACATCTCCGTGACATGATTTTTCTTGTACTAATCTTGATAAATATTCTGGAAGGCAGAAATTCACTAGAATTCTGGTTTGTATTTCAGATCCAGATTTATGTGTGTTTGCAACTACTACTCGCGATCATCCTATCCATCTCTGGGATGCTAACTCAGGGCAGGTGGTGCATCACTAACGTGCTTTTCTTAAGAATCTGATCTATCCTAATAAAGCTTAACAATAGCCTAGAACTGTTTATAATACACATCATTTAGTAGTTGAGAATAAGATGGTCACCTTTTTCTATCCTAGTCTCCAAAACTTGGTCCTTTTATATACTTGTTTGTGTATTTGTCAGTAACCAACCACCCATTTGTATGGGAATTGCAGCTACGCTGTACATATCGTGCCTATGATGCCATGGATGAGATTACCACTGCCTTTTCAATTGGATTCAACCCTAGTGGAACTAAGTAAGCATTCATTGAAAGGCCTTTTTATGCTAAAACTTTCTAATCTCATTATTGTTGCCATTTGAAAATTTTGTATTGGTATTCTAAGAATCACCGATACTTGTAAACTTATTACGTACTTGTATCCGATACGTATTCAAGCTCCAATACTCTCCGATTCGCTTTGATACGTACCGTATACTTTTTTTAAAATTATTTTATATTTTTTAAATTTTCGATACATATCTGATACGTATTTTTTAGTTATTTTATATTTTTGTCTGATTTTCGATTTGTATTTGATACTTTATGGTCCACATGCATCTTTACTACAAAACATTGCTTTGAAACTTCTTGTCTAACCTTTTTGTTCATCTAGTGTTGAAAGAAACTGGGATACGTACTCTTGTGTGCACTCTTCAAGTAAAAAAAAATCAACTCCACTACGAGCTGAAGAATTGGTTTCATTCATAATAATTTGTCTTTTATCAAGAAATTAGATCTCTATTCAAAGGAGAATTCAAAATGTAGGACATTGTCGAAAACTCATTTGATATTTTTGAAGGTGTTGAACGGGTTAAGGTTGCTAATCTATCATTAGATGAGCCAGAGATGGAGAGTTATTTTTAATGATAATGAGGAAATTGATATTTATGATGTTTAAAAAAATGAAGTTCGACATTAGTGATTAATATAAAGTGCTTTATTCTTTTATTTTATTTTTATTATCATGCTTCTGTATGACAGTGTTAATATTTTTTTATATTAATGAAATTATTTTGAATTTTATAACATGTATCGATTTATCCTAATTTTTTTCAAAATAGTCGTATCGGCATATCTGTATCATATCCAAATTACGTATGTGTATCCGTGCTTCTTAGCTGACATTGTAATGCTGCTGTTGTTATGATGATAATGTTGGTGATGGTCTACCTAAGAACGTAATGAATTCTATAATTATCAATAATGTAGGAACGACATTACTCGTATTTGAGATCTTGATGAAGTAATATAAATGATTATAGTGTGAGAGTTACGGTAAGTAAAGTTTTGAACCTGATTGATAGATTCATATATGATGTTTTTAGATGAAAGATAAACAATGGATTTGGCTTAGTGCCATAAGGGAAGATTTTTTATTTTTTTTTAAAACTGACTAAGATCTATTCTTGATAATTTTTTACCACTGCACTCACTGAAATATCCAATAAAATTAAATATCAATAATCACATTGAGCTTGATCAATTTTTTGCCCACTTGCCTTTCCTAGAACTTATTTCACCGTGATCGCACCACTCCTGCCAATAAGAGTATCTTTGAGAATCAACGTTAGACATACCCAACCATCTACGTAGTGTCACCACTAAGAGAAGCTTCGGTATGACGGTCTATACGCACACGTGGTAGGATTGTCCATTCAAATCATGTCACCTTGAACCTCAAGCCACTCAAATCGCAACACCTTATCATTGGACAACCACTTTGTTTGTTTCACCACATTAGACGTTGAGGTGTCTCGATTTGAGTTCGAGGTGTCATGATTTAAATGGGTGATCCTACCATATGTGCATATAGGACTGTCATGTTAAAGTTTTTCTCCACCCATAGTTATTGACGTATATCCTTCTCTCTTATTTGATCTATTTTAATCTGGCACACACCCGTTGTAGGGTCCTTTTAAGTATTATGATATTATTAGGGTATATTCCTTAAACAACTCAAAACTGACTTCATAAACAGAGTCTAATAGCTATTGTGTGCCACATGTTTTTAACTCAATAGTTATCTTCCAATCACTCAAAATCCTTGAAGTACTTTTCCATGTCATCGTTATCCAACTAAAGAATAACCATTACAGTAATTTTACCTCGGGTCAAGTGTCAAATTTTGAAATGAACTTGCACCGCAGAGTGGATCTGTTTTCTCTGTCCAAATAAAAACCAAACTCCAGTCCTTAACAGTTCAAAGAACCCTAAATCATGTGCCATGAAATCCAAGTTATATCCTTAAGTAACAACTACTCAACCATCAAATGGCCAATACCTTTTCCTTTCCCACATAACTACCCCTAAAAGTTTACACTTGTTATGATCGTAAAGATAGTTGATTTCAGACCATAAACCTGAGTAATAATCAAGAAATTCGAATCAAAGTTTCTATTTGGTTCCATATCAATATAAAGATAAAAAAGAACAAGAATCTCCTCTAAATTATTAAATCTGTCTTTGAAAAGTCCTCGAGAAAATGAATGGAAATCCAAGACAAAAACTAAGTAACAGATCTAAAGTTTGTATAAGTTGGCAACGGGAAACTTCATCCAAATCAAAATTAACCAAGATTCAACAAAAAATATCTGACCTTCTCCATTCGCGAAGAGCGAATCCTTCTTCAGGCTGCAATTCAGAGTGAGGCGGAAGAATCGGCCCATCGGAGTTGAATATTCCCTCCGAATCTTCCCCCATATCATATGGCCGATTCCCGTTGCCATTCGAGATCGGGGCCGTGGTCGAGGACCCGAACGGATCGGGGCTGTCCACGTGATCCACTACCACCTCCTCCGATTCTCCGTACTCTGGAGGGTAAACTCCAGCTCCGGCGGCGGCGGCAGAGTAAGGCGGAGTGTCAGCAGGGGAAAAGGCGGTGTATGATTCGTCGTAGCCAGTGTACCCGCCGTCGTCGAACTGACGCGTACCGTCACCGTCCGTGCTGTATGCGTCGAACGATGCCATCTCTTTCTCTCTCTCAAGTCTACTCGGACAAGCTGTCTGATTTTTCTCTCTGCGCTTCTCTCTCTCTCTCTCTCTCTAATGTATGTATAGTATGTATCTGTATTAAAATCTTGCAAATAAATGGATTTTTTTTATTTTATTTTTTTTTTGCTTAAACTTTCCTTATCCAGTTTTTACCGTGGAATCAACTGGAATATACTGGGTAGTCTGGGTTTTTCTGCTCAAGAAATATACTGGGTTTTACTTACGATGAAGAATAAGCATTTAACGAATTAGATTTTGTGCTCAAGTTAAGTTGCTTAAATCAGCTTGCATTTATAAAATGTGACAATTTAATTTTACTACTCGAAGACTGCATTGACTCAAATTCTTCGTCATCGTACGATAGCAGCATCGAACTAACATAATCGGTTAACACTATAATTTAACGAATTGACTTAGTTATAGGAAGAGAAAGAACATATCGTAACTTGCAACTGACACTCTCATTTTGGGAAACTCAAAAGGTGAATTCGAAGACATAAAACTACTAAAATTTGAAATGAATAATATGCTTTTTGTTTTGAGTTGGAAGATTATTTCATAAAATGATAGATATTTGGGAATATGTGACTTACGTGTAAAACATTCAACCGGTAAAATCTTTGTTTATAAACAACATTTTTGTAATCTATTTAGGGGTTGTTTGAGGTCTATTTTTCTCAAAAAATGTATTTTGAAATAATATTATGATGAAAAATGTGTGGTTAAAAAATAAGAAAAAATTTTGAGTTTACTTGTAATATTATTTTATTGAAAATATGTGATTAAAATGATATCAAATCACTTTTAAATAATGTATTTTAATAGAAAAATGGGCTCAAACAAAGACTTAGTCAAATAGAGAGAAAAATAAGGGTTGGAGATATATCCTTGAAATGTTTGAACCCAAAAATTAAAAAATAAACATATTAGGATACAATCTATATAGCCAATTTATCATTGACCAAGTGTCGAAGGATTTCAATATCTTTATCTTTTGTTCTTTAGCCCCTTTTTAAGTCCTTTTTTTTTTTTAATAAAAATACTTTTTTAATTTAGAAGAGTAGTTTAGTGATCATATCTTAGGTTTGCTCCCCCAATGATCATCAGTTTGAGTTTTCTCAAAGTTATTGAGGTTAGTATCCGACTGTAAATTTCAGAATTTCGTGAGATTAGTCAATGTGCACATAAACTGGTTCGGATACCTACGACATAAAAAATGTATTTTTGAATAGTGTATTTATGAGAAATGTGTGGTTAAAAAATAAGAAAAAAGATTTGAATTTGAGTGTAATATTATTTTATAGAAGAATGAGCTGTTGAAATGATGTCAAAATATTATTTAAAAATGTGGGGCTCAATTACTTTTCTCTAGTAAGAATCACATTTTTTCCAAATAAAATTAAAAATTGCAATTTATTTTGTGCAATTAGAAGCATTAAAAAGGAGAGTTAGAAAATATGTTTTTAGTGTTAGACAAGTAGAATATTAAAGTAAATAGAATTTAAATTAGATGCATTGTACCATCTAAAATTATGTAATAGAAAATATGCCTTTAAAGTACTCTTCTCATCTCTAGAGAACCCTAGTCAATCCTTCGTTATTTTCAACGAAAGAGGGAATGACTAATTGTTTAGGTGATGTTTGGTAAGGGTTAAAAATAGGTCATGTTTGATTCTCATTCTATTAAAAATTTATTTTTAACTATACATTTTTCAATAAAATAATATTACATGCAAATTCGATTTTTTTTTAAATTTTTAATCACGCAATCTCCATCAATCTAATTTTCAAAATACATTATTTTTCCCAAAAATGGGGATGAAACAAGGGCTAATTTTTTTAGTGGTTGTAATAAAAGTTTTTGAAATGTCTAGTTGAAAAGTTGTGGAACCCATAATCGGTGTGATTAATATTAATTGTTTAAATTTGATTTAAGCTAAAATCAAATTTTAATACGTACCAAACATGCTCTTAGGATATTCTAAAGTTATGCTTGCAAATAAGTCATGTGAAACTCAAGCCCCCCGTTTGAGCCCCATTAATTTGAAGTAATGTACCATGGAATAGTAATTGATGGAGAATGTGTGGTAAAAAATGGAAAAAACTTATTTGCGTATAATATTATATTAATGAAAAATATGATTGAAAATAAATACTGGAAAAAAAATAATGTAAAAGAATGAAACTCAAACAAGGGATCAAAAGTGGTTCAACATTATTTTGTCTAAAGATTTATGTTTGCGATATATGTATATAATGATTTACATACATATAACGTGTTGAAATATGATTGCGTCAAAATTATTTCAAACAAATAACAAAAAATTTCTCCACTCTTTTTTAACACCTCGTTTGTATAAAAATTATTATATAATTTCACTATATACAAGTAATATTATTCAAAGACATATGGGTCAGGAGACATAATTATTTAAATTTGTTTTCGACATTATGCCAATCATATTTATTTTTCATTATATGTATGATGAGAGAACGGTCTCTTATAAATAAATGGCGATTAGCCTTGAATTAATAAAAGTATATGTAAATTTGCTTGGTGAGAGTTAATCCATTTCATTTTAGATAATTTATATATTTCTTGACCCTAATTTGGCCCTCGTTATAATGAGAAACTAGGAAAAATGTACTTTGAAATAGTAAATTTTCTGAAGAATGAATAGTTAAAAGAGTGATTTTTTTTTTTTTAATTTACATGTAATATTACTTTATTAGAAAATGTGTGATTGATAAGAAAAAATAGTAAAATAAATTATAGTTTTCGTAAGGGTCGAACAGAAGATCTATTACATTTTTTTGGGTAATGGTTGAACATCTAAATTGATTAAGATAGACTTCATGATGTTATTTATTATCTATATCAGATTGTCCATCACTAATTTATTGTTTTCGTAGATGTTATAGTGGAAAGTACACATATCCATATATTTTAAGATGCAATTTCAAAAATTAGATCCAAAGACTGTTTATTCAAAAATCAAGTTATAATTAAACTATTATAATATTGATAATAATATTATAAAATTAATTTAATTTGCATACCACACCCTCCATCATTAACCCATCCAACTCAATTTTCAATCTGAAAACCCTAATCACTTTCCACATCCTTCTTTCTCAACCTTTTTTATTATGTCATTGTTTGAGCCCCATTTTAGAGGAAAACATGCATTTTTGAATATTGTATTGATAGAAAATGTGTGATTAAAAAATAAAGAAAGATTTTGAATTTGCGTGTAATATTATTATATTTAAGAAATGTGTGGTTAAAATAATGTTAAAATACTGTTTAAAAATACATTTTTTTCCAAACAATGTGGCTCAAACAAAGGCTATCACTCTGGTGACTTATCTCCACCGGCAGTGCGCAGCTCTCCAATCGCCACTGAACGACGCTTAAATTCACCATGGCCATGTACAACAACGAGCTCATAGCATCATGTACAGTGCGAGTACAACGGCTTATGCTTTGGTTGTCAGTGGTGTAGATCTCTGGGCGCCACAAATCCATTCTTCTTTCCTTCTTTTTTTTAATAAATTTTTGCGTTGTGCAGTGATTGACGGTTCGGTGGTGAAGGTGTGCGGTATGGTGGTGAGAACGAAGATCTGGTGGGTGCAACGATGATGTGCTTTCCATGGTGCTATGGTTGGTTGAGTGGTGTGGTGATGCATGTGTTGGTGGTAAGGTGTTGTGGTGCGGTGGAGATGGAGGTGGAGGTGTGCGATGTGGTGGTGGAAATAGAGAGCTCAGGTGGGTATGATGGTAGTGTGGTGCTATGGGTGCATTGTGATGGTGTAGTGATGTTGGCGGCATGATAGTGGATCTAGGGTGTGCGATAGTGTTGATCGATTGTGAAAGTGGTGGTGTTTGACGACAGTGATGTGTGTAGCACCGTGGTGAGGTGATAATCGCAAGTGTAGGTGGAGCTCATAAATTATTTGGTTGATTGTGATTGTTAAATTGGTTAATCTGTGACCAATGGAAAAGATAAATTGTGATCAAGAAAATAATGTATGACCTAAAATATTGTTAATTTGTGATTGATAATTTGATAATTTGTGACGAATAATAGTTGTAACCTTAAATATTTGTGATTTGTGATCTATAAATAAATTGTGACTTATAAATTTTTTGATTTATGATTGATGAACAAATTATTTACCTACAAAATTTTTAAATTATGATCGTAAAATAATTTGTGATATATAAAAATTATGATTTGTGATCGAAAAATAATGCGCGACTAATTAAATCATTAGTTTGTGATCAAATTATATAGATATGTGACATTAATATATTTAATTAATTAAATCATAAATAAATATTAATAAATATCTATTTATGAAATTTGAAACATTTGTTTTTAGTTTTGAAATGAGTGATACTTAAAATCTTAGTTATGAAATTCGAGGTTTTCATTTAACATTAATATATGCTGACCCATCTGGGGTTATATATAATATGGTCTAATGACATACTTTTTTTCAAAATTTCTACATATCTCCTTAAAACATTTAGTTTGCTTGCAGATTCATATGTGGCAAACCTTGTTGTACGTGAGGGAGAATCTGTCTATGATTATTGCTGGTACCCACACATGTCTGGTTCAAGTACATCTCCGTGACATGATTTTTCTTGTACTAATCTTGATAAATATTCTGGAAGGCAGAAATTCACTAGAATTCTGGTTTGTATTTCAGATCCAGATTTATGTGTGTTTGCAACTACTACTCGCGATCATCCTATCCATCTCTGGGATGCTAACTCAGGGCAGGTGGTGCATCACTAACGTGCTTTTCTTAAGAATCTGATCTATCCTAATAAAGCTTAACAATAGCCTAGAACTGTTTATAATACACATCATTTAGTAGTTGAGAATAAGATGGTCACCTTTTTCTATCCTAGTCTCCAAAACTTGGTCCTTTTATATACTTGTTTGTGTATTTGTCAGTAACCAACCACCCATTTGTATGGGAATTGCAGCTACGCTGTACATATCGTGCCTATGATGCCATGGATGAGATTACCACTGCCTTTTCAATTGGATTCAACCCTAGTGGAACTAAGTAAGCATTCATTGAAAGGCCTTTTTATGCTAAAACTTTCTAATCTCATTATTGTTGCCATTTGAAAATTTTGTATTGGTATTCTAAGAATCACCGATACTTGTAAACTTATTACGTACTTGTATCCGATACGTATTCAAGCTCCAATACTCTCCGATTCGCTTTGATACGTACCGTATACTTTTTTTAAAATTATTTTATATTTTTTAAATTTTCGATACATATCTGATACGTATTTTTTAGTTATTTTATATTTTTGTCTGATTTTCGATTTGTATTTGATACTTTATGGTCCACATGCATCTTTACTACAAAACATTGCTTTGAAACTTCTTGTCTAACCTTTTTGTTCATCTAGCGTTGAAAGAAACTGGGATACGTACTCTTGTGTGCACTCTTCAAGTAAAAAAAAATCAACTCCACTACGAGCTGAAGAATTGGTTTCATTCATAATAATTTGTCTTTTATCAAGAAATTAGATCTCTATTCAAAGGAGAATTCAAAATGTAGGACATTGTCGAAAACTCATTTGATATTTTTGAAGGTGTTGAACGGGTTAAGGTTGCTAATCTATCATTAGATGAGCCAGAGATGGAGAGTTATTTTTAATGATAATGAGGAAATTGATATTTATGATGTTTAAAAAAATGAAGTTCGACATTAGTGATTAATATAAAGTGCTTTATTCTTTTATTTTATTTTTATTATCATGCTTCTGTATGACAGTGTTAATATTTTTTTATATTAATGAAATTATTTTGAATTTTATAACATGTATCGATTTATCCTAATTTTTTTCAAAATAGTCGTATCGGCTTATCTGTATCATATCCAAATTACGTATGTGTATCCGTGCTTCTTAGCTGACATTGTAATGCTGCTGTTGTTATGATGATAATGTTGGTGATGGTCTACCTAAGAACGTAATGAATTCTATAATTATCAATAATGTAGGAACGACATTACTCGTATTTGAGATCTTGATGAAGTAATATAAATGATTATAGTGTGAGAGTTACGGTAAGTAAAGTTTTGAACCTGATTGATAGATTCATATATGATGTTTTTAGATGAAAGATAAACAATGGATTTGGCTTAGTGCCATAAGGGAAGGAGGTGGACCAGAGGAGAAGCTTCTGTGTAGTGGTTATTGACATGTTTATGATATCTATGTTTCTAATTAAAAATCCAAAATAAATGTGGAGTATCCTGGCATTAGATTTGAGTTGTGATGAGGTGCCATGATCCTTTAGAGATCTTATTTGAAGTGCTTGATGGGCTTAGGTGTGCCAACTTTCTTCTATCCAATTGCTCTTTTTTCTACTTTCAAACATAGGGACCCACTAACTAATCATACTTTTCAAAATGACTCTCGAAGACACTGGGCAAAAATTTGAAGGCCCAAATTTTCAAAATTTAAATTCGGATATCTCCTAGAAACAAACTATTAAACAATCTCTTTTCTTTTACAAGGGGTCCAATGTTATTCATAATTAGGAGAAAAGTAAGTATGGTTGCTATTTTCATCTTTTAATACTTTGTTTTTAAAGGAGAATTGAAATATTGCTTGAATAAAAGGGGCACCAAGGGCCTTTGTTTATTGTTAGTTTTAAATTATTGAGGACTTCTTAAATTTGAAGGGCTTTGAAATGACTAATAATAAGAAGCTAGAAGGCAAGTGTTTGGCCCTTAATAATATATTAATATGCCATATTTTCGTAATCAAACTTATTTTCATTTGTTTTAGAAACACACATTATGTCCTAGTGGTTAAATGTCCTTGTATCTCAATTTGATTGGGCAATGTCATTTTATGATTCTGGTTCTAGTCATAATGGATAATGGTTGTGTATAGAGTAAGATCTGACTATATGGTTATTTCTATGATCTATAGGAATTGTTATTATCAGTTGTATTGTTTCTTTGCTCTTCTTTCATTTAAAATAAAGTTTTAAATAAGGTGCTGGTTTGGATTTCATTATATGGACATTATAATTTGAAAGTCAATGTCAAATTTTAATTTTAACCACACATTTATTAGGATCCACAACTACTACCCACTGATGCACCACAAGTTTCTATCAAATTATAATTTCAATGACTTATAATGAAATCCAAACAAGCTTTAAGCCTTCTTGAAGAAATTTTTTTCTTGGTTCTTTGTATTTTTTTCCTAAGATTCTCAAGCCATTTACACTTTGTCCATCTCTTTTACTGCCCAATTTAGACATTCTGGCATTGCTGACTACTAGAGCATCCTTCCATAGTTACCTTACAGTCTTGAACAATGGCTTTGTAGGTTTTAACACAAGTTCTGTTATTTTACTTCAATAATTGGCCTTTTTCCTGATTTCAGGATATTCGCTGGGTACAATAGCACTCTTAGAATATTTGATGTTCATCGTCCCGGTAGAGATTTTGAGCAGCATTCGACTC
Organism: Olea europaea var. sylvestris; assembly: GCF_002742605.1. Classification (NCBI taxonomy): domain Eukaryota; kingdom Viridiplantae; phylum Streptophyta; class Magnoliopsida; order Lamiales; family Oleaceae; genus Olea; species Olea europaea. The sequence continues at coordinate 10,999,949 of NC_036257.1, read as the reverse complement.
TTCAAGGAAACAAGGAAGGGCAATCAGGTAATGTTTTGAGATTGCTAGATTTGATAGAGCGATTTATAATGTCAAGACAGGAAGTATGTTTATATATACATTTGCCGTCCAAGCATTGTCTTTTGGCTTTGCCATGTCGTAAAATATGTTCTGCCAGCTTAATGCATTAGATTTCTGTGACAATTTATGAGTTACATTTTATCTTTGTCCTTCTCAAAATAAGGAAAATTCGTACAATGCCTGATTAGAAGATCCATAGGCACAGAGAAGTTATTGATCAACTGGGTCTGGATTGATAATATACATTGCAGAAATTGGTTACGCTCAAGACATACGCAAATATTCCTACAATTGACACCTTAAGAACAGTTGGTTTATATGTAGAAGTTGGAAGTATATCAACTTTTGTTATAGTGGATAAGTTATGCAGCTAAAAGTATTTTTATATATAGGGTGAGAGTGGCTATCTTTCCAATGATTTGTCTATTGGACCTATTTAGCTGTTGGCAGGTCACATGAGTTTGCTCTTTCTTATGGCCAGGTATTATATCGTCAATCGCTTTTTCCCCCACTCACTCTGGAGTGCTAGCCACAGGTTCCTACAGCCAAACTACTGCAGTATATAGAGAAGATAACATGGAACCATTATATGTCCTACATGGTCAAGAAGGTGGGGTTACACATGTAAGTTGCTGATTGTCAGTCATCCTTCGGGCTGGGCATTTTAGGTTTCCAAGAGTGTCCATTCACGTAAAATATTTACTTTGCAGGTTCAGTTTTCAAAAGATGGCAACTATCTGTATACTGGAGGACGGAAGGTAGAAAATTATATGGCCAGTCTTTTCTTATGTCCATTTTTTGTCAAAATTAAGTACTGCAATTTGCATCAGTTTCTTAATCACAAGTTCTTAGTGTGGGTGTGAGTTTGTGAGAATGATGATAAATCCAAAATTTGAGGTATGAGAGCATTCTAAAGTGTTCATATAGTACAATGAATTCAATCGAAGTACGAAAGTGCTGACTCCTTGTGTCAGCTTTGATTTGAGGACATATAGACCATGAATTTATTTTCATTTATCACCTAAGAAGATAAGGTACTTTTTGTCACATGACCTCTTCACAATTTGATGCAATTTTTTGGCGTGATTATTTTATCTACTCCTTTGTTAGGGCAACTTAACTGACGTCAAAATATTAAATTGTTCTGACATGATTGTCACATACGCATCTTGATGAACCTGCTGATTGTGGGGGACGGAGAAGTTATCTGAGATTCTTAATCTTTGAGGGACTATACTCTTCTTCTTTAGTGCCCTCATTAAACTTTTAATGAATATTGTATACCATCCTCAAATTTTTGAGAAATTTCCTCCTAGATTGCAGAGTTGTGATAGAGAGTTGAATGGGCACAAATGAGTGATCATTCAGTTGTAATGTGCATAGAAAGATATATGGCATTACGCTTATAGGTCCTCGTATTAGTTGCTCATGTGTTGGTTTCAGGTTTAGACATGCATAATAATTGGAATATAAGTATGTTTGTGTATAAATAAATATATGAATAAAATCACCCACTTTAAACTTGTTGCAGGATCCTTATATATTGTGCTGGGATATTCGCAATACTGTTGATATTGTCTACAAGTAAGTTTCATTTATCTAGTTGGATCAGTCATGATAACTTTCATCTATTTGCTTGAATCAGTCATGGTAATCACACAATATATTAAGAATTTCAATTCTTATATCAAATAACAAAATGTGACCACTATCCAAACTAAACTGTGAAGAACATTTTATAATTCCCAATGTATGATCTGGTATCACCTCTTTCATTTATGTGTCACTGCTTACTTTGTGTAGGCCAAATGGCTGCTATCTGTTATAGCTCACTGATTAAAACATGGATGCTGTAACAAAGAAAGCTAATTTTGCACTGAAGAGGACAGCTAGTCATCTCTTTGAATTCTATTTCGATGATGGCTAACCATTTCCATCAAACTTCCTTTGCTTTCCATGTACTATTCAAAACTGAGTCTTTTATTCTTTTGGGTAGTCAGTATTTCCCCTCTCTTGAATGGAATTTCTTAGATATGATAGGTTAAATGATGCAAAAGGAATTTTAAGGTTTCACTTAACTTTATTTCCACCTGTGGTTAGGCTCTACAGATCATCTAAAGATACCAATCAGAGGATACATTTTGATATTGAGCCTCTGGGTCGATACCTTGGAACTGGTGGCCAGGTATGACTAGCCTTCAACTTTTCTTCAGCCATCAGTCTATTTGACTAATATTTAGGATCTTAATTCGTTTTATTTCTTCTGTTAAGGATGGTCTTGTTCACATCTATGACCTTCAAACGGGACAGTGGGTATCAAGCTTTCAAGCTGCGTTAGGTGTCTCTCTCTCTCCACACACACACACACACACAAAAAAGAACATGCAAGAGCTTAAAACATTTATTTTTCTTTCTTATCTTGGTCTATAAGAAACTTGTTCTTAAAGCACATATCTTCCAGCTCACTTTATCTTTGCACTTAATTTGTACTGCAGACACAGTAAATGGTTTTGCTTTCCATCCCTTCCTCCCAGTGGCAGCAACTTCATCAGGACACCGGCGATTTGGAGGTCTTGATGACTTTCAAGAGAAAATGGACCTGAGTGGTATTAATTGTCCTGGATCCTGCATAAATATTATGTTCCATCACCCTGCTTTACCAGGACCGCTTATTGGCAATCAATTGTTTGTTTGTGTGAATTAATTTAATCTTGTGAATATGCCATATTCTTGTGATTTACATGCTGGCTTCTAGACTTTATAAGTGTCAATGTTATTACTTATTCACCGACTGAAACTTAATGCAGAAGTACAAGATTTGGTCTAATAATGAGCCATTTCAAATCTATGGCCCTATGCCCTTATCTGTAATGCTCATGAACATTACTCTGTTTCTCTTGTTTAGGTGATGAAAACTGTGTGACAGCATGGAGCTTCTCCTGTTCTTCAACGTTGGATGCATCATCAATTGTTGAATCTGGAAACTGATTCTTACAGTCATACAGTGAGAACCTCTGGCATGATCTTTGACTTGTATGTTGTCTTAACGAATGCCAATTGTATTGTGACTCTCCAATATTAGTGTTTGAACACTGAATCTATGACTACGAAGTGGAACATAACTAGTTTTGGCATGCATTGTTTTTAGAGTAATGTGGTTCCACATTTTTTGAGCCAGTTAATTGTTATCTACCATTTGTTTTCATGGTTTCTGAGTTATTGTTTTCTGATGTATGGCACACGTTTATAATATGCAATGAGGTCCATTTTCTGTGATTCATGTACAAGGTTACAAGCTGTAGCCATGATTTCTATCCTGGACAAAGTAACTTGCACCTATTACGATATGGTTAGGATCTAGATTAGCATGGAAGTTAAGTGGGATTTGTTTCTTTTGAACTTCAGTTTATTCTTGATAGTGTGTTTCTTATATCTTAACCTTTGTTTTGCTCGAGGAACACGCTTGCCATTTTGCAGAAGTGCTCCTTTTTCATTAATATTGCCAGTTTGGAAAAGTAGTAAGCTTTATTTAACACCTATTATTTCTCAACAATTGCAAAAAACCTAGGACAGAACATGCTCTTTATTCTTACCTTCCATTTTATTAACCTTATCGCTTTCATTTTGTTCCCATCCTTACCTATCTCTTCCTCTCAGAGCTATTTTAGATGATAACGCTGATATACCTTTTTTTCTATTGTTTTCTTAATTTCTATCGTACTCGAATAATCCCAATCCTACTAGCAGAAGAGCAATACAAGATTGGCTATGTGACTGTCAAATGAAATCATTCCTTCTATGTGTCTTGTACAGGTGAAAAGTATATGGTGAATTGTTTGTAAATAAATTTGTTTGATATCTGCCGTCGATCTTATTAAAAATATTTTCATCTTGTAGTTAAAATTTGTTTGAATTCTGCTGTCGATCTTATTAGAAATTGGTAAATTATTATTATTTTTTTTTTCGTTCATCCTATAATTTTCGAATTAAAATATGGATTTAGAAGAACTGCTAATTTTACTGATTGCCATTTGACCATTGGATTTTACTTTGTTTACTTTTCCCAATAAAAAAATAAATAAATAAATAAATATTTGAACAATGCTAGAGGTGCATAATTTTTGTACATAGGCTTTCCCCGACCACCGATTTAACCCTATCTTCACCCTATATGTCCATGTGCCAATTCATTAAAATGTTAGAAATTCTGGTTAAACCCTATATAACTTGGTATGCATACACGTTAAATGTTTAGTTAAGAAATGGGTATCAAACTGAATTGAAGTTTGAATGGATCATTTTATAAAATCGGCAATGAGCCCGAAATAAGTTGATATCAAAGACGAAGGTGACAAGCGTAATTAACCCTTCAGAAAATTGTTCTTAAAGATTAGTAATGTTCACATTTTTTATTTAGCCCTCGTTTGAGTTACATTATTGTGAAAATGAGAATAGAAAATATGATTGTTATGGCCCACACAAGAAATAAAATGTCAAATATGATGGTTTGACGTGATGAATAACGGTCATATTTTTCATTTTTATGAGAAAATAATGAGGTTCAAACAAGGCCTTATTTATTTTATTTTTTTTGATGGCTTTGAAGTTGTATAAGAGCCTATCTACTACGAGAAATTTGCAAGATGGCTCACGCCTCGTGTTTTTTCTTATCTAGTAAGTGCATGTTATATCGAAAGGATGAAAAAACTCAAACATTGCATCTTCACTATGATCCGTTGGGATGATGCATCGAGTGCGTCACTGATAGACCACACACTAAACCTAGGAGTCGAGCGTATTATGCAATTTATATAGCGAACTCTTGTTTCAAGAATGATCATTAGGCCTTCTCGTCCACGCATCTCGTTTCTTTCATTCATTTTTTCCGTGCTTGGTTTGGTCTCTTGCTTGAGTCAGAATAGAAAGTTGAATCATATACAACTGATATTAGAAAGTTGTTACATGGGAGGAGATCTGTTATTGCTTACGTGTTCATTCACCACGCCAAGTTTGGCCAAGTCAATCGAGTGCAATGTCGGAAAATATTAAGCTCCTTTTATAAAACTAGTTTTCATTCAAATTTATTTTTAATTATACATTTTAAGAAATTCATAACTTTTATAAACTATTATTAAAATTCATAAAAAAAATTGATCTTTAACTAAATTAAACAAGGGCTAAATATGTTACATAATAGAAAATAGAATTAACTCTCTATTATAACAATGACGTCCGAACCCTTTAAGTTCTGGGACGCCTCAGTATTCACTATTTAGTGAATGATTCGTGCTAATTGAATGTTAACAAAACATGCATTTCTCGTTTGACTTGCATGCACTACGATATTTCCTTCAAAATTTAGGAATAAAAGCTATATCGAGTGGGGACAATCGTTATATTTATGGGCCGTTATGTTCGAAACAAACTTTTTTTTTTTTTTAATTGCACCTCGCTTAATTCTACTGAAGGTTCTTCAATCTTTGTTCATTGAGTGTCCTCAATCTTCTTTTTATCGCATGCTTGCCTTTAATCTTCTATCAATTAGGACATTCCTAATGATGATTTTGTCCATATAATCTGTTAGGAAAGCTAAAAAGACTTATTTATTTCTCATTTTTCAAATAAGAAAAAAAAGAACAAAAAATGAAGCTCAATGAAATATTACCACTCATATCAAAGTATGACGGTTTGCGTGAGCTTGCAAAGGTAGCTAGATTGTTGATCTCACTTCATAAAATTATTTCAGGTGAATCGTGCAAAAGTTCGCATAACTATTTAAATTGTTCATGATAATAATATAATAAAAGTTTGCCATGTGGCGTAGTGATGATAAAAAAATCTGTCCAGCTCTGAACGGGGTAAAAAAAACCCGTCCTGATAGGTTGGCGGGACGGGGCATGCGTAAAGAGGAAAAAAAATTAAAAATAACTTTATTTTTTAGTAATTCACCCGTTAAAATCTATTTATATTTGTATTTTATTATCTAATTCGAAATTTTGAAAATGTAAAATAATAATAATAATAATAATAATAATGAAAAAAGGCCAGCACCCTAGCCCCAAACCCAACACCCGACCTGCTGCCACCCCCAATGTGGCTATCAAGTTTTTCATGATTCGCAAGTGAAATTCACGCGCTATGTGGTAGTAACAGTTGTCCAAACAATTTTATAACTTAGGGTTTGTTTGATTACATTTATTTTCCATGGAAAATATTAGTTTTTTACCCAAATTCCTATTTGAGGTGTTTGATTGCTATTTTTTTCTATGTAAAATATTTTCCAACTTTTGAAAATATGCCTAATTTTCCTTGTTTTCAAGGAAAACATTTTTCTTAGGTGGAGTTGGTTTTTGTTTTTCACAAAAGAAGTAACACATTTTCTTTTCTAGGTGGATAGTTTCCATACTAATCAAACACACTCTTAATGAAATCAATAGTAAAATATTGAGCACAAAGTCTCTATTAAAAAAAAATATATTATTTATTTTTTAGGAACTTTTAAAGTTTTAATAGTGTTAATGCTTGTTTGGTAGGGATTTTGATAATAAATTTTTGGGACAATTGCAGTAGAGGCCTCAAACTTTTAAAACATTAGCAGACTTTTTCCAGACCTTTAATTTGTTGCAACCATCACCCTAAACCTTTCGAAACGTTGCAACAGTGGCCCGTTTTGACGGTTTTCATCCAAATATCCATCAGTTGACTAAGAAATTGACTTTGACCATATTTTTAATATTTTTGAAAGGGTAAAATAGTAAATTTCCATTTATTACATTAAAATATATTAGAAATTAAATTTAAAAAATAAGAATAAGAAACAAAAAATCATTGTCTTCTTCCCAAATGAGCCACAGCATCCATGAATCTCTTCTGCAGTTGAGGAATCCAAACAAGTCGTGGTCGCTTCAGGGTCCGAGCCGGCTCCTCCGACCCCAATCCACCTCCAACACTGGCTACTCCACCATCACCACCCCCTCCCGACCCAACCAACTTAGCCGAGTTGAATTCCGTGGAAGAGTTAGGTTGAGAAGAGTATGATGTGGTCTGTGGCAGTGGGGGAGTGCTCTGATGGGTATGATTTGGTGGTGGGTTTCGAATATCAAAGGCCAGTGCAAACTCAGGGGTTATAGGGTTTGTGATAAAGGCATAACTCTGTGATGGCAATTCCCCTCCCCCCTCATCTTCCACTTAAATTCTTTTTTGAAATAGGTAGTTTATTGGGAATCAAACTATATGTGTTGATTTGTTTTTGAAGATTTTGCCAAGATAAATACAAAAATTCAAAGTGGAAGCAAAACCATAAATTGAATGAATTTGCAGAGAAATTTTTCAAGAGAAATTTCTTTTTTCTCCCTCTATCAAGAAAGACGGTGGCGGTGAAGGCGGTGGTCGATTATTGAAGTTGGATTTCAGGTGGGGGTAGGGGTGGGGGTGCGTGGGTTGTTGGGAAGAAGACGATGGTTTTTTTTGTTTCTTATTCTATTTTTTAATTTAACTTCTAACATATTTAATGTAATAAATGAAAATTTACTATTTTACTCTTTCAAAAATATTAATAATATGGTAAAAGTCAATTTCTTAGTCAATTAATGGATATTTGGATGAAAACCGTCAAAAAGGCCTCCGCTGCAACGTTTCGAAAGGTTTGGGGTGACGGTTGCAACAAATTAAAGGTTTGGGAAAAGTCTACTAATGTTTTAAAGGTTTGGGGTCTCTGCTGCAATTTTTCCTAGATTTTTTGACCGTTAGAGATAAAGTGAATCCCACTTGTAAGAGAAGAATTAAAAATTGATGATTGAAATAATGAAATAACGGTCAAAAAATTGATTTTAATTGACTTAAAATATAAACCAAACAAGCCCTTAAAATGGGACCACGAAATGTATCCAGCTGAACCGTCCAGTCCAATCCAATCCGATTTGACGACGTAGGAAGGAGCACAAAGCCTTATTTGACATGTCTCCAAATCTTTGGCGGCAAGTCAGGTCAAGGTTGGAAGAAAGTTCCTGCAAGTGTACTATTACATATCACGTTCCTTGCGCCTCCAACTTGTTTGGGGAATTTTCCTTTATTTCCAAATATGTACCTTCATTTATTTTCAATCACAATTCACAAATCAAATTATTGTCCCTCTTTCTACAACTAAATTCAAGGTGATTTAGATGTTATGTTACAGTATATTATATATTTGTGTTAGTGTTTATATGAGCTCATTTAATTTTCTTATTTTTGGTTTTTTAGTTTGTGCTTAAGCTATTTGAAATTGAGGCGAGATAATTCTGAGTTAAGGAAAAGCGTGGAGAAAATGACGGCGTTCCATAGATTTTCTAGAGCTTTTTCCGTGATAATTCATCGCTTACTAAAACGTTGATTGGCTTCATCATTAGGTACTTATTGCTCTATTATTTACTTTGTGCTTTTGGATAATTTTTTTTTCCATTTTTATTTCTCTTGTTTAGAATGTCAAAGTGCTGCTTGATTTGGAATTTTGGTCTATTTTTTTATGTTGTTAGGCTTGTTTTTAGTTTTTAGTAAGGTTAGTATGATTTTCTATGCTAACTGATAAGTAAGTTAATCATGTTTATTGGAGTTCAGGTGTTTGTTTCATGCGATTGAACCAGAGTCTAAATATGTTTGAAGTAGTTATGGTTTGAATACTAGGAAATAGATTTAAGAACTTGTTTGGTCCACATTAATTTTCATTCCATTTTTTTCTCTTATTTTTAATTATACAATCTTCTATAAAATAATATTACACATAAATCGAAATTTTTTCACTCTTTTTCAACCACTCATTTTTCAAAAAAAAATTATTCCAACCTTTTTATTTCCATAAAATAGGGGCCAAACAAGGGCTAAATAACATAGAGCTTCCAGCTCAGGATGATCATGCCCGGTTCTGAGGCCCAAGACTCGAGGGGGCCTAATCTTGGTCCAGAGTTTTTTTCCGAAATCGAAATTTTTTCATTCTTTTTCAACCACTCATTTTTCAAAAAAAATTATTCCAACCTTTTTATTTCCATAAAATAGGGGCCAAACAAGGGCTAAATAACATAGAGCTTCCAGCTCAGGATGATCATGCCCGGTTCTGAGGCCCAAGACTCGAGGGGGCCTAATCTTGGTCCAGAGTTTTTTTCCGAAACAAGGCCAAACGGCCCAGACCCAATTATCCAACAGTAGCCCACAACTCATCAGCCCAAATCCAATTCCCTCATTTTATTTACCCAACCCAACTTCTATGTACACGATCCATCTACCCAAAACCCTTAAAATCTGAAATCCCAAAATTCCCAAATCTGACGCCTCAGTCTCATCTCCTGGACTCCGGTCACTCCGCCAGTCCACAGCCGGCCGCTTCGGACGCCGTTTCGGCTTTGTGAATTGTGAGTGATTATACTCTTAAATAAGTAAAACTCACTGCAATCTGTTTCTTTGTTAATATTTCTTCAATATGTCTACACTCTGCACTTTTCAATCTTGCCTTTCTTACGATCATTTTGTTATGCAACCTGGGACTGTTGAAGATATTTATGTGATTTTTGAAGATAGAATTAAATGAATCCATGTCGTTGTCTTATAGACGAGTTGAAATGTTGAATCCATGTCATTGTCTTATTTTTGTCCAAAAACTTTGTGAAAATAGATATTTATGTGATTGTTGAATCCATGTCGTTATTTTATTTTTGTACAAAAACTTTGTGAAGGTAGATATTTATGTGATTTTTAAATTTTATGTCTTATTTTTGTACAATTTTTTTTTTGAAGATACTACTATATTTTACAATTCTTTCATTCTACATCTGCTTCTAAAAGGACAAAAAGTCGTATTTTAATATATACGTATATTTTTGTTTAATTTTAGTTGATAATAAATATTTAGTCAATTATGCCAATTTCTTAATCTGCACTTCCACATTTGGCACAAGTTCCTTCAATCTATGATTAAAAATCTTTTATTTTATTTAAATTTTTATTTCAGGCTCATGAGTTGTGAGGTGGAATTCTCAAAGGTGAAATTCCACAATTTTCGTCGAAATTCTACTTCTCAAGTAAGCAATGACTTGTCTTAACTTGTTATTGAAAAGATTGAAAATGTTTGAAGCATTATCGGCTTATATAATTGCTGTCTAGTCGGTTTATATGATTGATTATTGTAGGATGAACAATTGCACTTATGCACGTAGTAACTATATTGAAAATTGTAATTGTGGTATGATTGAGATATTTTGTAATTATTTTTCAGGTTAATCATTGAGCATTAGATATGGATTCATACACTATGTCTCCTAAATATGAGTCTGGTGCTCAAGAGAAAAAAAGGAAACGAAATGAAATTGTATTAATTGAAAGTCAAGCAAGGGATATTGGCAAGTATTTCAAAAGCAACAATGTGAATGCGTTGAATGAGGATGAAGTAGAGATTCAACATGCCCATGTTAACGAAGTAGATGATAAGAATGAAGAAGTGAATCAACCTGTCTATATTAATGAAGTAGATGATAAGGAAGAAGAAGTGATGAAACCTGCCCTTGTTAATGAAGTAGATGATAAGGAAGAAGAAGTGATGAAACCTGCCCTTGTTAATGAAGTAGATGATAAGGAAGAAGAAGTGATGAAACCTGCCCTTGTTAATGAAGTAGATGATAAGGAAGAAGATGATTGCTTTTCTCTAAATTTGGATGATCCTGGGAATTGGAAAATCGTTGATCAAAGAACAAGAGATTACCTAGTTAAAATGGGTCCAAAAAGAGTTGACGACATCTCATTTCCGAAAGATTGTACAAATAAACATTTCGATTCTTCACAATATAAGCGATTGCTACCAAATGG
>NC_036257.1:10918098-10983351 GCF_002742605.1 Olea europaea var. sylvestris | reverse complement strand
TCATATATTCCCAGTCAATCTGGCGGAGAAAATGTACTTGACAACACGAGACCAAATATTGCAGCTAGATGTGAAGTTATGACAGAAAATATTCAGTCTGGACCTTTTTCTTATTGTCGAATAAAGAGAGTGCTCCATCATTCCTCATTTGTTCATGTTGAATTTTTTCAATTTTCTCCTATTAATTTTTTTTTTTTTTTTAAACCTCTGGCCTATATATGTCGATGTAAGAACACAAACCCATAAATTTTGGTTTGAGACCGAGTTATAGTTGAGCAAAGAAATCCTTTTGTTTTCGTATATGGTATTTGTGATTGTGTATGTGAATATCTCGCTTATAAGATACTGTGTATTTGATGGACTTTAATATCTTGCGCACACCATGCTGCTAACATTTGCTAATACACTGTATTTGATGGGACTGGAATCGTGTTGATGACACAATGCCATTGCAACATCATAATGTAATAGTTTTTCGTAAAATCCTGAATTATTATAGGATATATGGTTTAGAGACTAAATTGCAAATAGTGAAATTTTATACGTTAGGACGAATAAGTAACAAATGATGGTTATTTAGAGATGAGTCGATTGTTGGGTGCTAGGGATTCGAACTAGGCCTCTTTTATAATATTGAGAGGTTAAGAGACTAAAAGTATGCATTCAAGTTTTATTTATCTAAAATAAATATATTTGATTATTGAAGGAGCGAGAATTAATGAATAAAATAATAATAATGGGTTCATACGATGCTCGCATTTAATAACGTGGATAAGACTCAAGAAAAAGTAGATTTTTGTTCCTTTCGTTCTCTCTCGATATGGTCTGAGTAATTGTATGAAACGTTTGTTTTGTTTTACTCGGGTATGATCGGTGTACTTGTACATGAAATTTTGATAAATAAAATTTTACATTTATCAATAAAAGAAATAAAAGAAATAATAAAAAAGGTAGTCCAAAGTGAACTTGTCTAGATTTTATCCTAAATTAAAGTGATTTCATACAGAAAATTAGAGTTATCAAATCCTAATCACACCAAGCCACTAACTGTTTATTTGATTGGCTTAAATTCAATAGGATTTAATTCGACTATGATTTAGGGAATTTGTGATGTTACTCAAAGTTGATAAAAATTTGATAAATTTATGAAATGTGCACTTGAAAAGTGAATGAAAGTTATGGATCCAATAAAATGTCTGATTAAAAACAAAATTTAATATTTTTTTTAACAAATGAAAGCTTTACCAAGAACTTTGTATAATTACTTGTTAAGTAGGCATATTTGAATTGGTCTAGGATGTGCATATTTAATGATTTACCTCAAAGCAAAGGAGAGATCTAAAATCCACAAGCAGAAGCCGAGAGCCAAATAATAGAAAGGAAAGAAAGGAAGATTTCGTGCGTGTAATTTAGTTTTCTTTCAAGATTTACAACTTTCCAATCTAGATAAAATGCATAAGATGCATGTGGTTAAATTCTAACTTGCAAATAATGAAGCATATAGAATACTGTAGACCTTCGAGTCACAATATAACTTGAATTAATTTAAGTTGACAGAAAATGTATGACAGAAGCATTGACCTTCACTCACAATGCATGCAGGACCCACGTGCATTAAAAACTCCAAAAAAGAAAGGTGGGCCCCTCCTATTGTGAGTGTTTGATCAGATTGCATGTCAATCATTTTCGATCAGTGTAGCTTGGTTATTATAACTTTCCTAGGAAATGTTTTTGATAGATTTATGTTTATATTATGTTGGATACGAATTGCACGCATTTTAATGGAGAGTCTTTTCAAAATTTGACTCTTATTATCAAATTTCATATTAGTTCGGTCGTGTTGAATGTGCGGCAATGATGTCGCAACTTCATGAAGCAATTTAGAGATTTTTAGGATGTTTTCATTAATTAAATGTTTGACTTTATTTTTGACTTTAATTTCGAAATATTATTGTCTTATTGAAGTTTGTATCCGTGGAATCATTTAAAAATATATAACAGCGTTCGGATTCATTTTGTTAGAAAATTTCAATAATTATAATATTTTTACCTATAATTTGTTAGAAAATGCATTTTAGTAACACTTCAGGTTTATAAAATTTTGGACGTTCTTCTTCTTAATTTTTCAATTTTAGTTTTAGTTTTCAGATTTAATAAAGAATTAAAAACCTTAATTTTAAAATTAAAGTTATATTCGAATGGTTTAATCTAAAGAATGTGTGGTTGAATTTTTACACTATAAAAGGGAGGAGATATTTCATTGAAAAACACAACTTGAAAAGAATAACCCCTATACATTTTGTACATATATTCCTATAGTTCTTATAACTCGATAGAAGGCTCGCTCTTTTTTTTCTTGTGCTCGTGTCCATAGAAGGAAAATCGACAATGAATTATAAGGATTTTATTTTAAAGTCGTGTAGTATCGAAAATGCCTACACGAAGGATAGACACAAGATTTTAGGACATCTTTAATGTGACTCTTTAAAGGCTTGCTTTCTGACTCTTATATACTTTCTATAATTTAATATTGAGTTATATTTATTATTTTATTTTTAATCTCTATTTGGTTCTGATTTTTCAAGTCAAAAAAATCAAATTTTTGATCATTACTTAATGTAATTAGCCGTCATTTTTTATTCCTTCACTCACAAGTGGAGTCCACTTTTTAAGTTAATGATCGAAAAATTGATTCTCATAATCAGCACAAAATATACTCTTAATTTATTGTGTTAATTATAAAGGGGGTGTTTGGGAGAGATTTTTCACTCAAAAAAATTGATTTTTTGACCGTTATTTCATTATTTCAGCCTTAATTTTTGACTTTTCCTCTCACAGATGACCCCCACTTTTCTCCTAACAGTCAAAAAATCAATTTTCAAAATTTCTATCAAAGAGGGCCAAAATCTATGCACAAAATACATTTATCTCCTACAGATGCTAAAAGCAAAACAGGAAACAAGTGGAATCTAAATTTTTTTCACGTCTTTTCTGTTCCACTAAATCGGAAGTCGGAGCTAAAAGTTTCTTGCCGATTCTCCTGCTGTCTTTTGCAAACCAGACTAATCGGCCAGCCATTTGGTTTGATCTTGAAGGTTAAGATCCAACAACAAATAAAGGACAGTACTCATTTGAGAAAATGGAATATGTCCACTATGGCGTGTTAATGAGAACATATTCCATTTCATATATATTAAGTAAAGACCCTTCACCTTAACCATTTCTGAGTCCAGTTTTAGGTTCTCTCTTTCTCATGGAAGCGAAACAGGAAAACAGCAACGTAATGAGTTGCACTGACAAAGAGTTGAGCAACGGAACTGAAAATCCGGTCTTGATAGATACAGTAGTTTTAGAAAGTGATATAAGTGAAAGTGGCAGTAATGTCGGAGAAGGTGGTGGCGGCAACTGTGCTTCTTGTTCATCGTGTGCATTTCGGCCACCACCTCCGTTCTTATTGAAGATATACGACATGGTGGAAAATAGCCAAATAAACTCCATTATTTCCTGGAATTCGACTGGAACTAGCTTTATTATATGGAATGCTCATTTGTTTGCTGCTAATATTCTTCCTCAATATTTCCGACACAACAATTTCCAGAGCTTCGTATGCCAACTTAACACATATGTAAGTTTGTATCTTCAGTTTATTCACATTTTTCTAATTGGTTTGCTGGAAACTTCTGTTTTGAATTGAAAGTTGATGGTTGTAAAATTTCTTCGGTGTGAATATTTGAAGGGCTTCAAGAAAATCAATTGGGACCAATGGGAATTCAAGAACGAGCGTTTTCAAAAGGGGAAGATCCATTTGCTGAAATATATAAAGAGAAGAAACCAATATCCTCAAAGCATGAAGAAACCTGTAAGAACAGAACAAAAAGTGGATACATCTTCACTTGATACAGAGAAGGAGCTTCAAATCTTGATGAATGATCAGAATGAACTGAAGGTGGAAATCATGAAGTTAAAGGAACAACAAGACGCCGTAGAGAAAGAAATCGCCTCTATCAAAAACGAAGCACTGAGCAATGCGCTGAAGAATCAGAAAAAGGTATTGTTTATGGTGCAGACATTTCTACCGCAGTTAAGAGAATTGAGCAGCGATGGAGTTGAAAATCCAACCTTATTGATTGAAAAACGAAGTACTGATACTTTGGCCGAGCCAGTGGATGGAAAAGTAACCCCTCTGGCAAGAACATACGGCAAGAATGTCATTGAGGAAACACCAGATACAAAGCGTACTCCGGGGCAGGATTCTGCTGGCATTTTGAAGTTAAATTCTGAGCATTTTGCTCCGCGGGAAAAACTGATAATGGATGATTTGGCAAGTATTCGTGCAGCGGAGGAACAGACGACTGAATTTCAGTCGAACACTCTAATTCCATTGGAGGATTTGATTGGAAGATCATGTGATTGGGTTGAGTATTTGAGAGAGCTAGACGAAAGTAACTCATCCCAAATCTGAAACTGGACTTTGAAACTATCGACATGTTTGGCAAGTTAAATTAGACAGACATCCGTGAAGGAAAATAAGTCCAAATCTTGTTTGTTGCCCGATGCAATTTTGTCTAATGCGTGTCTACTATGTACGGTATAACTGATTAACTTTTATGCAAGCAAGAAAAGAAGACTCAAAGGTCGATGTTTTTACTCATTTCTGTATGGAAATAAACAAATGACTCGTAAACAATATGTTTTTGTTACGTCGTGCTCTTATTTCTTGTGATTGTCATGTCTACCTAGATTAATTGCATTAATGCTATATTTACAATTTAAAGTTAATATAATTATTTTTATCTTGAATAACTTTACAGTAGAATGTATCCCAACACCCTAGATGAATCACGTGCTCATTTATTCAATTTAATGTTTATATTTTAATTAACTCTTATTAAATTATATTATGCACTTTATTCGATTCCGTACTGTCTTTCTTTTGAATTGAACGTAGACATCGAGTTGGAAGATATTCGTTTCTCATTTTTAGTAAATTTGGTGTAATTTAATTTAATAATGAAAAGATAGTTAATAATGGAAATTTATTAAATTAATTGAATTTATTTAAGGACTAAATAAGTTAATAGGCTAATTAGGGGTATTATTACTTAATTAACAGATATCGCACCCCACTGAACATCGTTAGTTTAAAAAATTAATATCCCTCATTTTACTAGACAAGCCATGATAAACTAGACTTCCCAAGTTACATAATTCTTCTTCACACCCCCGAAGTTCGAATCTTACTTCATATGACAAGGTATTAAGGTTATCTTTTAGGATTCTTTTGATTGCAAAGATGGCATTTGGGTGAAAAGAAAAAGAATTCTAGGGAATTGAATTACTTGGAAATTGTTTTCCTGAGAATTGTCAATTTATTGTGTTTAATTGGTATAATTTTCACGTGAAAAATGTTGAAATAAAAGTGTTTTTTGTTGTTCGTTTGACTTTGTTTTATATAAAAATTATCAATTAAAGGAATAAAATTTACTGGTATTGAGGATAGAATTTGTTTCCATTGCAAAAAAAAAAAGGCTAAGAAAACCAAAATTCATCTATCTTTTCGTATTCGTTTAACTTTGTTTTATACAATAATTGTCACTTAAGGGGATATAATTTATTACAATAATTCTTAAAATTTGTTTAAATTGCAAATTAAAAAAAATGACGTGAAAATGTGGAATTGAAATTCCCACCATTGGTGGAATTGGGTGATGTGGCCATAAAAGATGGAAAATCAATTTCATTCCAAATTTTGCCAATCAAACACCACAAAATTGGAAAGATGGAATTTAAATTCCATTTTTCTTGGAATTCAAAGGCTATCAAACGGGGCCTTATTTTATTATTTCTATGTTGGTTTAATTGAGTTCTGGAAATCATGCAGCTTTATTAGATCATTATGGAATTTAGGCCCTGTTTGAGTCGCATTATTTGAAAAAGATATAATCTTAAACAGTGATTTGACATCATTTCAATCACACATTTTTCATTAGAATAATATTACACGCAAATCCAAAACTTTTCCTTATTTTTTAACCACACATTCTTCATCAATCTACTATTTCAAAATACATTCTTAAAAAATAACGTGACTCAAACACACTTAATTTATTGTTCTTGTACACGTATATATGTGACATGTTTTCTCCACATCATCCCCTTTCTTTGTTGTTCTTGTGCCAATTATTAATAATTAATTATTGTTTCATTCTCTGATTTCTACTATTTGACTGATGTGGTCATCTATTTGTTGATATAGGTAAAGATTGTGTAATAATTTACAATATAGATAGAGATTAATAAATTTTGTGTTCTTAACATTGAGAATAGCTATCTTTTAATTAGGTTATATAAACTATTATTTTAAAATTATGCCCAGATAGCATATTTGAATATTTATATCTCCTCAATCAAGGTTTTAAACAAGATATTAACCTATGTTAAATACTAATTATGAGATTTACTCGGACTTTAATATGACTTTTCTATTCATTCTTTTCGTCGTTGCATTAGTCTTTCTTTAGTGACTTTTATTTTTTAGAAATAGTTTGTAAGCATTTTGGTGTAAATTCATTATCGTAAGGTGGTGGGTTTAAAAGAATACACACTAATTCCTGGAGCCTTTGAAATTTAACTCTGCCTTCACTAGTGTTTGATTGTTGTTGTATAGTAGTCGCTGAATTCTCTCAAGGTACTTAATATTGGATTATATATTTAATCTAATATTATAATAATAAATAAAGAAGGAGTCTATTTTTTTTTTTTTTTTTTTTCAAATCAATGGTAATGAAATAGGATTTTTGGGCATGTTGACCCGGTGAGGTGTTAGGGACATCTTCACTTGTCATTTTAAAAGTAATTGCCAAGGATTTGAAGTAATTA
The DNA here is from genome assembly GCF_002742605.1 of Olea europaea var. sylvestris. NCBI lineage: Eukaryota > Viridiplantae > Streptophyta > Magnoliopsida > Lamiales > Oleaceae > Olea > Olea europaea. Next base: position 10,976,472 of record NC_036257.1, on the reverse strand, counting down.
ACCCCCCCGCCCTCCCCGCCTGGGTCTTAATGGCACGTGATATTATTAAATGTATGGTTCAACGAATAAAATGTTTTCCAAATGTTATGACTCAATGAATTTCTAAAGATATGTATCCCGAATGTTTTTGCTACGAGATGTATGTTTATGCCATGAAGATGTGAGTGGTAAATGGGGAGTGGGGGACTGTTGCACCTGACCAATGTTCAATGATAAATGATGAATGTTCATTATTAATGTTAATGTTAACCATTTTACGGTATTATTGGTAGAATTCGATTATGTTCCAAATAACAAGTCCCACTGCATTCTGATTGGCTATAGGCGATACATCAAGTGAGCTCACGACGTTAATGTTTTTAAAGAAGAGGGATACATATTTAGAAATGCCTTTCATTTTAAAATAATGCATATGCATATCAGCAGCATGTGATAAGTGTGTTTTTTCACATTTATTTAGGTCACAACATGACTTAATAACGAACAAATTGATTGAATTATGACTTAATCTCGTTACATTTGTGAATTGTAGGGAACGATGAACACGGTGAAATTCAGGAGAAAGACGCGAAAAAAAACTAAAATGACGTAAAGTGAAAGTTCAGGGACCAAGGTGCAATTATCTAAAAGTTGACCCGATGAACAAATCGAGAAATTGATTAGGTCAATTGCCAATTGATGATATCTTGGGATGATGGAATGAAAAGAATGAAGAAAAGATGCCAAGAAGTGAAGGATTCAACTAGGAGGACCAAAATGAACATTTTTCATAGTTGGACCGCATAGTGCTACCCTCTATGCGGTCGCATAGAGGCAAACCGAAGATAAAGTGCCACAAAAACTTTACTCTATGTGACCTCATAGAGATGCTCAATGCGGTCACATAGAGCAATATTAGGGAAAAATCGCAGTTTCTTTTTTTCGTCGAAACTCTTATGGAAACAATATTTTTAGGGTCCTATATAAATAAAAATTCGACCAGAATGAAGGGGACGCCATTTTTACAAGTTTTTGAGAGATCTTGAAGGAGAAACGAGGAGAGAACAAGAAGATAACATCGCGCCAAGTGAAGATTCGATTGAAGAGGTGATGACTTTTCTCCAACTATTTTTACGTTTTCTTCTTTTTAGCATATTAGGCTAGATTTATCATTGCTAGGAGATCGATGTACCATGTAATTTGATCTTTAATTTTCTAGTTTTGCAATTTGACATTAAGACATATTTCTATTGTTTTGAATGATTTATATGCAATTATTGTTTCCGCATTAAGGGCCCGTAATTGTGTGAGTTTGGGTTATTTATTCTTGCATTCGAGAGAATTGGAATAAGTTCGACTTAATATAATTCATCGTAGGGTCCGATAGGGGATAGAAATATACCGCTATGCCATACGTGAATCTTTAAGTGTTCATAAAACTGCATGCCTTTTTACATATGCACTTGTCATAGAAATATAGGTCGGTGGTATGTAGAAATATGTTTGATACATCTCGAGAGAGAGAGAGAGAGAGTATTGGATAGACTTTGGAACATTGATTCGTCACAATTGAAGTGTGTTGTCACATTGTGAAACTAGAGTTTTAAAGTGATTATTGCATGTGAAATCGTGATCCTAGTGTGTTTAATTTCTATTGATTACAACAAACGTGCGTTCTCAACATTTGATTTCATTCTAGAGTGTTAAATTTTTTTTTTGTATATTTAATTTAATTCAATCATAAAAATTGCATAATTACGTTCACATCCACTTTAGTAATTTAGTTTCGGTTAAGGCGACGATAGGTAAAATTGAACTAATCAATCTCTGTGGGACGATCTTCGAACTCATTTAATCCACTTTATTACTTGTTAACGAACCGTACACTTGCATTAGTTTTAAATCGAAAGAAATAATTTCGTGAACAATTTTTTGGCGCCGTTGTCGGGGATTGAAATTTAGTTTTAATTTTATCTTTTGTGACACTAATTCAAACTTATCTAGATTAGTAGTAGTTAGCCTACTAGGCTTAGTTATTATCTACTTTAATTTAATTTTTTGTTAATTTTGCTATCTCAGGGTTTGTATGCAAGGAGCACCTGATCGAGACTTGGTTCCCGTAGATCCAGAGATCGAACGCACATTTCGTCTCAGGCAAAGAGAAGCAACAGCGGCACAACAAATGGCTAACGAGCAAAATCGATCGATAATTCCACTCAACGAAGGCATAGCAGTTGAAGATGATGGGAATACAATACTTGGGGACTTCATGGCACCGTTGGTGGTCCAAAGTCAATCTAGCATTGTGTATCCTCCATTTGGGCAACCGAACTTCTAGCTGAAAACAAATATGATTCAACTATTTTAGAATGGGCATCAATACCACGGGATGGCTAGTGAGAACCCACATACACACATATCCCGATTTCTGGACATGTGCCAACACTTCAGGTACTAGGGTATCTCAGACGATACTATAAGACTACATTTGTTTCCACACACTTTGCGCGATAAAGCACTTGAATGGCTGGATTCACTTCCCGTCGCAAGCATCACTACTTGAAACGAGTTAGCCTATAAATTCTAAACCAAGTTTTTCTCGCCAGCTAAGGTAGGCAAAATGCGGCATAACATCTCTATATTCAACCAATGTGAGTCCGAATCATTTGAAGATGCATGAAATCGTTTCAAAAATGTGTTAAGGAAGTGTCCTCAACATGGCTTTGACAAGAAGACACAGATTTGATTTTTTTACACTGGACTACTTCCATCCTTCAAGAGCATGGTGGATTCATCATCTGATGGGTCTATCTCCACAAGAACAATTAACAGAGCATGGGAGCTATTTGAGAGAATGGCTACAACTTCAGCCATGTGGTCTACAAATCGAGTGGTTCAGAAAAGAACGCCGGGGGTTTATGAAGTTGATACTTACTCAGCATTGTTCGCAACAATAGACAGCTTGTTCCATAAGGTCGAAAGCATTTCACAGACTACCACTGCAAAACAAGTAAAGAAGCTAAGCTGTGAAGAATGTGGAGTAGACCACAATACTGTCAATTATCCAATTCTCACACAGGGGGTCGAACATGCAGATTTTGTGCAATGGGGTCAATGCCAACAGAACAACCCACATTCGGAAACCTTCAATCAGGGTTGGAGAAAACACCTAAATTTCTCGTGGAGTACTAAGAATCAAAATAGACCACAATCAAAATAGACCACAAGGTCAAAATCAGCAGCAGGATAAAAAGCCACCATTGGAAGAGATGTTCGAGAAGTTCATGGCAACAACTAATCAGTATATGGAAGCCAACAACCAGTTTATGCGAAAGACAGATGCAACTCTTGAAGACCAAAGTACAGCAATCAAAAATTTGGAGACACAAATGGGACAGATGACAATCTCCATGACGGGTAGAGCACCAGGAAATTCACCCAGCAACACTGAAATCAACCCTAAGGAGCACGCAAAGGCTATAACAACCAGAAGTGGAGTATAACTACCGGAGATACATGTAAAAAGATCGATAGCTAGCAAAGAATCAGCACCAATCTCAGATGACGAGATTGTGGAATAGACTGAACAAACAACAGGGGATGTGGTCAAGAAGAATTCCAATACATCACAGGGTACAGCTATCAATCGTATCAACCCTCATGAGCCTTCTATTCCATTCCCACAGAGGTTGAAAAAGTATAAATTTGATCAGCAATATAATAAATTTCTTGAAGTCTTTAAGAAACTACACATCAACATCCCATTTGTTGAAGCACTCGTTCAGATGCCGAGCTATGCAAATTTTCTAAAGCATATCCTCTCTAACAAGTGAAAGATAGAAGAAAAAGAAACAATGATGCTAACTGAGGAATGCTATGCCAGAATCCAGAAAAAGTTGCCTCCAAAACTAAAGGATCCAGGGAGTTTTACTGTACTTTACATAATTGGAAATTGTCATTTTGATAAAGCGTTGTGTGATTTAGGTGCAAGTATTAATTTAATGCCTCTTTCTATTTTCAGGAAACTCGGCTTGGGAGAAGCTAAAGCCACAATAGTCACATTACAGCTAGCAGATCGCTCCCTTCCACATCTAAGATGGATCATTGAAGACGTGTTCGTAAAAGTGGAAAAGTTCATATTTTCAGCCGATTTTCTCATTTTAGACATGGAGGAAGATAAGGATGTTCCACTCATATTGGGACGACCTTTCTTAGCTACTGGAAGAGTGATTGTCGATGTTCAGAAAGGGCAGCTTATATTGAGGCTTGGCGAAGAGCAAATCTCTTTCAATATGTTCAAGGCAATGAAATTCCCTACTGAATTGGACAGCTGTTTCCAGATCGATGTAATTGACAGAATAATTCAAGATACATTTCGGCTACATCATCCTTCATACGAGGCATGCATTACACATCCTCAATCCACTCACACTGACCCAAGTGAGATTGAAACATTGCACGGTTTTTGGAAACTAATCCACCATACATGAGTAAGCGTCACTTTGAAGAACTGGGAATTAGGACCACAAAGTCAGTGCCATCTATTCAGCAACCTCCCAAGTTGGAACTCAAACAATTGCCACCACACCTTTGATATGCCTATCTGGGAGAATCTTCTACACTCACGGTTATTATTTCAAATACTGTCAGTAAAGTGGAGGAAGAAAAACTATTTCGAGTGCTAAGGGAGAATAAAATAGCCATTGGATGGTCAATTGCAGATATCAAGGGGATTGGCCCGTCGCTATGCATGCACAAAATATTCATGGAGGAAAAATTCAAGCCAAGCATTGATGGTTAGCGGAGATTGAATCCACACATGAGGAAGTGGTTAGGGCTGAGGTATTGAAGTTGCTTGATGCAGACATCATCTACCTAATATCAGATAGTACATGGATCAGTGCAGTACAGGTTGTTCCCAAGAAAGGGGGTATCATAGTGGTAGAAAACGAGAAAAATGAGTTGATTCCCACAAGAACAGTGACTGGATGGAGAGTTTGCATCGATTACCACAAACTAAACCCTACTACTCGAAAGGATCACTTTTCACTACCGTTCATTGATCAGATGTTGGAGAGACTAGCAGGACACTCGCATTACTGTTCTCTGGATGGGTACTCTGAATATTATCAAATTCTAGTAGCACCTGACGATCAGGAGAAGACAACTTTCACTTGCCCCTACGGTACCTTTGCATACCGTAGGATGCCATTTGGTTTATGCAACGCTCCTGTCAGTTTTCAGCGCTGCATGATGGCTATCTTCTCAGATATGATTGAGAAATTCATCGAGGTATTCATGGATGACTTCTTAGTGTTTGGGTCTTTGTTTGATGAGTGTTTCGAGCATTTGAGTCTTGTACTACAGCGGTGTACAGAGACTAACTTGGTATTGAATTGGAAGAAATGTCACTTTATGGTACAGAAATGCATCGTGCTAGGACACATAATCTCAGCAAAGGGTATTGAAGTGGACAGAGCAAAGATTCAGGTGATCGAGAAATTACCACCACCTACATTAGTGAAAGGTGTTCGTAGTTTCCTCGGGCATGCCGGGTTCTACAGAAGGTTCATCAAGGATTTCTCAAAGATTACTAAACCACTATGCTATTTGTTGATGAAGGAATCCACATTTGAGTTCACAGATGAATGTTTGCTGGCTTTTAACACCCTGAAAGAGAAGTTGATTTCAGCACTCGTGATCATCACACCGGATTGGAACTTGCCATTTGAATTAATGTGTGACGCCAGTGATTTTGTTGTTGGAGCCGTATTGGGACAACGAAAAAATAAGATATTTCATGTGATTTACTATACAAGTAAGACCTTGCTTAACTAAATTATGCCACTACAGAAAAAGAGCTCCTTGCCGTAGTCTACGCCTTTGATAAATTTTGATCATACCTTGTGGGGTCAAAGGTCATCGTTTACATAGATCACGCTGCTATCAAGTACTTAATGGAAAAGAAGGATGCAAAGCCACGTCTCATTCCCTGGATATTGTTGCTTCAAGAATTTGACTTGGAAATCAGGGTTAAGAAGGGCAGTGAAAACGTGGTGCCAGACCATTTGTCTCGACTCGAGGCCACAGAACAGACAGAGACAGTGGAAATCAACGAAGTCTTCCCAGATGAACAGATTTTTGGTGTGGGGAAAGCACCCTGGTATGCGAACATAGTTAACTACTTAGCCAGGTCTATCATGCCGCCAGATTACTCAAGTCACCAGAAGAAGAAATTTTTCGTTGAATTGAAATATTATTTTTGGGAGGATCCCATTCTATACAGGCGGGGGGCTGATCAAATTGTTTGTCGCTGTGTACCTGAGGAAGAAGTGACTTTGATATTAGAACATTATCATTCATCTACATATGCAGGGCATTTTGGTGCTTCAATAATAGCGGCGAAAATCCTTTAGTCAGGTTTTTACTGGCCTACTCTGTTTAAGGATGCTTTTGAATTCGTGAAAAGGTGTGACCAAGTCAACGCACCGATAATATATCCAGGAAAAATGAAATGCCTTTGAATAGTATCCTGGAGGTGGAACTATTTGGCGTCTGGGGGATCGACTTCATGGGGCCATTCTCCCTATCCTTCTCTAGTCAGTATATATTAGTGGTTGTGGATTACATATCGAAGTGGGTTGAGGCCGTTGCATTGCCTACCAACGATGGGAAGGTAGTGATTGAGTTTCTAAAGAAACATATTTTTACCCGCTTTGGCACACCGAGGGCTATAATCAGTGACAGGAGCAAACATTTCTACAATCGCCAGTTTGAACAATTGTTGACTAAATATGACATTAAACATCATGTAGCCACTGCATATCATCCCCAAATCAGCGGACAGGTCAAAGTGTCCAATAGGCAATTGAAGCGAATACTCGAAGTCACAGTAAGCTCGTCACGAAAAGATTGGTCTAAGAAACTGGACGACGCCTTGTGGGCCTATAGGACTGCATTCAAGACCCCTATAGGAATGTCACCATATCGACTAGTTTTTGGGAAAGCATGCCAGTTACCTCTTGAGATAGAACATCATGCTTACTGGGCAATGAAGAAATTGAATTTGGACTTGAAGGCTGTAGGTGAAAAATGTCTACTACAATTTAACGAGTTGGATGAGCTCAGAATGGAAGCCTAAGAGAATTCAAGACTCTACAAAGAACGCACCAAGAAATGTCATGATATGCACATTCAGAGGCGTGAATTTACGGTGGGGGCAAAAAATGCTACCCTACAACTCTAGGCTTAAGCTGTTTCCAGGAAAGCTGCGATCGAGATGGTCTGGCCCATATACTATTACACAGGTGTTTCCATATGGGGCAGTCGAGATCACTCACGACAGCAAGGGGACATTCAAGGTCAATGGACAGCGTTTGAAGCACTATTAGGGCGGCGATTTTTCAAAGGAAAAGTCTACCGTTCATCTTAGACCACTAGAATGATGCAATAGGGTAAAGTCGAGCTATCGACTATAACCTAGCATTGGGTGGGAGGCAACCCACTGTATCCTTCTATTTAGTTTACTTTTCACATTATTTTTAGAATTATTTAATTTTCGTATTTGCATTTTTCTAAGTAATTGTTCATACATGCATGTTAATAGGATCAAATTATCATCCCCATAATTTCCTAGGCATTACACACATGGTCGGTGAGTTTGAAATGATTTCGGGTGTTTGGGAGTATGGTTCACGCCTTTCTAGATAAAAGAAGTAAAAAAAAAATTTACGAGAGAAATACCTTTTTGCATCTTAGTTTGTTTTTTTTTAAAAAAAAAATTTGGTCTATGCGATCGCATAGATATAATGTCTATGCGACTGTATAGACGCCATCCGAAGACAAAATTGGGGGCACTTTTAAAACTATGCGACCACATAGTTTAGTACTATACGGCCGCATAGTACAACCTAGGTCATGGTTTAAAACCATGACCGAGACACCCCTCCTCATTTCTCCCTATTCACTTAGCTATCGCACAACCACCTTCACACACGCCTGTCACGCACATTACATGGTAATTCCTCCTCCCATTGGCCTGCTATATCATTACTCCACACTTCCATTGAGATTTTAAGGTAATTTCTCATTCCTTCCTCTCTATGACTTTCTTTAAATTTGTTTCGTGAAGAACCAAGCATATTTTGAGCTTGTTTGTGGAGATTGGGCAATAAATAGTCGATGGTTTTGTATATTTTGTACTTGGATTGTGTTGTGGATAGGTGGGACGTTATCAAATTGGTATTTTGTAGGGTTATAAAGCATGCATGCTACATGTTTGATGAATTGCCTACGTGAAATTTGTAGTACATTTTGTGCGATTCCGCATTAGACAATTTGAATATATGCATTCTCATATACGTGGTGATCAAATGCCATAGAAATTGAGCTCGAAACACTCACTTACCAACCACGCACATTTAGGCACACGTGTTAGGCTCACGTCACTTCACCGCACCCACTTCGTCCCCTGCGTTAAGTACCCATACGACGCCTAGTGCGCATGAAATTTGAATATTTGTCACTCCACACTACGTACTTTCATATGCTCAGAGGTTGCTCGGGAAAAATTTAAGGTTTCTCGATGATGTCCAGGGGGGAAGCACACACTTAATCACGAGTCACTTGACACATTAGGGTTGTTTTGAGCTCCATTTGTGTGTATATTGTTACTTTGCCTTCCTTTTACGTTCTTGAACATGTTATCTTGAAGTTTGCATCTGCCACATTCATAAACACATGTAACGCATCACATGCATTTTGCAATACGTTGGCACATGGCTAGATCACGGCATGTCACGGCACCCTACGTCCTCTACTTTACACCATTATTTGACATACCAAACGAAGTCCATTTGCTTTGAAATTGGAATAGATTGTAGATATCATTGAATACTTCTATATGCCCGAAGATTGCCTAGGAAAGTTTCGATATTTTTCGATGATGTCCGGGGCCAAACATGCGCACTCGATCATGGGTCCAATTTTTCAACTGTGCTTGTTTCAGCCTACTTTTCCAGTTTTTCATCTTGGCACACTATTTACAGTACCTTGACTGTCATGTTTTGATGAGTGCACACCAAGAAGTTCCATATGCATGCTGAAGCAAGTTTGAGGGATTTGTAAAATACATGTCTTGCACATCTCATTCCCCCTCTCGTTTTTCAAAATGATGTTTAATGAATGCTATTCATATACCTTTGCAGGATGCCTCCAAAACGTACATCAAAAGGAAAGGAGAAGGTTGGTTCCACATTTGGCACAACCCGAACTAGGGAACTTGAAGGGGGTGTCCGGTGTTTTCTATCTTCAGACCAATCAGCTCGCTATGCCAATGTTGTCCATGAATGGGCACTCATCCCCGAGAGACCAGTTAAGTTGGATGATCTCCCAGGTTTTGAATTGGTTTATTTAATTCAAAACTGTGGTTGGGAGAAAGTGATTGAAAGACCACACCCCGTCTATGAAAATTTGGTGCGGGAATTCTATGCCAACTTCAATGCTGAAATAGACACACCTGGATCCGATCATCTGTATCAAACATGGGTTCGGGGCAAATGGATCATGTTTTCACCTGAAGTAATTCATGACTACTATCAGCTCACCTGAACTAATGTAGTCCCAATCCCGCATGATTTCAACTGGGTTGAGGTTGCAGAAGTGTTATTGGGACGTGAAAATGCTTGGCCTCTCCCTACTGCTAATTGGTATCAGATTGACCTCATTCCTTCTATAGCCATCCTATGATTTTTCATCTGCCACAACATCGTGCCCATCTCCCATAGGACGACATTCACAAATCAGAAGGCGGGGTTCATCTATCACTTAGTTCGGGGCAACAAGATTGACTTGGTCACTTACATTTACAATCAGATACACATTATAGGCGCATGGGGTGACAGACACACCTCACTGATTTTTCAAAGCTTGATAAGTGGGATTTGTAGAGCTGCTGGCATACAAGTTCAGTCTGGGGAGGCATCGGAGAAACCAAGTCCATTTATTAAGCGCCTCACACTCGAGGCCCAGGACCGGGCCAGAATTAAACATCAACAGAAGTTGAAAAATGAGCGCTGACGACAGTAACATGCTGAAGAAGGGCAAGCAGCTGAGGACTTTGAAATGCTACAAGCTCCGCCGCCACCGGCTGACATGGACACCCAGTTATTGAGGCAGATGTTTGCCACTATGATTGGACACAGCCGAGACATACAGCAGCTTCAACACTCCTTTGGGGCACTGAGTACCACCATCCAGTAGGTTCAGACGGATATGGCATCCGCATGAAACTTCGCTTCCACTGCCAGCAGTGAATCCCTCGCGGCACGCTGACAGATGAGTACTTTTGACGGACGATTGGGCATGTACGTTGGGAGGATGGATGGTATACAGTGGCGGGTAAACGAGACTTGGGACCGTCTAGGGAGCTTGGAGACTAGGGTTCAGGCCATGCAGGTGGAGCAGACCCAGCAGTCTGCCATGTTGAGAGAGGTCTTATCCCGCCTTCTTCCCTCTTCTGGAGATGATGATGCCGGACCCAACTTTCCATCGCAACCACCATTTTGATCAGGGGAGTACTGTTTTCCCCATTTTGATTTTTCTTCTTCATTTTGTTCTTAAAATTATGTCTTTAAGCTTTTGTTAATCTTACATTGAGGACAATGTATTAACTAAGTTTGGAGAGGGTGACATAATTTTAAATCTCTATCTGTGTTCATCATTATCTGTTTTCCACTATTTTTTATTACTGCATAATGTATGCATGATGAGTGCTATAAAAATAAATTTGCATTTTATTCAGTTGTTTTAAATTCTCTTCAAGCAGGCTTATGTGGGTTGATAACCTTATTAGCTATAATGATATTATTGGACTAGTTTAAGCTGCAAAAACTTTGGATCTGGTGTTAATTAGACTAATTGGTACTTGTTGATACAACACTTGACATTATCTATGCACGCTATTCATGCTTGACATATTAGGAGAATGACCAGATTTTGAGCATAAAGTAGGAAAAGAAGGATAATCCTCTATTGAATTAACTCATAAATTACCTTAAGACAGTTTGGTGATAGTTGAGCTATTATAGGAAAGCATTGAGATGAGTGGGGGCTCCGTGCATGAACTTTATTGTGTGGATTGCCTAGACCAGTGGGATGAAGAGTAAGTGAAAATCTTAAATTAGGGGTTGGTTTTGGAAACTAGATGTCTAGAAAAATAACGAAGGGCACAAAATTAATATGTGAGAATAAAACACTTCTTTTCATGCCTTTATTACTCGAGCAAGTAAGCCTGTAAGGATATTTTAAAAATCTGGTGCTCTAAAGCCAACTGGCTTGGGAGTCATCGGCCCAAAACTCGATACATGGGTTATATAGAAAGCAAGAGGGAAAGAAGTTAATAAAAAAGTCATCTGATCGAGCCTTTATAACTCGAGTGAATAAGCCTTTAAGGGTTTAAAACCCGGTGCCCTAAAGCCAATTGGTTAGGGAATCACCGGCCTAAAACTCGTTATATGAGTTATATAGAAAGCAAATGAGAAGATGACAATCAATCAGAAATTAAAGAAAGGTAAGAAAACATAAGAGAGACAATAACATGATGAAAAGCCCTTAGACATTTGGTTGAAGAGACTATACCTCTGAGGCGAGGCAAGTAACCTAGTTTAATCTTGAGTGTTGAAGTAATCAAACTTAGGAGAGCCTTCACTTTTTGAAATGTAAACTAGTGATAGTAAGACTAAATCCAAACTATGAGAGGGTGATGACTACAGCTATGTAAACTCTTAATTTTAAGACACAACCCCGGGATAATTGAGTGAAAAAAATAAGTTTGGGGGGGTTGTGTATCTCTCGAGCGAGTAAGGATATATTTGACCACTTGGGGTCGGGACTCAAATTCATCATGAACCTGATATGTTGACATGAATTCACACACACACGTCAATTTGCATTTAACAGGTAAAGGTTGATGTCATGTTTGCACAGATAAATCTTCAAAAAGTTAAAATACTTAGTCCAATCCTGAGCCACAACAAGGTATTAAGCCATGCTTGTTCAGAATTATGTCACTATCTTGTTTGATGATAAACAATAGTTTAAGTTTGGGGGTTTGATAAGTGTGTTTTTGCACACTTATTTAGGTCACAAACATGACTTAATAACGAGCAAAATGATTGAATTATAAATTAATCTCGTTACATTTGTGAATTGTAGGGAACAACGATGAACATGGTGAAATTCAGGAAAAAGACGCGAAAAAGGACTAAAATGATGCAAAGTGAAAGTTCATGGACCAAGGTGCAATTATCTAAAAGTTGACCCGATGAACAAATCAAGAAATTGATTAAACCAATTGCCAATTGACGATATCTTGGGATGATGGAATGGAAAGAATGAAGAAAAGATGTCAAGAAGTGAATGATTCAAGTAGGATGATCAAAATGAACATTTTTCATAGTTGGACCGCATAGTGCTACCCTCTATGCGGTCGCATAGAGGCAAACCGAAGATAAAGTACCACAAAAACTTTACTCTATGCGACCGCATAGAGCAATATTAGGAAAAAATTGCAGTTTCCTTTTTCCGTCGAAACTCTTATGGAAACAATATTTTTAGGGCCCTATATAAACAAAAATTTGACCAGAATGAAGGGGATGCCGTTTTTACAAGTTTTTGAGAGATTTTGAAGGAGAAACGAGGAGAGAACAAGAAGATAACATCGCGCCAAGTGAAGATTCGTTTGAAAATTGATTCGGGTGATGACGTTTCTTCAACTATTTTTACGTTTTCTTCTTTTTAGCACGTTAGGGCTAGATTTATCATTGTTAGGAGATCGATGTACCATGTAATTTGATCTTTAATTTTCTAGTTTTTCAATTTGACATTAAAACATATTCTATTGTTTTGAATGATTTATATGCAATTATTGTTTCCGCAATTAAGGGCCCGTAATTGTGTGAGTTTGGGTGATTTATTCTTGCATTCGAGAGAATTGGAATAAGTTTGACTTAATATAATTCATCGTAGGGTCTGATAGGGGATAGAAATATACTGCTATATCTTACGTGAATCTTTAAGTGTTCATAAAACTGTATGCCTTTTTACATATGCACTTGTCATAGAAATATAGGCCGGTGGTATGTAAAAATAGGTTTGATACATCTCGAGAGAGAGTATTGGATAGATTTAGGAACATTGATTTATCACAATTGAAGTGTGTTGTCACATTGTGAAATTAGGGTTTTAAAGTGATAATTGCATGAAAAATCGTGATCCTAGTGTGTTTAATTTCTATTGATTACAACAAACGTGCGTTTTCAACATTTGATTTCAATCTAGAGTGTTAAAAAGTATTTTTTTGCATATTTAATTTAATTCAATCATAAAAATTGCATAATTAGGGTTTTAATTAGGTTCACATCCACTTTAGTAATTTAGTTTTGGTTAAGGCAACGATAGGTAAAATTGAACTAATCAATCTCTGTAGGACGATATTCGGACTCATTTAATCCACTTTATTACTTGTTAACGAACCGTACACTTGCAGTAGTTTTAAATCGAAAGAAATAATTTCGTGAACAGCATGCATCATGTGCATGGGGTTTGTTTACTGCGTGTTAGCTCATCCCATGTGATTTCTCCCCATTTTCAGATGATGAAGGTAGGATGATTCGAAACGGCTCGTGGTGTCACGAACTCAGTACTAATATAATTTAAATTTTTATTTCATTTTGAAATAAAAGATAAGTGTTAATTGTCATATATTTTATTAAGAACAAATTTTTTTATCAAGTATATATTATTTTTAGTAATAAAGTCATTGATGGTTATTATGTTGAAGAAAAATTTAATCGCTTCCGCATATATGATTTTAAGAGAAATGTTAAATGATAATATCATCAAAATTCGGTATTTAGATTTGGTGGTGTTACAGTTTAATTGCATTCGGTTGTCTGAATTTGTTATTAGTTGAATTGTTCGCCTCTTTACTGAGAGTAAGGCCGCTAGTGTCTTTAGCTGTCACTTGTTTGATAAGGCGGGATGTACACGATTAATAGTATCAAATTAAACTTTTTTTTTCTTTTTCTGTATGCTTTCTTATTGAAGTTTGCATTTTTGATGGAAACATGATTTACATACTCAGGGGCGGACCCAGACGGTTCGAACTATGGGGTCAATTTTTTTTCCCCAAACAACGTATCATGAACAAAAAGGAAAAATTGGTTGTTTGCTGTTCATGTTTGATATTTGCACTTCGGGAAGAAATCGATGGATTATATGGTATATCTATGGACTAAATAATGGACATGGACCATGTGATATGGATATAAATTTAGGATTGAGGAAATTACAAAAATCCAAGCATTTAAAAATCTCAATGCAAAAGTCAAGTAAGATGGTTTTTTATGCAGATTTCAGGTTTTAATTTAACTATAATATTGATACAAAATATTTCATCCTAATTCAACCCTAAAATTCTGAAAATCTTTTCACACTGCCGCCCTCTCCACTCCTCACTCTCTCTTGTTAACCCCCAGCGAAGATCGTCCAAGGTGTCGCCGCCCATTGCCTAAGACCACCGCCTACTATCAGAGAGAACCTTTCCTGTCGTCTTACAACGGTGCTTCTACCGCTGCAAAGCACTGCCGCTTCGAAGCTGTTTCCCATCGCCCCTGCAGCGCGAGGCGATATGTTCTATGCAAGCGTGAACTGAAACTTGGTGCGCTGCTGCGAATCACCGTTTCACTTCCCTCTTTTCCAATCTACTGTTTTCTCTCTCGTACCCTCCTTTTGCAGTGGTAATGTGATTTTTGTGGTGTAGTATTGTTGGTATGTTGAAGGGGAACAGGTTGCGTTGTTGGTGGCCGGCTTGGCTTGGTCCGGTGGCTGTGGGTAGGTTTTCATGTGGTGGTGGTGTTGGCGGTGGTTGTGATGGTGTTGTGGCTATGACCAAGTATTGTGGTGGAACGGGATCGGGATGGGATGGGGTGTGGTGTTGCGGTGGTTTAGTGCAAGAGGCGATTGGGTGGTGGCTGGGTGTTAATCCGTGACCAACTATTTCGCTGATTTGTGATCGAAAATTAGGTATATGTCACAAAAAATTTGCTGGTGGTGACGAGATAGTGGTTGGCAGTTGTGTGATGGTGTGGTGTGCTGCAGTCGGTCATTGTATTTTGGTGGTCGTTTTGGTTGTTATTGGCGGTGGTCGTTGTGGTGTTGTGGCGAGGGCGGGGTGTAATAGTGATTGTGACGAATTGTTTTGGTTGCTATGTGACCAAGGATTGGTAGTGGATTGGAATCGGGAATGGAGTCTTTGTTATACGTGACCAATGATTTTATCTATGACCTTAAAAGTTGATAATCTGTAACTATAAACTAATTTGTGACATCAACGATTTGATCTGTGACATTAAAATTTGATCATCTGTGACTATAAAATTTTTGATTTGTGATTTCGAAATAATTTGTGACTTACAAAATTTGTCTCGTGACCTCTATGACTAATTAATTTGACGATATGTGACCACTAAATAAATCTGTGACCCATAAATATGAACTTGTGACCATTAATCATGTAACTATAACTTTATTATCTTTAATTAATAAATATTTTTAATTAACTAAATATAAACCTGAATTTTGAAATTTCAAATTATTTATCTTATTTTTGAATTGGTGTAAACCACCTGAAATATAAATTTTTCCCTTTCGGATTTGGATTTTTTGGGGCCGAAAGTTAAGTTTTTAGCAAAAAAAAAAAATCCAAAAAACTGTGGGGTCATTTGACCCCACATGATCCCATATGGGTCCGCCCCTGTACATACTTCATAGCAATCTTTGCTGCTTCACCATTGTATTTTCTGCAACTTGCGTTAATTACATATTTGGAGTCTAATTCTCCGATAAGTAAAATAATTTGTTCATTGATAGTTACATTTGGTACAAAATGCACCGCAGAAGATAATGAAGAATATTTTATCTATCTTTCTTCATTATATCTTTTAGTGCGGTTTAATACCGAATATGATATTAGTCTTCATCTTTTCCAGAAATAATCATTATGAATTTTATTTGCAAAATAAAACATGTTAGTTGAAAAAATCTAATCATAACAGTATCTATGACAGCCCAAATCTTCTAAGCATCCAAAGAGCAGCAGGAGGAAGTGTACAGGAGTGGCAATTGGTCGAAGCGAGTCGAAGCAAGTCAATTCGATCTTTTGACACTTGAGCTCAGTTCATATTCACAAACTATGTTTAATTTGACCATTTGGCTCGTGGGCTTCATGCGTCAAGCTGAGTTGACTTTTTTTTTTTTT
The DNA here is from genome assembly GCF_002742605.1 of Olea europaea var. sylvestris. NCBI lineage: Eukaryota > Viridiplantae > Streptophyta > Magnoliopsida > Lamiales > Oleaceae > Olea > Olea europaea. The sequence goes on along the minus strand of NC_036257.1, from coordinate 10,960,175 downwards.
TTTTTTTTAAATAAATTAGCTGACCCATGAATCCAAAACGAGTCGTGAAAAAAATTGAGCTCGACTTGATCCGCAGCATATTCCAGTATGAGCTCGAGCTTGTAAGGAGTCGGAACAGACCGAGCGGCTCGTTATTTGCCACCCCTAAAGGTGCCCAAAGAGTTAAGTAACCCACCCATCCCACTCCAAAATTAAAAGAACAAACACAGACAGACACAAAAATACAAAGAGTACAGGAATTGGATAGTGATAGAGACATGGAGAGGGATGGGGATGATTGCTGGTAACATGGGCTTCTTAAAGTTTGGGAGACAATAATTTAGATGTAGGTTTTAATCAAAATTATTTATTGAACCTTAAACCTAATCAATCATTGCCATACGATGATGGTACATTTTGGTCCAAAAATTACCATTTAACAAATATTCAGTTGGATGCATAGGGTGCCTCAACTTCATAGAAATATATAAAATTATCTTTTAATCTCGGCTAACGTCTACGTTGAATGTAACGATTCACGGATATTACATTCTAGTTACATGATTGAATTTTGATTTGGTTCCTAATAAAACTTATAATATTCTCTATCGAGAAAAGTTTTTTTATAATCTCAATACTAAATTAACAATTAATTAATGTTATAAAAATTTAAATATATTAAAAAATATTTAAATGAATGAACAATTTTGTTGTTTGAAATATTAAAATTTTGCACTTCGTTCTTTATTCAAGCACGACACTAAAATAATTGATCTATTTCTAAAAATTAATTTTTTTTTTGGAAATGAATGATTTGTAATCTTGAAAACAAATAAGAGAAAATGCCCCCCTCCAGACATAATCTAGTGGTGCAAAGGATAAGAGTGAGGTAGTCTCAACCTTATTGACAGCCGCAGTATGAATGTTCGATTCCTGAGATATGAAATTGGTGTGGATACCAATGTATGGGTAAGTTCTTGTTCCTTGACCTGTTGGGGCACATCCCGCGATTCACCTCCCTCATGATACTTTAGGTAAATAGTGGTGGGAGCACTTAAAGTTGGGGTTCAACTTTTAACAAATAAGAGAGAATGGACTCATTGCTAGTGCTCGAGTGAAAAAAGAAAATGATCGTTCTTTGTACTTAGTCGACCTCGCACGTGCTATATAGTAACATCAGAGTTGATTGACGATCGAAATTTTTTAATATTTTAACTTTAATTTAAACCAAACACGAGCTTAATATATTATTCATTATTTGGATTGTTGATAAAAAATGTTAATTTTTTCTTTCCTATACAAAATTTAATTAGAAAACTCTCATTCACATCGTGTTCTAACGATGCCCATTATTCTATTCTGAATTCCAACTCGTATTCTAACATGCGCCGACGTGGAATGAGCATACGTGTCAAGAAACGAGAGGGGTTGCGCAAATCACACATGGTGCAGATTAGACACTGCCACTGCCAAACCTGTCAGCTTCAGCTAAGGTGGTGGAGTGCCTAATAATTAATTTATCAATTTAAAACCCTACCTACGTACTATCTTTTATAATAATAATAATCCTTTTGGTACTCTTTTTGATTTTGTTTATCGCTATAATCTGCAAGTGGTTAGCTTCTTCTTTGCCTCTTCAGGTTCTCCAACCATTCAATTCAGCACAATGAGAGAAAGCGGTATTAATCTCTTCTTCTTCTTCTTCCAATAACTCAATACATTCAGGTAGCTTCATATGTATGAATTTTTGCATATTGAAATGTAGAAATGATATTTTCTGATTTGGGTAATTATGATTCGTGATGGATTTTTTTTTTTGTTTCAGTTACTGGAATGGTATAGGTATGTACATTCTATAATTTTTTTTGCACATTTTCGACGATTTTGAAGTTGCTGAAGATGCATTATTATGAAATATTTTTGAAGAATTTTCCAGCAAAACGCCTTGCCACCACTCTCTGCGTATAGTACAAACGCGGTGAGCAGGATTTTGGTTGTTTGCTTTATTTATTTATTTTGATTCATATGAATTTCTCGGTCCACGGTATTGATTATTTGAGAGGAAATTGTATTTTTTAGGTTTCTCTTCTTTGTTACAACTGTTCTCCATTTTCAGAGAAAATGTTTGATATTTTCATTTTGTATTATATTTTAATGGAATGCGCTCTAAACCTTGTTGTTTAAAATGATTATAATGCAGTTTTTCCGAGTCTGAATCAATTTATTAACTAAAATGCAAACGGATCCAAACGGACCAAACCCCAAGAAATCCAAAGATTCGCCATCAAACTCAGCTAACACCGAGTCAACTCAGTCACCCTCTCCATTCCCAGATGAAGTCCTGGAAAAAGTTCTCTCATTTCTAAACTCGGACAAGGACAGGAGTTCAGTTTCACTGGTTTGCAAGGACTGGTACAATGCTGAGCGCTGGACAAGAACCAAACTTTTCATAGGCAATTGCTATTCAGTCTCTCCGGAGATTGTGGCAAGAAGGTTTACAAAAATCAAGAGTGTCACGCTCAAAGGGAAACCTAGGTTTTCCGATTTCAATTTGGTCCCTCAAAATTGGGGAGCGGATGTGCATTATTGGCTTCTTATGTTTGCCAATGTCTACCCCTTTCTGGAGGAATTGAGGCTTAAGAGGATGACTATCAGTGATGAAAGCTTGGAGCTTCTGGCCACATCATTTCCGGGCTTCAGGGCTTTATCTTTGATGAGTTGTGATGGATTCAGCACAGATGGGCTCAAAGCTATTGCCACCCATTGCAGGTGTGTGTGCTGTTTTCCCTAATCTTTATAAATATAATTTGTTTGTTTGTCATGATTGTTGCAATTGGTTGTTTCCTTTTTCTTGAATTTTTGAATTGTATGGGCTGTAAATATCTCGATTTCTGGATATAGGAATTTTTTCACTGAATGGCTAGTTTTAGAATTGTACATTTGTCCCTGTTTTGATGTTTGTTAGTATGGTCTGTCATGATCCCATTGCATCTTAGCTTTGTGAAGAGATTGTTTGTTTTCTGGACATGCCAACTTTAATTACTGGATATGGTTTGTTATTGTCTCTTTTCAGTTAGCCCTCTTTGTAAATTTTTGCCTTTTCTTTTGTTAAATCTAGACTAGGAATTTGGTTTGTGTTTGAATGCATTTGTAGCTCTCTTGATTGTTCTTGAGTTCTCTAAGATTCAATAGGCTTTGTGGTAACTTCCTTTATCAAATGAAAATCTTTTGATTATTGATTGAAATAGTACTATTTTAAGGTATTAGCAGTTTCTTTTGACAAAGTGTATGAGGAATAGATTAATATATCAGTAAGGAGGAGGAAATGTGGTATTGTGTATCCATGGATTTGGACTGGTTGAAAAAATTGCATTTCTTTGATATGGGTGAGTGATAGATAACGTAGTTTTGGGGTAGGGAATTGGGGGTTTGTGTGTATTTCTTTGGATTTGTCTTGCCGTGAGAAACATAGATTTTAGTGGAAACTTGAATTGTTTCAACTTTATTTTCATTTTCAATGGTTTTTGGTGTTGCTTTCTAGATATGGACATTTGACCTTTTACATGGCATTTAATGGATAGCATTCCTTGATGTCACTCATGTTGTCCACATTTCCCCATATTCATTGGTCAAGAGAAAAAGCCATAATGCTGTGAATATGTTGTGAACTATTCATTTGGTTTCTTCTTGTTAAGTGGTTGAGTTATTCTTCATGATTGGACATGTTTATCCATTTCAGAGTGCGCTATTTTTCACTTTCAATTAATTTCGAAAATGGAAATTTCCTTTAAATATTGAAGAAGTGCTTAGGTTGATTCGACTTCAATTTAATCATTATGTTTTAGTAGATATGTATGTCACCGAGTTCTAGCATATCCTGAAGATATGCCACTGTTGCTTAAAACGTGACTACAATCTGATTCTGATATTTTGCTTTATGTCTGATTATACCACAGTATTTTAAATTCTGTTTTGAAATTTTGACCTTTGACATACATGCCTAGTGCTTCTTAGCATTTTCAATATGCTATAAATAAATGATGGCAAATGCAACATGGCTTGTCAATTGATTCACTTGCATATGGTTTTAGATATGGCTAATCTTCTTTTACTGGATTTGCAAGTCTGATGCCTGACTCTCCACCTTTTGATCAATTTCACTATAATATTTTTGTCTTTTCACCAATTACCAGTTTTTCCCCAAAATGGATTTTTTATTTTTTTTAAAATTGTCTTCCAGCACATTGTTTCTGGGGATTGGCTGACTTTCATTACATATGGCTCCTAAATATATAATGTGGAGTTGGACCATTTCACAGGGGCAAACAAAAAACCCTGAACTGGACAAACTGGATTGGTCCTGAACTGCAATGTCCAGATGGGTCCAGATACGAGTTAAAAAATTAAAAAATTTTAAAAAAAATAAAAACTGGTTTTCCTACTCAAGATCATGACCGGTTTCCCATTTTATTTTTTAGCTTTTTAGGTAAACGCAAATTTTCTATTGGTACATAAATACAATAGAATGCACTCTTACACCCCTAATCTGGTTCCCTTTCAAAATGGAAAAAAGGGTTGTGTTATACTATAAAGAATGTCAACCAAAGAATCAAATTTTGAACAGTTCAGTTCAATTCTTGGTGAAACCTTATCAAGCCACCTGTATCTTTGAGTTTTAAGTTTTTTGGTTGGCTGTTAGTTAGCATAAGTCACCTTACAATCATTAGCCTTTATTGAAGTTTCCATTCTTGAAGTTGTTACTTGCAATATGTTCAGTATTTTTGGCCAAGTGATCTGTCCTTTTCCATTCAGCACTAAATGAATATTTCATGCAGTCATGATAAGCTTATGGTGATGCAAGTCTAGAACCTAGAGTCTCTAATTTGTTATCCTTTTATATTACTTTATTTCGTGGATAACTTCTGGACTTGGAAGCCGTCAAATATTTAGATTTTCCCTCATTCATTCCTTTACATCAACAACCATCCATTAACTCAGTGAGACTTTGCTAGGGAAACGGGTTGATTAAAAGATAAATAACATGCAGTCGTACAAATCAGAATAAAAGAAAGCTTCGGTTTGGAGTTTTCCAAAAAATAATAATAATAGAAAGGTTATTTGAAATCATTCTTACAGTGCCCTTATTGTTTTTCATCTGGCTTTCAGGAGCTTGACTGAGCTTGACATACAGGACGTGGATATGGATGACTTTTGTGGTGGTTGGCTGAGTTGCTTTCCTGAGGATTTTGGTTCACTGGAAGTACTGAACTTTGCCACCCTCGACAGTGAGGTCAATTTTGATGCTCTTGAGAGACTTGTAAGTCAGTGCAAATCGTTAAGGGTTCTCAAGGTCAATAAGACTATTACATTGGACCAATTACAACGACTGCTTTTGCGGGCTCCTCAGTTGATGGAGCTTGGTACAGGTTCCTTCCAGCAAGAGCTTTTGCCTGGTCAATTTGGAGACCTTGGGATTGCTTTCAGCAATTGTAAAAATCTTCGAACTCTTTCTGGTTTATGGGAAGTCGCTTCCATCTACTTCCCTGTTCTTTATGTGGCTTGTGCCAGTCTGACTTTCTTGAACTTGAACTACACGGCTCTTCGAAGTGATGAATTTGGAAGTCTTCTTGCTCACTGCCCCAATTTGAGGCGCCTATGGGTAAGAAACTAACATTTGATATGTTCAGAGTTTCATCCACTGGAGCTTGGACCTCCAAAGCCTTTTCTAACCATGGATAGTATGTGGTCTTTGAGGCCTTTGAAAAGTTATATTGTCGACTTAGCTCTTGGTTCTTTCGCTGTAAATGAAAGTAAATGCACCTTGCATAGAAATCTTGAGGATAATTCTTATATGTCTGCCTCAATGATACTGGGAAGTGGTGGCATTAGTTTATTGTTCTTTTAATTGCTATGATGGCGTCCATTTCTGGATACTTATACTGCGTGTGGATTTGTGAAAATTTTCAAGTGTACATAGGAATGTTTATGAGGTCTCTGAACTTTTTGTCATGATGACTTCAATCTTTCCCACCCCAAAAGAAAAAAGAAGAGGAGAGAAGAAAATCAGGACTAGTATGTTTTGAATTTATTGCTATATCACTGATCTCTTTCTTTTATCCTGCAATTACTGACAGCAGCTCACTTACTGAAAGTGCAAGTGCTAATGTATAAATTATTCTTTTGACACAGGTCCTTGATACGGTTGAAGACAAGGGGCTTGAGGCTGTTGGATCCAGCTGTCCCTTGCTTGAAGAACTACGAGTCTTCCCTGCAGATCCTTATGACCAGCATCTTCGCCGTGGGGTGACTGAGTCAGGTTTTGTGGCTGTATCTCGTGGATGCAGAAAACTCCATTATGTCCTTTACTTCTGCTGGCAGATGACTAATGCTGCTGTTGCCACCATTGTACAGAACTGCCCCAATTTTACCCACTTTCGCCTTTGCATAATGAATCCAGGTCGGCCAGATTACCTCACAAATGAACCCATGGATGAGGCCTTTGGTGCAGTGGTTAAAAATTGCACTAAGCTCCAGAGGCTTTCAATGTCGGGCCTTCTAACTGATCTGACTTTCGAGTATATTGGGAAGTATGCCAAAAATCTCGAGACACTTTCTGTGGCTTTTGCTGGCAGCAGTGATCGGGGGATGCAGTGCGTTCTTGAAGGTTGTCCAAAGCTAAGGAAGCTTGAGATAAGAGATTGTCCATTTGGGAATGCTGCTCTTCTGTCTGGACTAGAGAAATATGAAACAATGCGGTCATTATGGATGTCATCTTGTAATGTGACAATAAATGCATGTCAGCGACTTGCTAGGGAGATGCCGAGATTGAATGTTGAGGTAATGAAAGACAAGGAAAGTGATGACAGTCGAGCTGACAAAGTTTATGTCTATCGTTCGGTAGCAGGGCCAAGAAGAGATGCACCACCTTTTGTTCTCACTCTTTGATCGCCTGGAAATAAAAAATTAAAAAAAGAAGATTTCTTGGTTAGTAATTGCTTCTTTTAATATCTTTCAGTTTGTTAATCAAATTCTCGTCCAAAACTATGGGCCAAGTGACTCTTGAAAGCAGGGGCAGAGCTAGGATTGTTAAATCAGGGGCAAAAGGTGGGTTTGCTGTAGTGTAAAAACAACTAATACCTGTACAAGGGTTGTATTTTAGTTTGTATAATGAGGTTTTGAAATTGAGTGTGGGGGTAGCTGACCCCATTGTCCCCACACTAAATCTGCCCCTGCTTGAAAATAGTCATTTTGTATCAAGTTAAGATAAAATTGTTGCTTACATAGTATCTTTGGACCCTTGATGGTTTGTCGGTTGTTGAAATAAAAGAGTATTCATCTGATGAAACGTTAAGAGGAGATAGGGCAAGTGTCTATACATGCATTATGTTAAGCATCAGCACATAGGGTAAATAGATAAGGGACAATTGGCATAGTGGCATTAAAATTTGGCCTGCAATGACTTATTTGTCGACTTAAATTGTGAAAAAGCATCTTTTTAGCGGAATGAAATTTTGATGCTTTACTTCAAAACAATTTTTTTCTCCCTTTATATTTGTAGTTTTCTACTATGATAGAAAATTATACTCAACTGTGATTGAGATTAAAGACTCCTGAGTCGAGTTTAGTAATGATGACGGATATTTTGAAATCAACAAATTGAAAATTTCTCAAGATTTAAGAGCAAGTTATTTAATATCAACATCCACGCCTTGTAATAAATAAAGAGATGATATTATTACAAAATTCTGGATATATCTTTTATATTTATTTCTTAATTATATTGAACGATGTCAATAATTGTTTTTTTTCCCACATTATTATAATAGTACTTACAATATGACAATTAATTGGATTTTTCACTTCTTTGTCACTCAAGTTCTTCAGTGCAATCATTAAATTTTGATGCCATAGCCTTTTGGATGATTTTACTCCTACACTTTTTGCGTACATAATGAAAAGTGTACATAATGGAACTTACATTTTTAACGTTAACTAAGTCTATACTTTTAAAATTTGTTCTATTCTCAATATATTATTTTATATTATTATAAAAAGTTGTAACAAAGTGTGTTACATTTTGTAAAATTATATTACACTTGTTTCACATATTTCTACCATCATTGCGATCGTCAATGACTCGATATCACTATCATTTGAAATATTCAATGTTATACTATCATCATTGCCTACTTTGTAACATTTATTGTTACACCACCACCACAACTATCGTCACGACTACATTTATACTATCGGAAATAAAAACCAAAACAAAAGCACCAAAAATACCATCAACACTATCCGAGACTACCACCACCATCACTTGAAAACATCATTACCGCCACGAAATACCAATTTCACAAAACCACTCAAAAAAAAGAGTCTGATCCATCAGAATCCAAAATGAAGGATTCTCAATACTATTATTCAAGATTTGCAAAGGGTTCTTGGAGGATAAATTCTTGATTTCCCATATGAAATTGTTCGTTTCGCTAACAATTGCAGAATTTGTGGTGTGGCAAACGTAGTGGAAGAAAGAAATAGTGGTGGTAAAAAATGGCAGCTCAGGCGGCAAAATTAGATTGCATCACCTGCGGTGGAGAGAGGCAGTTGTGAAAGAAATAGGTAGTAGTGGAGGAAGGGTAGCACTGCTGGCCGTGGCGGCGATAGCTACACACTTTTTTTTTTTTTTTAAATAGCATTATTATTAATGTAATAACAAGCTGTTAATAGCATTATTCTCCTATAGTCAAATATTTAATGGAAAAGAAGTGTAATTGAAATTTCAAAAGAAAAGGAAGGTGGTGAGTGTAATTTCAAAAGAAATAGGAAAAACAATGTCAAAGCATTCGGCTTATATTTCATTGGAACATATGGTTAATTTAACTTCCAACGGCCCAACTGACAAAGTCATTACTGCCAAGTTTGACCTTGAAGTGTCACGGGCCGACGAGGGCTAATTTAGGATTTTCAGTGAAATTACACAAATTTCGTTACAGAAAGAGATAGCGATAGATGGACAGACCCAGTCTTTAGCTTCATGATAACATAATCAATACAATTCTTGTTTCTTCTCCAACCAAAACTCTGGAATCGCCCGAATCTGAAATCTTTGCCAGAAAATGGGTTTTCTTTAAAACCAATGAATTTCAACATGGCTGAAGAAGAAAGCAGTGTTAATACAGGAAAGCCAGGATTGAAACAAGCTATTGAGAACATTTCTTCATTGATTTCTCTGTCTTATTCAATCAAGGTTTTTGCAGTGAAATGGAAATCCATACGCCCAAAGCTCGAAGAGCTTCTTACCAACCTCATTGCAATTGAGAATTGTGATTTCGGCGAGAATTTTTCTCTGTCTAGCACATTAGAGAAGATTTTAACAACGCTTAAAGACTGCGACGAACTTGCCCGACGATGCATCGATTTATCATATAGTGGGAAGCTTCTTATGAAAAGTGATCTTGATATTGTATCCTCAAAATTGGATAGTCATATCAAGAGACTTTCTGGAATATATGCTCTTGGTTTGCTCTCAAATGGCTCCGCCATATTGGCTTCAAGGCCTAGTATATCGGCTTCTTGGAACGATATGAGGTTCTATGTTAATGATTTGTTGTCCAGGCTCAAAATTGGTAGTGTTGACATGAAGAGACAAGCCCTAGTTGCCTTCAATGAAGCCATTCAAGAAGATGATAGATATATAAAAATTGCAGTTCAAATTGATAGTTTCATCAACTACTTGGTGAATTTTCTTGATTTTCAGGATAATGAGGTTCAGGAGGAGGCTGCCAAGGCTGTTTCCTTCATTTCAGGATTTCAGTCCTTCAGAGGAGTATTGGTCAGGGTAGGGATAATTTCACCATTGATTAGAGTTTTGGAGTGTGGAAGTGATTTGAGCAAAGAATTCGCAGCAGTCTGTTTGAATAAATTCACAGAGAATTCGGAAAATGCTTGGTCAGTTTCTTCTCATGGTGGAGTGTCTATACTGTTGAAAATATGTAATAATGGGGATAATGCAGTTGAATTGGTTAGCCTGGCTTGTAGGGTGTTGAAAAATCTTGTCAGGGTTGAAGAAATCAAGAGATTTATTGTTGAGGAAGGGGCGATTCCGTTGTTTGTTAAGCTTGCCAGGTCTAAAGATGAGATTATACAGATAAGTTCACTTGATTTTCTGCAGGCTATGGCTTATGGGGATGAATCAATCAGGGAAGTGATAGTAAAAGAAGGTGGAATTTGCGCATTAGTACGTGTATTGGATCCTAAATCATCTTTTTCATCAAAGACAAGAGAGGTGGGATTTAGAGGAATTGTGAATTTATGTTTCTCATCTTATGATTCTTTGAATATGCTGATCAATTATGGATTTATGGATCATATACTTTATTTTCTTCGATATGGGGATGTTTCGGATCAAGAATTGGCATTGAAAGCAGCATTTTGGCTATGTGCAACATCGGAGGAGGCCAAAAAGGTAATGGGTGATGCAGGTTTTATGCCGGCTCTTGTTAAACTTCTCAACTCAAAACCATTCAAAATTCGCGAAATGGCAGCTGAAACACTCTCCAGCATGGTAATTGTACCAAGAAATCGGAAAATATTCGTGCAGAATGATCAGAATGTTGGTTTGCTTATGCAAATGCTTGATCCAGAAAAGGTCAATTCAGGTAACAAAAAGCTCTTGCTGTCTATATTGATGTCATTGACTAGTTGCAACAGTGCAAGAAAGAAGATCATGAATTCTGGGCACTTGAGGAATATTGAAAAGCTCGCAGAGGCCGAGGTTTCTGATGCAAAAATGATCATTCGAAGATTATCATCGAGTAAATTTCAAAATATCATAAGTGGGATTTGGCATTCTTGAATTAATGTGATCCCATCTTTATCAATTCTTGTTTTGTATATCTACATATTAGTTCCATTTGAGTAAATAGATTCAGATAATGCTACTTATTTATGCACAAGGGCTTATAGAAAATGACTGTAACCATAAACATGATTCCAATAGTACTGCAGTTTTAATAAATATAAAGTGGGTTATTTTAATTTAGCTGGAATTCTTGTATGGAATTGTGCTCAACTGCACATAGGAAGAGCATGAATTGGTGTACAAATTAACAAGATCTGCCTCCTCCTGTCTTTGTTTGTCTTTTTATATTCTATTATTTTTTTGTTGTGCATGTTTATCTTGTATGCAGAAGATAATGAAGAATATTTTATCTATCTTTCTTCATTATATCTTTTAGTGCGGTTTAATACCGAATATGATATTAGTCTTCATCTTTTCCAGAAATAATCATTATGAATTTTATTTGCAAAATAAAACATGTTAGTTGAAAAAATCTAATCATAACAGTATCTATGACAGCCCAAATCTTCTAAGCATCCAAAGAGCAGCAGGAGGAAGTGTACAGGAGTGGCAATTGGTCGAAGCGAGTCGAAGCAAGTCAATTCGATCTTTTGACACTTGAGCTCAGTTCATATTCACAAACTATGTTTAATTTGACCATTTGGCTCGTGGGCTTCATGCGTCAAGCTGGTTTTTTTTTTTTTTTTTTTTTTTTTTTAAATAAATTAGCTGACCCATGAATCCAAAACGAGTCGTGAAAAAAATTGAGCTCGACTTGATTCATAGCATATTCCAGTATGAGCTCGAGCTTGTAAGGAGTCAGAACGGACCGAGCGGCTCGTTATTTGCCACCCCTAAAGGTGCCCAAAGAGTTAAGTAACCCACCCATCCCACTCCAAAATTAAAAGAACAAACACAGACAGACACAAAAATACAAAGAGTACAGGAATTGGATAGTGATAGAGACATGGAGAGGGATGGGGATGATTGCTGGTAACATGGGCTTCTTAAAGTTTGGGAGACAATAATTTAGATGTAGGTTTTAATCAAAATTATTTATTGAACCTTAAACCTAATCAATCATTGCCATACGATGATGGTACATTTTGGTCCAAAAATTACCATTTAACAAATATTCAGTTGGATGCATAGGGTGCCTCAACTTCATAGAAATATATACAATTATCTTTTAATCTCGGCTAACGTCTACGTTTAATGTAATGATCCACCGATATAACATTCTAGTTACATGATTGAATTTTGATTTGGTTCCTAATAAAACTTATAATATTCTCTATCGAGAAAAGTTTTTTTATAATCTCAATACTAAATTAACAATTAATTAATGTTATAAAAATTTAAATATATTAAAAAATATTTAAATGAATGAACAATTTTGTTGTTTGAAATATTAAAATTTTGCACTTCGTTCTTTATTCAAGCACGACACTAAAATAATTGATCTATTTCTAAAAATTAATTTTTTTTTTGGAAATGAATGATTTGTAATCTTGAAAACAAATAAGAGAAAATGCCCCCCCCCAGACATAATCTAGTGGTGCAAAGGATAAGAGTGAGGTAGTCTCAACCTTATTGACAGCCGCAGTATGAATGTTCGATTCCTGAGATATGAAATTGGTGTGGATACCAATGTATGGGTAAGTTCTTGTTCCTTGACCTGTTGGGGCACATCCCGCGATTCACCTCCCTCATGATACTTTAGGTAAATAGTGGTGGGAGCACTTAAAGTTGGGGTTCAACTTTTAACAAATAAGAGAGAATGGACTCATTGCTAGTGCTCGAGTGAAAAAAGAAAATGATCGTTCTTTGTACTTAGTCGACCTCGCACGTGCTATATAGTAACATCAGAGTTGATTGACGATCGAAATTTTTTAATATTTTAACTTTAATTTAAACCAAACACGAGCTTAATATATTATTCATTATTTGGATTCTTGATAAAAAAAATGTTAATTTTTTCTTTCCTATACAAAATTTAATTAGAAAACTCTCATTCACATCGTGTTCTAACGATGCCCATTATTCTATTCTGAATTCCAACTCGTATTCTAACATGCGCCGACGTGGAATGAGCATACGTGTCAAGAAACGAGAGGGGTTGCGCAAATCACACATGGTGCAGATTAGACACTGCCACTGCCAAACCTGTCAGCTTCAGCTAAGGTGGTGGAGTGCCTAATAATTAATTTATCAATTTAAAACCCTACCTACGTACTATCTTTTATAATAATAATAATCCTTTTGGTACTCTTTTTGATTTTGTTTATCGCTATAATCTGCAAGTGGTTAGCTTCTTCTTTGCCTCTTCAGGTTCTCCAACCATTCAATTCAGCACAATGAGAGAAAGCGGTATTAATCTCTTCTTCTTCTTCTTCTTCCAATAACTCAATACATTCAGGTAGCTTCATATGTATGAATTTTTGCATATTGAAATGTAGAAATGATATTTTCTGATTTGGGTAATTATGATTCGTGATGGATTTTTTTTTTTGTTTCAGTTACTGGAATGGTATAGGTATGTACATTCTATAATTTTTTTTGCACATTTTCGACGATTTTGAAGTTGCTGAAGATGCATTATTATGAAATATTTTTGAAGAATTTTCCAGCAAAACGCCTTGCCACCACTCTCTGCGTATAGTACAAACGCGGTGAGCAGGATTTTGGTTGTTTGCTTTATTTATTTATTTTGATTCATATGAATTTCTCGGTCCACGGTATTGATTATTTGAGAGGAAATTGTATTTTTTAGGTTTCTCTTCTTTGTTACAACTGTTCTCCATTTTCAGAGAAAATGTTTGATATTTTCATTTTGTATTATATTTTAATGGAATGCGCTCTAAACCTTGTTGTTTAAAATGATTATAATGCAGTTTTTCCGAGTCTGAATCAATTTATTAACTAAAATGCAAACGGATCCAAACGGACCAAACCCCAAGAAATCCAAAGATTCGCCATCAAACTCAGCTAACACCGAGTCAACTCAGTCACCCTCTCCATTCCCAGATGAAGTCCTGGAAAAAGTTCTCTCATTTCTAAACTCGGACAAGGACAGGAGTTCAGTTTCACTGGTTTGCAAGGACTGGTACAATGCTGAGCGCTGGACAAGAACCAAACTTTTCATAGGCAATTGCTATTCAGTCTCTCCGGAGATTGTGGCAAGAAGGTTTACAAAAATCAAGAGTGTCACGCTCAAAGGGAAACCTAGGTTTTCCGATTTCAATTTGGTCCCTCAAAATTGGGGAGCGGATGTGCATTATTGGCTTCTTATGTTTGCCAATGTCTACCCCTTTCTGGAGGAATTGAGGCTTAAGAGGATGACTATCAGTGATGAAAGCTTGGAGCTTCTGGCCACATCATTTCCGGGCTTCAGGGCTTTATCTTTGATGAGTTGTGATGGATTCAGCACAGATGGGCTCAAAGCTATTGCCACCCATTGCAGGTGTGTGTGCTGTTTTCCCTAATCTTTATAAATATAATTTGTTTGTTTGTCATGATTGTTGCAATTGGTTGTTTCCTTTTTCTTGAATTTTTGAATTGTATGGGCTGTAAATATCTCGATTTCTGGATATAGGAATTTTTTCACTGAATGGCTAGTTTTAGAATTGTACATTTGTCCCTGTTTTGATGTTTGTTAGTATGGTCTGTCATGATCCCATTGCATCTTAGCTTTGTGAAGAGATTGTTTGTTTTCTGGACATGCCAACTTTAATTACTGGATATGGTTTGTTATTGTCTCTTTTCAGTTAGCCCTCTTTGTAAATTTTTGCCTTTTCTTTTGTTAAATCTAGACTAGGAATTTGGTTTGTGTTTGAATGCATTTGTAGCTCTCTTGATTGTTCTTGAGTTCTCTAAGATTCAATAGGCTTTGTGGTAACTTCCTTTATCAAATGAAAATCTTTTGATTATTGATTGAAATAGTACTATTTTAAGGTATTAGCAGTTTCTTTTGACAAAGTGTATGAGGAATAGATTAATATATCAGTAAGGAGGAGGAAATGTGGTATTGTGTATCCATGGATTTGGACTGGTTGAAAAAATTGCATTTCTTTGATATGGGTGAGTGATAGATAACGTAGTTTTGGGGTAGGGAATTGGGGGTTTGTGTGTATTTCTTTGGATTTGTCTTGCCGTGAGAAACATAGATTTTAGTGGAAACTTGAATTGTTTCAACTTTATTTTCATTTTCAATGGTTTTTGGTGTTGCTTTCTAGATATGGACATTTGACCTTTTACATGGCATTTAATGGATAGCATTCCTTGATGTCACTCATGTTGTCCACATTTCCCCATATTCATTGGTCAAGAGAAAAAGCCATAATGCTGTGAATATGTTGTGAACTATTCATTTGGTTTCTTCTTGTTAAGTGGTTGAGTTATTCTTCATGATTGGACATGTTTATCCATTTCAGAGTGCGCTATTTTTCACTTTCAATTAATTTCGAAAATGGAAATTTCCTTTAAATATTGAAGAAGTGCTTAGGTTGATTCGACTTCAATTTAATCATTATGTTTTAGTAGATATGTATGTCACCGAGTTCTAGCATATCCTGAAGATATGCCACTGTTGCTTAAAACGTGACTACAATCTGATTCTGATATTTTGCTTTATGTCTGATTATACCACAGTATTTTAAATTCTGTTTTGAAATTTTGACCTTTGACATACATGCCTAGTGCTTCTTAGCATTTTCAATATGCTATAAATAAATGATGGCAAATGCAACATGGCTTGTCAATTGATTCACTTGCATATGGTTTTAGATATGGCTAATCTTCTTTTACTGGATTTGCAAGTCTGATGCCTGACTCTCCACCTTTTGATCAATTTCACTATAATATTTTTGTCTTTTCACCAATTACCAGTTTTTCCCCAAAATGGATTTTTTATTTTTTTTAAAATTGTCTTCCAGCACATTGTTTCTGGGGATTGGCTGACTTTCATTACATATGGCTCCTAAATATATAATGTGGAGTTGGACCATTTCACAGGGGCAAACAAAAAACCCTGAACTGGACAAACTGGATTGGTCCTGAACTGCAATGTCCAGATGGGTCCAGATACGAGTTAAAAAATTAAAAAATTTTAAAAAAAATAAAAACTGGTTTTCCTACTCAAGATCATGACCGGTTTCCCATTTTATTTTTTAGCTTTTTAGGTAAACGCAAATTTTCTATTGGTACATAAATACAATAGAATGCACTCTTACACCCCTAATCTGGTTCCCTTTCAAAATGGAAAAAAGGGTTGTGTTATACTATAAAGAATGTCAACCAAAGAATCAAATTTTGAACAGTTCAGTTCAATTCTTGGTGAAACCTTATCAAGCCACCTGTATCTTTGAGTTTTAAGTTTTTTGGTTGGCTGTTAGTTAGCATAAGTCACCTTACAATCATTAGCCTTTATTGAAGTTTCCATTCTTGAAGTTGTTACTTGCAATATGTTCAGTATTTTTGGCCAAGTGATCTGTCCTTTTCCATTCAGCACTAAATGAATATTTCATGCAGTCATGATAAGCTTATGGTGATGCAAGTCTAGAACCTAGAGTCTCTAATTTGTTATCCTTTTATATTACTTTATTTCGTGGATAACTTCTGGACTTGGAAGCCGTCAAATATTTAGATTTTCCCTCATTCATTCCTTTACATCAACAACCATCCATTAACTCAGTGAGACTTTGCTAGGGAAACGGGTTGATTAAAAGATAAATAACATGCAGTCGTACAAATCAGAATAAAAGAAAGCTTCGGTTTGGAGTTTTCCAAAAAATAATAATAATAGAAAGGTTATTTGAAATCATTCTTACAGTGCCCTTATTGTTTTTCATCTGGCTTTCAGGAGCTTGACTGAGCTTGACATACAGGACGTGGATATGGATGACTTTTGTGGTGGTTGGCTGAGTTGCTTTCCTGAGGATTTTGGTTCACTGGAAGTACTGAACTTTGCCACCCTCGACAGTGAGGTCAATTTTGATGCTCTTGAGAGACTTGTAAGTCAGTGCAAATCGTTAAGGGTTCTCAAGGTCAATAAGACTATTACATTGGACCAATTACAACGACTGCTTTTGCGGGCTCCTCAGTTGATGGAGCTTGGTACAGGTTCCTTCCAGCAAGAGCTTTTGCCTGGTCAATTTGGAGACCTTGGGATTGCTTTCAGCAATTGTAAAAATCTTCGAACTCTTTCTGGTTTATGGGAAGTCGCTTCCATCTACTTCCCTGTTCTTTATGTGGCTTGTGCCAGTCTGACTTTCTTGAACTTGAACTACACGGCTCTTCGAAGTGATGAATTTGGAAGTCTTCTTGCTCACTGCCCCAATTTGAGGCGCCTATGGGTAAGAAACTAACATTTGATATGTTCAGAGTTTCATCCACTGGAGCTTGGACCTCCAAAGCCTTTTCTAACCATGGATAGTATGTGGTCTTTGAGGACTTTGAAAAGTTATATTGTCGACTTAGCTCTTGGTTCTTTCGCTGTAAATGAAAGTAAATGCACCTTGCATAGAAATCTTGAGGATAATTCTTATATGTCTGCCTCAATGATACTGGGAAGTGGTGGCATTAGTTTATTGTTCTTTTAATTGCTATGATGGCGTCCATTTCTGGATACTTATACTGCGTGTGGATTTGTGAAAATTTTCAAGTGTACATAGGAATGTTTATGAGGTCTCTGAACTTTTTGTCATGATGACTTCAATCTTTCCCACCCCAAAAGAAAAAAGAAGAGGAGAGAAGAAAATCAGGACTAGTATGTTTTGAATTTATTGCTATATCACTGATCTCTTTCTTTTATCCTGCAATTACTGACAGCAGCTCACTTACTGAAAGTGCAAGTGCTAATGTATAAATTATTCTTTTGACACAGGTCCTTGATACGGTTGAAGACAAGGGGCTTGAGGCTGTTGGATCCAGCTGTCCCTTGCTTGAAGAACTACGAGTCTTCCCTGCAGATCCTTATGACCAGCATCTTCGCCGTGGGGTGACTGAGTCAGGTTTTGTGGCTGTATCTCGTGGATGCAGAAAACTCCATTATGTCCTTTACTTCTGCTGGCAGATGACTAATGCTGCTGTTGCCACCATTGTACAGAACTGCCCCAATTTTACCCACTTTCGCCTTTGCATAATGAATCCAGGTCGGCCAGATTACCTCACAAATGAACCCATGGATGAGGCCTTTGGTGCAGTGGTTAAAAATTGCACTAAGCTCCAGAGGCTTTCAATGTCGGGCCTTCTAACTGATCTGACTTTCGAGTATATTGGGAAGTATGCCAAAAATCTCGAGACACTTTCTGTGGCTTTTGCTGGCAGCAGTGATCGGGGGATGCAGTGCGTTCTTGAAGGTTGTCCAAAGCTAAGGAAGCTTGAGATAAGAGATTGTCCATTTGGGAATGCTGCTCTTCTGTCTGGACTAGAGAAATATGAAACAATGCGGTCATTATGGATGTCATCTTGTAATGTGACAATAAATGCATGTCAGCGACTTGCTAGGGAGATGCCGAGATTGAATGTTGAGGTAATGAAAGACAAGGAAAGTGATGACAGTCGAGCTGACAAAGTTTATGTCTATCGTTCGGTAGCAGGGCCAAGAAGAGATGCACCACCTTTTGTTCTCACTCTTTGATCGCCTGGAAATAAAAAATTAAAAAAAGAAGATTTCTTGGTTAGTAATTGCTTCTTTTAATATCTTTCAGTTTGTTAATCAAATTCTCGTCCAAAACTATGGGCCAAGTGACTCTTGAAAGCAGGGGCAGAGCTAGGATTGTTAAATCAGGGGCAAAAGGTGGGTTTGCTGTAGTGTAAAAACAACTAATACCTGTACAAGGGTTGTATTTTAGTTTGTATAATGAGGTTTTGAAATTGAGTGTGGGGGTAGCTGACCCCATTGTCCCCACACTAAATCTGCCCCTGCTTGAAAATAGTCATTTTGTATCAAGTTAAGATAAAATTGTTGCTTACATAGTATCTTTGGACCCTTGATGGTTTGTGGGTGTAGAAATAAAAGAGTATTCATCTGATGAAACGTTAAGAGGCGATAGGGCAAGTGTCTATACATGCATTATGTTAAGCATCAGCACATAGGGTAAATAGATAAGGGACAATTGGCATAGTGGCATTAAAATTTGGCCTGCAATGACTTATTTGTCGACTTAAATTGTGAAAAAGCATCTTTTTAGCGGAATGAAATTTTGATGCTTTACTTCAAAACAATTTTTTTCTCCCTTTATATTTGTAGTTTTATTTTTGTTTTGAGAATTTCTACTATGATAGAAAATTATACTCAACTGTGATTGAGATTAAAGACTCCTGAGTCGAGTTTAGTAATGATGACGGATATTTTGAAATCAACAAATTGAAAATTTCTCAAGATTTAAGAGCAAGTTATTTAATATCAACATCCACGCCTTGTAATAAATAAAGAGATGATATTATTACAAAATTCTGGATATATCTTTTATATTTATTTCTTAATTATATTGAACGATGTCAATAATTGTTTTTTTTCCCACATTATTATAATAGTACTTACAATATGACAATTAATTGGATTTTTCACTTCTTTGTCACTCAAGTTCTTTAGTGCAATCATTAAATTTTGATGCCATAGCCTTTTGGATGATTTTACTCGTAAACTTTTTGCGTACATAATGAAAAGTGTACATAATGGAACTTACATTTTTAACGTTAACTAAGTCTATACTTTTAAAATTTGTTCTATTCTCAATATATTATTTTATATTATTATAAAAAGTTGTAACAAAGTGTGTTACATTTTGTAAAATTATATTACACTTGTTTCACATATTTCTACCATCATTGCGATCGTCAATGACTCGATATCACTATCATTTGAAATATTCAACGTTATACTATCATCATTGCCTACTTTGTAACATTTATTGTTACACCACCACCACAACTATCGTCACGACTACATTTATACTATCGGAAATAAAAACCAGAACAAAAGCACCAAAAATACCATCAACACTATCCGAGACTACCACCACCATCACTTGAAAACATCATTACCGCCACGAAATACCAATTTCACAAAACCACTCAAAAAAAAGAGTCTGATCCATCAGAATCCAAAATGAAGGATTCTCAATACTATTATTCAAGATTTGCAAAGGGTTCTTGGAGGATAAATTCTTGATTTCCCATATGAAATTGTTCGTTTCGCTAACAATTGCAGAATTTGTGGTGTGGCAAACGTAGTGGAAGAAAGAAATAGTGGTGGTAAAAAATGGCAGCTCAGGCGGCAAAATTAGATTGCATCACCTGCGGTGGAGAGAGGCAGTTGTGAAAGAAATAGGTAGTAGTGGAGGAAGGGTAGCACTGCTGGCCGTGGCGGCGATAGCTACACACTTTTTTTTTTTTTTTAAATAGCATTATTATTAATGTAATAACAAGCTGTTAATAGCATTATTCTCCTATAGTCAAATATTTAATGGAAAAGAAGTGTAATTGAAATTTCAAAAGAAAAGGAAGGTGGTGAGTGTAATTTCAAAAGAAATAGGAAAAACAATGTCAAAGCATTCGGCTTATATTTCATTGGAACATATGGTTAATTTAACTTCCAACGGCCCAACTGACAAAGTCATTACTGCCAAGTTTGACCTTGAAGTGTCACGGGCCGACGAGGGCTAATTTAGGATTTTCAGTGAAATTACACAAATTTCGTTACAGAAAGAGATAGCGATAGATGGACAGACCCAGTCTTTAGCTTCATGATAACATAATCAATACAATTCTTGTTTCTTCTCCAACCAAAACTCTGGAATCGCCCGAATCTGAAATCTTTGCCAGAAAATGGGTTTTCTTTAAAACCAATGAATTTCAACATGGCTGAAGAAGAAAGCAGTGTTAATACAGGAAAGCCAGGATTGAAACAAGCTATTGAGAACATTTCTTCATTGATTTCTCTGTCTTATTCAATCAAGGTTTTTGCAGTGAAATGGAAATCCATACGCCCAAAGCTCGAAGAGCTTCTTACCAACCTCATTGCAATTGAGAATTGTGATTTCGGCGAGAATTTTTCTCTGTCTAGCACATTAGAGAAGATTTTAACAACGCTTAAAGACTGCGACGAACTTGCCCGACGATGCATCGATTTATCATATAGTGGGAAGCTTCTTATGAAAAGTGATCTTGATATTGTATCCTCAAAATTGGATAGTCATATCAAGAGACTTTCTGGAATATATGCTCTTGGTTTGCTCTCAAATGGCTCTGCCATATTGGCTTCAAGGCCTAGTATATCGGCTTCTTGGAACGATATGAGGTTCTATGTTAATGATTTGCTGTCCAGGCTCAAAATTGGCAGTGTTGACATGAAGAAACAAGCCCTAGTTGCCTTCAATGAAGCCATTCAAGAAGATGATAGATATATAAAAATTGCAGTTCAAATTGATAGTTTCATCAACTACTTGGTGAATTTTCTTGATTTTCAGGATAATGAGGTTCAGGAGGAGGCTGCCAAGGCTGTTTCCTTCATTTCAGGATTTCAGTCCTTCAGAGGAGTATTGGTCAGGGTAGGGATAATTTCACCATTGATTAGAGTTTTGGAGTGTGGAAGTGATTTGAGCAAAGAATTCGCAGCAGTCTGTTTGAATAAATTCACAGAGAATTCGGAAAATGCTTGGTCAGTTTCTTCTCATGGTGGAGTGTCTATACTGTTGAAAATATGTAATAATGGGGATAATGCAGTTGAATTGGTTAGCCTGGCTTGTAAGGTGTTGAAAAATCTTGTCGGGGTTGAAGAAATCAAGAGGTTTATCATTGAGGAAGGGGCGATTCCGTTGTTTGTTAAGCTTGCCAGGTCTAAAGATGAGATTATACAGATAAGTTCACTTGATTTTCTGCAGGCTATGGCTTATGGGGATGAATCAATCAGGGAGGTGATAGTAAAAGAAGGTGGAATTTGCGCATTAGTACGTGTATTGGATCCTAAATCATCTTTTTCATCGAAGACAAGAGAGGTGGGATTTAGAGGAATTGTGAATTTATGTTTCTCATCTTATGATTCTTTGAATATGCTGATCAATTATGGATTTATGGATCATATACTTTATTTTCTTCGATATGGGGATGTTTCGGTTCAAGAATTGGCATTGAAAGCAGCATTTTGGCTATGTGCAACATCGGAGGAGGCCAAAAAGGTAATGGGTGATGCAGGTTTTATGCCGGCTCTTGTTAAACTTCTCGACTCAAAACCATTCAAAATTCGCGAAATGGCAGCTGAAACACTCTCCAGCATGGTAATTGTACCAAGAAATCGGAAAATATTCGTGCAGAACGATCAGAATGTTGGTTTGCTTATGCAAATGCTTGATCCAGAAAAGGTCAATTCAGGTAACAAAAAGCTCTTGATCTCTATATTGATGTCATTGACTAGTTGCAACAGTGCAAGAAAGAAGATCATGAATTCTGGGCACTTGAGGAATATTGAAAAGCTCGCAGAGGCCGAGGTTTCTGATGCAAAAATGATCATTCGAAGATTATCATCGAGTAAATTTCAAAATATCATAAGTGGGATTTGGCATTCTTGAATTAATGTGATCCCATCTTTATCAATTCTTGTTTTGTATATCTACATATTAGTTCCATTTGAGTAAATAGATTCAGATAATGCTACTTATTTATGCACAAGGGCTTATAGAAAATGACTGTAACCATAAACATGATTCCAATAGTACTGCAGTTTTAATAAATATAAAGTGGGTTATTTTAATTTAGCTGGAATTCTTGTATGGAATTGTGCTCAACTGCACATAGGAAGAGCATGAATTGGTGTACAAATTAACAAGATCTGCCTCCTCCTGTCTTTGTTTGTCTTTTTATATTCTATTATTTTTTTGTTGTGCATGTTTATCTTGTATGATTTTAGACATGAACGAAGAGTCATTTTGTGGGTCCAAGCAATCAAGAAGCTATATACTATAAGCATAGAATTAATTTCCCATCCCATTGGGAAAGATAAATTTTTTTACTACTGAAGTGGTAAGAAAACTTTAATTATGTTTATCTGATTTATGACCATTATAAAGAATCATAATTAATGTTCTTTTGCCACATTAGCAATAGAAAGTTTTTATTCTGTTCATTAGGGATAGAAAATGAGAACTAATCATAACCATATCATTTCGGAGATCTTGTTAGTTGTTACGGGGAAAAAAAAGGAAAAAGAAAAGAAAAGAAAAAACACTTAATTTCACCTCCTTTGGTAATAAGTGAACAGATATGAGAGAGGAACAGTGGAAAATGTAGAGAGAGCAAATTGATCACATTCTTGGATCTTGATCTCAAACAAGATAATTCAATGCACCATCTTCAGTTTCAACAACTTCAACGACATTTATTGGGAACTATTGTGTTTCTTGAAGACTTAGAAAAGATTTTTCCCATGTAGGAATGTACAAAAAGTTTGGGCCACACAAACTGCCGTCCAATATTTGCAGTCCATTCAATAAATGATTGACACACCATTTTAAATTAACATATCCAATCATTTCTCTCGCTGCCACTTGTGCTTAAAATGAAATGACACTTAAATGCAAAATGATGTGTCAATCATTTAATGGTGAACAACAAATTTTGGACAATATATCTTATGTCCTTAATTGGTACCGCTAAAAATTTAAGTCAAAATCAACAATTAATTTTAACCACACATTTCATAAATTCCACAGCATTTCAACTGTAAATTTCATTAATTTTTATCAAAATCTACTAAAAATTTAATTTTAATCTCTATCAAATAGAGGCTTTCTTGCATATAGGCAAGGGCCCAGACAAGCTTTTTGAAGCCTTTAATAACGGGCAATGCCTAGAATGAAGTTAGGTAGGGCTCTGTGTATGTGCATTGATTTGGAGACAAGTCCACATAACCTTTGTAATAATATATGAAAAAAAGAAGAAAAAAATTATGGCATCAATAAACCAACAACCCTAACATCACATATATATTAAAAAGAACAAGAATTATTCTAGTTGTACAACTAGGGTTGACAACCCCAGTTGACAATGTACTCATAAGAGGAGGCCATGATTTTTTTATTCAGCATCGGTCCCCCTCCCATGTGTGTGATTGTCAATTCCGATTGTGCATATAGCATTGTTGAAAAAAGCCAGCAAAATGTTAAATTTTGAAACATACTCGTACATGCGTTCTTTTTATATACGTTGACATGGATTCCGTATTACTTGGCGAATTATTTTAGGTCTTTCAATTTCAATTCAGCGTAATTACATATGGCTTTACAAATTTGTTTTTGTGAATACGCAATTATGGAAACGTTCTGAAAGTGAATGATAAACTTCCTAAAATTTTAGACATGACATTATTCTTAGTTTTATGATTATAATTAAATCTATGAGTGATTATAAAATAATATTATTCAGCATTCTTGTTTTTAAGAGGAAATTAAAACAAAACTGAATTTATTGAAAACTTCTATGGTTACAACATTCAAATTACCCTTGTGATTCTTTTCCACAGGTTCCAAAATAGAAGTGATTTTCTTGTACTCCTAATTGTATTCAACATTCTTGTTTTGTAAGAGGAAATGAAAGCAAAGCTGAATTAATTGAAAACTTCTATAGTTTCAAAATTCAAATTACCCTTGTGATTCTTTTCCACAAGTTCCCAAACGGAAGAGATTTTCTTCTATTCCAGTTACTGTCCCTTTCTCTTATTTCTATTGCAATAACCCCACTATTTTCCACCAAGCCAAGAATGTGCCAACAAACAATGAAATTGCAATTCTAAACAACAATGTAAAATTATAATTTTAGGCCATGTTTGAACCCCATTAATTGGAGAAATGTACTATGAAATAGTGATTGATGGAGAATGTGTAGTTAAAAAAGTATGAAAAGTTTTTGATTTGCATTTAATATTATTTTAATAAAGAATGTGTGACAAAAAATGAGTACTATAGAAAAAATTATGGAAAAGAATTTAAATTAAAGGATGCAAATAGAGACTTAATTTATTAATGATATGTATCTCATCGTACGATTAATTGATGAGATTTTAGAGTATGTCTGGGTGTTTTTTTTACCTACATTGGTAGTCAAAAAATGTTCATCCATACTTAATTAGGCAGTGATTAAACTCTTATCAATTATTAGGGACAGTGGTTATGAGGGAGTTCCCTCTGCCTCCACCTAAATTTTTGTTTAATTTTTATCATCTTGATACTTTTTTTGGTAAACAAGATTGCCACCCGCGTATTTAATTTATACAAATCAAATTACAAGATCTAAGAAAATAAGTATACAAAATGCCACTTCATCAAGTATTCTCGCCTTGGATAAAACTAAAGTGTTCAAGCCAAAATATTTTCTAACATTTATAGGTGATAGACATTTTGCTTGTCATTTTCTGGTATGGCAGCCCCTATGGCCCTAGAAATTCTTCGTAAGGAGAATCACTTAAAGATGATGAAACACAGCAAAAAAAGGTGTGGAAGTTCTAGAACACAATTTTTTCCTCCCATATAAAGAAACAAAATCACATTATCTATAGATTCAGTATCAGTTACATATCCAACTCGCAATTGTATAGCATTAACAGAGGAGTTGACTTTCTCCTTCAAAAGTTTTTTGAGCAGAACATCCTTTAACATCATAATTAAATACACCAACGAAAACTTTAGTGCAGAAAATTCCGGCCAAAGTAAAAGAGTTTCAAGAACAACACACCTCCAGTCAAGCCGAGTCTACCCCGTCCACTTGTTGTCGAGCTAGGTATCTTTCTCTTCTTTCTTTCTACAGAACAGAGTTCAGGAGAGAAGGGATAAATATAAAGGAATATGAGAATCAAAGTCTTACAAGAAGAATTTCCAAATATCAAAAGATAGCTCACCCATTCATCGATGACAAGTCCTTCACCAATCAACTTCGGACCAGCCTCTTCTGGAGGCTTCTTGCGAGCTTCAAGTTCAGCCTCAGCCTCAGCCAATTGGCGATTTAATTTCTCTAGAGCCTTCAAAAATTAAGTAGATGCATCTTACAAATCAGCATTTCCAATGCAAATCTTTTCTTGTTTGTCTATAACAAATATATGCAGATAAATTTGCATCCAACTACAGTAAGATGAACATGATGCATTGGTGTGCATTGTATTTAGGACAGCGGATTCCTTACGGGGCTAGGACGTTCAACGTCTAGAAATACGACTCGAAGTATTTGCTCCACCAACACTTGATCCTTCTGCTCATCAAACTGAGACAATACAACATGAACGAGATTAGACCAAATTGGAATGAAATTTAAAGACAAATCTTCAATGCACAAATGTGAGAGCTAATAAAAAATGTGTGATCTCTATATCTAACCAATTGATGACATACATGAAACATCACAAATAAATGCAAACCAATTAGCATTGAGAAATTAAGTTGACTCTTTTTTTTTTTTTGATGATAGCCGGTTTCTTACTGATATATTTCCTCAGTTGACATGACAATTCAACTCTCCTACAGGGATATGATCATGATACTTGGAAACTAATTTGAAAAGCACTAGAGTGTGAAAACAATAGCATCAAGATAAGAAGAATGTGACGAACCAGCTCTGATACATAATCAGTTCCTTCTTTCACCTTCAGGCTCATGATTTTGAACTTCACCTTGCTCTTCTGATCCACTGGTTTTTCATTGTTTTCTGGGGGTTCTACAAACTTGAACACTAACAGAACAATTGAAACCCAGGAATCAAAGTTGTGGAAGTCAATTTACCATCAGAAAAAGGAAAAACAAGCATAAAATCAAGGTCAAAATATCTGAATTAAGTTTCTAAATAAATATAGTGATTATCTTCTACCAGAGAAGGAACTGGCAACACTTTTTTACCAGAAATTGAAGACATATGTTCCTAGCCTAGTTTTTCTGGGATATGCCTGTGTTTTTGTAATTTACTTTTACATTTTTGATATAATACGCTTACCTTATCAAAAAAGAAAAGGAACTGGCAAATGCACGTGTTAAATTATTACCTGTTGCTATTATACTCTCGCCAGGAGCAAGAATGGCCCCAGGAGGACGCATGAAACAGCTCTTTGGTGCAGTTGTTTGAAACTAGAACAACAACAACAACAACAACAACAATACATTCTCAGGTAGAAGAAGCAGCAGCAATAAAATAAATATGGCAAAATACAATATCACGTTAACCTAAATCAAAATCAAGCATATTTGAGACCAAATAATCAATAATTTTCAATTCTTCATCTACTTAAAGAAAAAAAGTGTATATGAGACAGAGAGGCGGGTAGAGAGTAAACAAATTATGAAAACTTCCCACTCTGCATACCTTGAATGCTACATGAGACTTGCTAGTATTTTTAATTTTAATAGCACTTTGGACTTGTTTTCCAGGTTCATCTGCACGGAGTAAAAGGAAACAAGAAAATCATTACAGAAAAATAAAAAGGAATTCTACAAGTAAATATTTAATCGATTATCCCGTTCCAGAATGTCAACATTAGCTGAATGCAAAAAGTATGAGTTACTGCCAATATTCAGGAAAGAATAGAAGTTCTAGAAGAGGCACTACACACTCGTGCGCCACATAGGCTACTGGTTTGTTCCCACTGACACAAGGTACATCTGTCCTATCTTTTCCTATTTTCACAATTTCACCATAGTTTGATCTTGTAGCTCTCAATATAGTAACTTATACCAATTCATTATTACTATATTACAGATGCACATGAAAATTTAGAACATGATTTTTTCTCCTCCGATAACTAACCTTCGTGTTCGTATGCAGAAAAACGATACTTTTTTTTGTTCCCGTTTCATTTTCTATATAAGGCCAAAACTTCTTGAGTCTCTCCTTACAAACTCGACATTTGACTCCAAACAAAAGAAGACAAAAGAGGAGTGAAAAAAAAAAAAAAAAAAAAAAAACAAAAGATTGGTGCATTTGAAGCAACACTTTGCTGAACTACCGTGTTAAAACTCCAATTTACAGCTAAATTGTAACTGCATGACATGAATTTTCACTTGTTTTCCTCCCGAATCGGAGTCAATATATCCAGATCAGAATCCAAGCAGAAAGAAGTAAAGTTTGTGTATGATCATGATTTTCTTGAAAGCCTTGATTTTTTCTACAAGAACTTCAAAATCAAAAAATTCATTTAAACAAACCAATTTAATCCATATTTTGTCACTATAAGAAGAATCAATTTCAATCCATCTACCAAAATCGCACACAGATCAATCCTATTTCAAGTAAATAAAACCTAATTTTCAAATAACTATGAACTTATGAAAAAATTCCAGTAAGTAGAAGTCGAATTTCAAGAAAAACAGTCCAAGAAGAGTAGAAATCGTCCGTACAAGGAAAATAAAGCTTGTTAGGGGGATCGAGCTTCAAACGACGCCGTGTGAGGAGCAGAGATCTGGCAACGGAAGAAACCGAAGAGGAAGCATTTCCTTGAGCACTTGATCCCTCCACCTGAGAATGGCTGTTGTTATAGTAGCTGAGTTGATGCTGATGATGAGGAAAAGTAGAAGAAGAAGAAGACGCCGTCGTCGAGTTCGAGTTTCGGAACGGTAGCTTGAACAGGCCCCATATTTTTCCGTCTGACGAAGACGACTTTTCCTCCTCGATTGCCATTTACTCGGAATGATCCGTCGCCGGAATGTGTAAACTACGTCGTTTTTGGTGGCTCGGATATATTCTGCCTTTTTTGAGCAAGACTTTCGAAAAGCTCTCAGTTGGAGCCTCGTGGTGATGATAGGAGCAAGTAGCATATCAATATCACGTTTTTTAATATACAGTTGCCTGCTAGCGACTTTAGTTCAGATGAAAGGAAGACAACCTAAAACGCACTTTATCCAAGTCATTGACTCTCAACCAACCCCGTTCCACCTTGCCATTTCCATTTCCATTTCCATTTCCATTCCCGCCATGGATGTACTTCGCTACTCGGTAGGCTCTCGATTCCCTAAAACTCACCGCCGCAGTTCATTCCGTGCATTTCACTGCCAATGCTTCTTTGCCAAAAGGTTATCCACTTCACTTTATTTCTCCGCTATCGCTTGGATTCTTCTCTATCCAATCTCTAGGGTTTCATTTTAGATTGTGTTGATTTTCGTGTTTTTTGAGTTATTTTTAGGTCGAGTCTAAGCCTTCCGTTTCCAGAACATAATGCAAAGCACTATAAAGAGCTCCAAGCAGCTGTCAATGTTGTCGAGAGTGCTTGTCGTCTCTGCGTTGATGTAATTTCCTATTCGTCTTCTTTTCCATTGCTAACGCAGTTTACTTCTGAATATGAAAGTTTCCATTAATGATGCTTAGGTGCAAAAATCTTTGTTCTCAATTGATGGAAAAGTTGTGCAAAAAGTTGATCGGACACCAGTTACGGTTGCAGATTTTGGAGTTCAGGCCCTTATCAGCTTGGGTAATTTCTCTATTGGTCGCTTCCTGAAAAGTTTTACAAATTAAAAAAAAAACAGCTCGTTCTATGTTCATTCACTTTTCAGTTCTGTTTTCTTCAACGTTGCAGAGATGAGCAAACTATTTCCTTCTATTCCTTTGGTGGCTGAAGAAGACTCGGCATTTTTGCGTGAAAATAATCTCGTGGATGCTGTTGTTGAAGTGGTCGCAGATAAATCCGCTTCAGGAGATAAACAGCTAAGTCAAGATGATGTTCTAAAGGCAATTGACAGAGGGGGGAGTGATGCCTATGTGTTTGGATCTAGACCAGCTACTTACTGGGTGAGCTTCCGTTTGCGATTTGTATAGCTCATTTAATTCCATATTATTGTTAATCTGAACAATTTTATTTTACCGAGAAGGTGATAAATAAAATTATCGGTGTTTTGGCATTTAAACCGGAGAAAAATGAATCCTCCAAAATTAGGTAGAAATTGAAAGATAAACAGCTATGGGGTTCTTCCTACTTGATTGCAGTGCATGTTTTGTGGTTTTGCTGCTATGAACTGGCCGTGTAGCAGGGCGTTGTCACAGATGTGCACCATTGACAAGCCATCTAATGCTGATGCAATCGTGCATGATTACATTTTATTTTATTCTCGTCATTTTCTAAAGCTTGGTCCAAAGCATAAATTTTATATCCTTCTTGCAGGTATTGGATCCTATTGATGGGACTCGGGGATTCGTGAAAGGTAGTGAAGCTCTCTACGTGGTAAGTTCTGTCATTGCTTGTTTCTATTTCCTCCTTCCATGTTGGGCTGCTTTAAACCTCTTCTTGTTTCTGTCTTGAGAAATACAGTATATAAATTCAGGTTTGTTCAAAGCAATGATGTGTATGACATTAACTTATTTTCTATTTGCTATATAACCCTAAAATTGGGAGCCTCTTCCAGTTTACCCCATTTACAGTGAATTACAATTTGTGCAGGCGTCCCGGGATGTAGAGCTTAAATACTTAACCTAATAATATTAAGTCAAAAATTTCGAAAGTACTTGATTCTGGACTGAATATACATGGATCAGTTACAAATTATCTCTATACTTAATCGATCCCTCTAGTTTTTGTTTTTGAGTTATATTGACATAGAATTCCTTTGGACATCTTCCCGTCAACGTTGAGAACCTAAAATCATCTGAAAATCTGCAAATCAGGAGCCAATTATTCTCTTTTACGTTTCATTAATTATCTTTCTTCATCTTTATTGAACACACAGATGGAAATATGCTTTTCTTGACTATTTTGTTAATAGTATCATAGGAGCTTCTATGTATTTCTTAGTTTCTTTTTGGTGCTTAGCTAAGAGCATTGCTGAAACTTTCAGGTAGGTTTGGCTCTTGTAGTTGAAGGTGAGATTGTTTTAGGCGTCATGGGCTGCCCTAACTGGCAAGAAGAGTATTCTGGCAAATTCACCAGTAATATACAGGAATACAATAATACTGCAACTAGATCTGGGGTCATTATGATATCTCATGTTGGGCGTGGAACATGGAGAAAACAATTATGGAATGCACAAATTGGTGACGTCAGAATGCCTCAAAATTGGATCAGGTGCTTTGTTGATGGGCATCACCTCATTCATGGGGCACGTTTTTGCATTCCAGAAAGTCAAACCTGGGAGTCAATGCCATTATCAAGTCAATTTAATGCAACAACTGATGCCGAGTGTGTTGAGGGGAAACAGGTTCTTCTTGTGCAGACTTGCTGTGGAAGGTTTTCTCTAGTTCAAAGAGAGTGCAATTCCTTATTATTTGCATTTACCTGAACTCTTTTCTTATTTATTGTGACTTTTGAGAATTATTAGATCTCCTCATCTGTATGCCAAGCGAATTTCTCATCCGAGCATGGTATTAGACATTCCTTAATTTTGACTTGGCTCAATGTGGAAATACTCGTGTGCATGTATTGTGCACATACATATATTAGAAAAGGGACTGTGGATTGAAATAAAAAGTTGTTAGTACTGATTGATCATAGAGGTAGATTAGTAGAGCTAAAGCTAGGATAACACATTTATATGAAGCCGCCACATCTTTTACTTCATCTTATTGAACCTGTATTTTGTGAAAATAAGGTGTAAATCTTTCCAACTTTTGAATCACATAGTTATGTTCGATCTATCATCTCTAGCATTCTATAATCTTGTTCTCCAGTTGCTTTATGCGCATAATATTCGTTTGCCTGTATTTGTGTGTCATCTATTGACATTAGAGAACTTCCAAAGCTTGCATTGTTTATCATACTTCGTTGTAAACATGTGCAATAGCATCCTGCATAACTCTCTTTATCGAAGCTTCAGGTTGCTACCTTGCTGGTGGAGTTTCTAGCTTTCATTACATCCTCCATCCCTTTCCCAAATCTCTCTTTGGGGAAAGAGCAAGGGAGGGGGAAGGTAGAGGGAGGCTAGACAATCAGGCAACTGGTTGGGGGAATTTGTTTTGTTATTTTATTTTGACGATGACATAATTTCTCATGGCAAATGTAAGGACGTTTTAGTAAAATAGTTATGATCTGCACTTGTACAGATTATTCCCTTACCGTGATGCCCAACTCCCGCAAGAATGGAACTGTGTAATGCCACATTTGTTCATAAGAGGTGGTCCTGGAGTAAGAAATCCCCTCTCTTGTGATGCCCCCAACCTAAGAGAGCCTAAGATCTTTCATCAAACGTCTAGGTGAACAATTATTGTTATCCTCCTCTTGTGGGACATCAGTTTCTGTATCATGGATCACTGGTTTGAGCAGTTAACCCAACATTTCCAGAATTTTTAAAATTTCTTTTTAGTATTCTGTGGTGAGACTAGATAATTGTACACCATTTTTTCGTTTACATCAATTTAATAATGATGGATTTGAAGGAATAACCTTCTGCTTCAATGGAGGAGTGGCATATGAGGCCTTATTGGCACGGTGTCTACCCTCTACTATGCTCATGGAGTTTTTATTTTTTATTTTTTATTTGTTCTAACAATCCACGTCTACCCTCTACCATGCTCATGGAGTTTTTTTTTTTTTTTTTTCCCACATGGTGATCTGTGTTTTCATGCTCTACATTTGATGCAGCAGAATACTTTTCTCCTTTCTTTGTTAAAGAAAGAAACATCTGTTGACATGTCTTCAATGTCAGATGTTAGGTTATTGCCTCGGTTGATATTATGAATTTTACATTGTACATGATTCTTCTGCATGTCTTGTGTGTACCCATTTGATGCAGCAGAATATTTTTCTCCTTTCTTTGTTAAAGAAAGAAACATCTGTTGACATGTCTTGAATGTCAGATGTTAAGTTATTGCCTCGGTTGATGTTATGAATTTTACATTGTACATGATTCTTCTGCATGCCTTGTGTGTACAGTCTTTGTAAATATTTGATGGTAGCGTCTGGAAGGGCATCTGTTTTCTTTCAGAGTTCAAAGACTCAAAAAACAATAAAGGTAATATCCTAGTTTCTGGCTATCTCTGAAGAGCTGTAACGACACAATTAATGTTTAATCTTGTCAATATATAGGTCTGGGATCATGCTGTTGGAATCATATGTGTCCATGAAGCGGGAGGAAAGGTATGTTGCACTACATTTCCTCTCCATGTGGATGTTTCATTAATTCAGCTTGCAGGCATATAATTTCATTTTAAAGGGATGGGTGTCAGCAATCCTTCATGTTTAATCTGGTTAGAAGTCATTATAACCTGTTGGGATACAAGTATTATGCATGACAAATGATGATCATCAAGCTTCACCTCGTTTTCGCAAAGGACAACAATAGAAGGATAGTCTGCAGTTTATCAATGAAATGATTTCTGTAGTTTAATGAAATTCTTATTCTGATTCTTATTATATAATTTATTGATAATAGTAAAATTATAGACAAAAACAGTAGATGATATTTTTTTGTTTTAGGGAAAAAGTTGGGCAGCATTCTTTCTGGGGAATCTTTTTTAGTTATGGTCCAGTAACGAAGAATATTTGCAAAAGAGAGATGACTGGTAAATATAAAACAGATTTAGAAATGGGTCTTCTGCTGCTACAAACACGTTTGTGCTAATGACTGGAGGCCATTCCATATTGTTGTTTCCTAAACTACTGCAAGAAACATTTACAACAACCCATTTTTGGAACGACCATTGATTCAATGGTCCTACCTCTTAAAAGGTACCATTTTTTGAATCCTTGGGAACATTATGCAGCGATTATGGTCTAGGATAAGAACATACGTGATTGCAAATTCCAACATTTCCCCTCCATTATATATGTTAGTCGAAATGTCTCTGAGTTTGTTAATGCTTTAGGCAGACTATATTAATGCAGAAACTATACTTGGGGTTATATATTTTGCTCTATCTTTCTTTTTCTCAAACATATAATAAACTAGACTTACCATAATCAGGTGACAGACTGGAGAGGAAGTCAACTTGATCTTGCTGCAGATAAGGCAGAGCGAAGGGTCATATTTCCTTCTAGTGGTATTCTAGTGACAAATAATAGCATTCATAACCAGGTACTAGAGATGATCTCCTCAAGTTGATTATTCTTTGATGGTTCACCATTTTATCTCTATTTTTTTCCCCTATTAGTACAGTGATTCATAATTTTTCGCAGTAATTTATTTTTAAACTCGAGCCTGTAAGTGGCTTATTTTAGTTTAGAAAATTCTTGAAAGCAGGTATTGTTGTAAGAAATACATTGTCAAATCAACCATTAAAATCCATGTTCTTTCTGGAAAAGAGATTATTGGTTACACGTTGTTCCTAAGATTGTTGAATAGAGCTTTTAGTTGGGCTCTTACTTTTCTTTCAAATTTTGAAGTTGAATACTAGTATTATAGTTAAGCTACCATAATAGTACAGTCAATTTATCATTTGAGAAATCTTCCATTTCCCTACTATATAAAAAAGGGGAATGTGAATGCACTGTAAAAAGTAACAGTATTTTGATCCATCTTTACTGTAGCATTTTTGTTTCGTTTTTTTTTCCCCCAATTATGGGCCAAAAACGACGCCGTTTGCTTGATATATATTTTATTTTATTATACACTACTTCCAAATTTACTGTAACACGCAATTTTCATTCCTCCCCCACTTCGATATAAATATATATAGTAGGGATATAAGAAAAAAATTACTTTTATATTAAAAAAAAAAAGATACAGATAATATGTGATAGAAATTTTTTTACAACATATTAGTTGTAAGTAAAAAATTTGAAGAAAAAATAATTAAAGAAAATTTTAAATTGAAAAAAAAAATTATAACGTAAAACTAAATAGCAAAAATATATATATATTAAATTAAATTAATCTCTTTGTGTCCGTGCACACGGAGACATTGTCTCCGTGCACAGAAAAAAAAATTAAAATATAAAGGACTCTCCGTGCACGGAGACCATAGCTCTCCGTGCACGGAGAGAGAAATAAAGTTTTTTTCCCTATCTCTACTATATAAAAAAGGGGAATGTGAGGGCACTGTAGAAAGTAACAGTGTCTTGATCCATCTTTACTATAGCATTTTTGTTTTTTGTTTTCTTTTTTCAATTGGGAGCCAAAAACGACGTCGTTTACTTGATATATATTTTATTTTATTATACACTACCTCCAAATTTATTGCAACAGGTAATTTCCATTCCTCCCCCACTCTGATATAAATAAATATAGTATGGATATAAGAAAAAAATCACTTTTATATATAAAAAAAAAAAGATACAGATAATATGTGATAAAAAAATTTTTACAACATATTAGTTGTAAGTAAAAAATTTGAAGAGAAAAGAATTAAAGAGAATTTTAAATTGAAAAAAAAAATTATAACGTAAAATTAAACAGCAAAAAAAAATTAAATTAATCTCTTTGTGCACGGAGCTTTGCTCAGTGCACGAAAAAAAAATTAAAATATGAAGGACTCTCCGTGCACGGAGAGAGATAAAGTTTTTTCCCTACTATATAAAAAAAGGGAATGTGAGGACACTGTAGAAAGAAACAGTGTCTTGATTCATTTTTATTGTAGCATATTTGTTTTTTTTCAATTGGGGGCCAAATACGACGTCGTTTGCTTGATATATATTTTATTTTATTATATATTACATCCAAATTTACTGCAACAGGCAATTTTCATTCCTCCCCCACTCCGATATAAAAATATATAGTAGGGATATAAGAAAAAAATCACTTTTATATATATAAAAAAAAAAGATACAGATAATATGCGATAGAAATTTTTTTACAACATATTAGTTGTAAGTAAAAAATTTGAAAAGAAAAGAATTAAAGAGAATTTTAAATTAAAAAAAATATATAACGTAAAATTACACAGCAAAAAAAATAAATTAAATTAATCTCTCCATGCAAGGAGCAAAACTCCGTGCACGGAAAAAAAATTAAAATATGAAGGACTCTTCGTGCACGGAGAGAGAAATAAAGTTTTTTCCCTACTATATAAAAAAAGAGAATGTGAGGGTATTGTAGAAAGCAACAGTGTCTTGATCCATCTTTACTGTAGCATTTTTGTTTTTTTTTTTTTCAATTGGGGGCCAAAAACGACGCCGTTTGCTTTATATATTTTTTATTTTATTATATACTACATCCAAATTTATTGCAACACGCAATTTCCATTCCTCCCCCACTCCGATATAAAAATATATAGTAGGGATATAAGAAAAAAATCACTTTTATATATATATAAAAAAAAGATACCGATAATATGCGATAAAATTTTTTTTACAACATATTAGTTGTAAGTAAAAAATTTGAAGAGACAAAAATTAAAGAGAATTTTAAATTGAAAAAAAAAATTATAACATTAGTCTTCATGCACGGAGACACTGTTTCCGTGCACGAAAAAAAAATTAAAATATGAAGGACTCTTCGTGCACGAAGACCATAGCTCTCTGTGCACGGAGACCTTTTGATCTCCGTGCACGGAGAGAGAAATAATTTTTTTTTTTTACTTATGTTTTTGTATTCATTTTCAGGCTCATTACGGGATATCAAACGAAATCGAAATATTATATTCTTAATATCGTTTTGAAGTACTCACGGCATAGTATTGCACGTCGTTAATGGTGCGTGAAACGGTCAATCATAGCAAATGTTATCGGACATCAAAATAGGCATTTTCAAACTATATTTCGAAATTTTACGATAACAAGCTAACTTTAAAAATTCATCGACGATCGTATGATAGTCGAATCGATAAATGTTTTACATTATCTCGAAACTCATTTTGAGAACTATATCGTAGAGATATCGAATGATCTAAATAGATATCAAAAATAGTTAAACGGACATTAAACGTATGTGTTAAAAAATACGCATAAGTCGTTTTTTCTTTAAAAAATCAATTATTTTATTACTATTTCGAAATTTTCAATAACAAGCTAACTTTAAAAATTCGTCAACGATCGTACGATAGTCGAATCGATAAATGTTTTACATTATCTAGAAACTCATTTTGAGAATTATATCGTAGAGATATCAGATGATCTAAATAAATATCGTAAATAGTTAAACGACGATTAAACGTATGTGTTAAAAATGCACATACGTCGTTTTTCTTTAAAATCAATTATTTTATTACTATTTATTCTTTTTTTGCAACAATTTTTTCAATGCATCATTTTACTCAAAAAAATTATGTGGTATGATGAAATTTTTTTTCTCCATGCACAGAGTAAATATGTTTTTTTTTTATCATTTTATATATTGAATTATTACTAGAAAATTAAATTTTATCTCAAACTATTAAAAAATACTGATTAATAATCAAAAAATTGAAGAAAAAAATTAAAAAGAATTCTAAATTGAAAAAACTATTATTTATAACGTAAAACTACACAGAAAAAAATTATTAAATCTAAGTTTCTGTTTGGAATTATTAAGAGAAAAGAATTTTAAATTGAAAAAAAAATTATAATGTGAACAACAAAAATTAAAATTCTTTTTAATTCTTTTTTCTTCAAATTTTTTACTTAGAAGTAACTTTTTGTAAAATATTTTTTTTATTTTTTTATATAAAAGATATTTTTTTTCTTATTCCTACTATATATATCTATATAAGAGTGATTGAGCATGGAGTGATGGGATGTATAGAAATTACATGTTGCGGCAGTTTCTTATAGTATAATAAAATTTTTTAAAGTAAAATTTTTTTATATATATTTTATTACTATATAATTAAATATTATCTGAAATTATTAAAAAATAAAAATACTAATAATATAAGATAGAAAATATTTCTAAGAGGTAAAAAGTTACTTGTGAGTAAAAAAAAATCAAAGATAAAGAAATTAAAAAAAAATTTTAAGTTGAAAAGAAAAATTATTTATAATGCAAATCAAAACTAAGTTTCTGTTTGGAATTATTAAAATAAAAGAATTTTAAATTAAAAAAAATTATAATGTAAACAATACAAATATTTTTTTAAAAAATGAAGAATAGTTAAACGGATATTAAACATATGTGTTAAAAAATACGCATAAGTCGTTCTTTTTTAAAAAAATCAATTATTTTATTACTATTTCTAAATTTTCGATAACAAGCTAACTTTAAAAATTCGTCGACGATTGTACGAATCATAAATGTTTTACATTCTCTTGAAACTCATTTTGAGAACTATATCGTAGAGATATCGAATGATCTAAATAAATATCGAAAATAGTTAAACGGACATTAAATGTATGTGTTAAAAAATGCGTATAAGTCGTTTTTTCTTAAAAAAATCAATTTTTTATTACTATTTATTATTTTTTCGCAACATTTTCTCAATACATTATTTTGCTAAAAAAAAATCATGCGGTATGATGTAATTTTTTTTTCAATATTTAAAATTTCATTTTTTTTCAAGTGGGGAGTAAAAAAGACGCGTTCCTCCGTGCATAGAGTATATGGATATATATATTTTTTACATTATTATAGATATAGAAAACTATATATATATATCATTGTAGTTGGATATATATAATAATTTCAGACAATATTTAATTTTATAGTAATATTTTTAGTAATATTGAATTTTTTAAATTAAATTTATCAAAATATTACTTTAGATAAAATATTAACTCAAAGTTTTAATTATATTTCTTTACATAGTAAAAAGTTTGCTTCAAGTTGTAAAAAAATAAAAAATGATATATATATATATATATATAAGAGAACTCCGTACACGAAGGCCCAAAGACTCCGTGAGTGGTCTCCGTGTTGCACAGAGACCTGGGAAAAAAAATTACTTATATTTTTGTGTTCATTTTCAAGCTCATTACGAGATATCAAACGAAATCGAAATATTACATTCTTAATATTGTTTTGAAGTACTCGCCGCATAGTATTGCAAGTTGTTAACGGTGCGTAAAACGGTCAATCATAGCAAATTTTATCGGACATCAAAGTAGGCATTTTCAAACTATATTTCGAAATTTTCGATAACAAGCTAACTTTAAAAATTTATCGACGATTGTGCATAGTCGAATCGATAAATGTTTTACATTCTTTCGAAACTCATTTTGAGAACTATATCGTAAAGACATAGAATGATCTAAATAGATATCAAAAATAGTTAAACGGATATTAAATATATGTGTTAAAAATTACGCATATGTCGTTTTTTCTTTAAAAAATCAATTATTTTATTACTATTTCAAAATTTTCGATAACAAGTTAATTTTAAAAATTTTTCGACGATTGTACTATAATCGAATCGGTAAATGCTTTACATTCTCTCGAAACTCATTTTGAGAACTATATCGTAGAGATATCGAATGATCTAAATAAATATCGAAAATAGTTAAACGGAGATTAAACGTATGTATTAAAAATGTGTTTTTTCTTTAAAAAAATCAATTATTTTTTTCTTTTTAATTCTTTTCTCTTCCAAATAAAACTTAATTTTTCAATTTTAACGAAAAAGTTATTTGTAGGTCAAAAAAATTAAAAAAAAAATTATATATAGTGTGGTCTCCGTGCACGGAGGATTATTTAAATTTTTTTTTTTTTTACTTTTCCGTTCTCCATTTTCATACGCTATGACCACGCCTTTTCAAATCAACTCATTTGCTTATATTATTATATTCTATATATAGTGTAAGAGAGGCAATGTGACTCTATGTAACACGCAACTTTCCATACCTCCCGTCCCGCCTTACTCTGTGTTGACCACTTTTATAAGTAAAAAAAATAATAATAATAACTTTTAGTAAAAAAAAATTAAAAATAAACAATTAACAAAAAATATTTCTAATATATGTAAAAATTACTTATATAAGTAAAAAAATTCGTTTAAAATTATTTAGAAGTAAAAAATAAAATAAAGTTATGAAAATTAAATGAAGAATAAATAAATATTATTTAATTAAAATTGAAAAATTTACTTTATAAATAATTGATTTTTTTATCAATTTATTTAAATTTCTTTTTAATTCTTTTCTCTTTCAAATAAAATTTATTTAAATTTTTTAAAATTATTTTGCCCTACCAACCTCGGAGTGACTGTTGTATCGTTTGAAAAATAGGCCTGCTGTTAGGGTTCTAATTCTTACACCAACAAGGGAGTTGGTCATCCAATAAGTGCCACTTCAAGTTATTTTTACATGCGAACTTAAATTTGTTATTTAAATGTTTGTGTTTGTAGATATTCTCTTTCAATTTACAACTGCATGAGTTCTTTTTGAACTACAGGTTTAGCCTCTCGAATCGAAGTTGTTAAAGAAAAGTATTTTACAAAATTCAATTTACAATTTATTTTCAATATCAGATAAAAATAAATATCTTCATCTACATTAAACAAAAAATATAAAAAATAATTAAAAATAAATTATCGTTGACATATATACAATCACAACATTCACTATACTTATTTATAATAATAAAAATAAATTATCGTGACATAAAATATACAGTCGACTAAAAGATGGGAATCAAACAAACATTTCTTATTTTCAAATACTTTTTGTATAATTTATAAATTTTACGCTAATAAAATCAAAATAAATATAAAATTCGTGCAACGCACAAGACCTAGACTAATATATATGAATATTTAGTTATTTTACAAACCCTATCCATCCATCCATCCATCCAGTTGGTAGGATAATCTGAGTTTAGTTATTTACTCAACTGAGATAGATACTTGTTCATTTCTTAAGCTTCCATGTGTCATGCATCTACTTATTTTATTCTATTAAATTGAGAAACTAGAGTAGCGTGGCTGTTTTGTTGGAAAGATCTGGAATCACATCGACCAAACAGGTGTTTGTTTTCTCCATCACAAAATTAAACAAAGTTGTCATCATTCCATTATGGTAATATTATTCCTTAATATGGGCTCGCATTGCATGGCTATAAACAAATATATGCGTTCTTCTGCTCAATCCACGTTCGGCAGTAATTTAGTCAAGAGTAATGCTATTCG
This sequence comes from Olea europaea var. sylvestris, assembly GCF_002742605.1. NCBI lineage: Eukaryota > Viridiplantae > Streptophyta > Magnoliopsida > Lamiales > Oleaceae > Olea > Olea europaea. The sequence goes on along the minus strand of NC_036257.1, from coordinate 10,919,494 downwards.
TAATTGTTGATTGTGGTAGTCGTCCAACGTGACATACACATGATAAGTAATTATTTAATGCACGAGTCAATAAAAAATTACTACATTAATGTATCAAATAGTTATCTGTCATGTGTCTGTTACATAAAACGACTGTCGTAGTGAGTGATTGTGAATAATATTATTATTTAATCAAAATCAATAATTAATTTTAATCATATATTTCATGAGTTCCACAACTTTTTAATTATACATTTTATCAACTTTTATCAAAATTTAAAAAAAAATATATTTTTTTAATTTCCTACTAACAGAGGGTTATTAATATGTCGGAAATGCTGTTTGTACAGTCTGAGCTGTACAGGCTCGGGCTACTGCCCCTCACAAGTGGGTGGCCCGCAAACTTTTTATTTCGCAAGGGCCTCCCAATCCGTGAGAGTGCTTTAAATGGTGCTTGGCACCGTGCTGTGTGCACAGCACTGCCCTATTAATATTTATATGCGCATGAAATTGCTTAGAACAGTAAGCACGATATGCTGTCACCAGACACGTATCTAAAAATAGCTATAATTTAATAAAATAAGGAAATAAAAAATTTTTAATATCCAGAGTGTGTTGTGGGAGCGAATAAAAGGTAACCACATATTAATTAACAAATAATCCACCTAATATGTCCACTGTTTGCTGGTCAACTTTGGGACGTAAGCAACTTATAATTTTGGCATTAATGCAAAAGCAAACCTTAATTTTTCTGTAGATAAGATCCTTTTTTAAGCAAATGATAATCCAATGATTCCCCAAAGTATTTACTGATATATAATACAGCAAAGGCTTGCTCCCTTCTGACTACTTTTATCAAAGGGATGTCTTGACACCGTTCATGGAGACACAGAAAAGGGCAAAAAGATCAAGTTTAGACTCCTTAAAAAAAGGCAACTGCAAGGAAAAAATAAATTTATAAATACTATTTCTAAAAAGTATTATTTAAAGTTATATTATATTATATTTATTTCTTGATTTGCTTTTTAATAACTAATTTTATATGTTTTAATATGTAAATTATTCAGCTCCCGTTTGGTAGTGATTGTTTACTCAAATAATTGATTTTTTTATCGTTATTTCACTATTTCAGTCGTTATTTTTTATTTCTTCAGTTACAGGTGGTCTCCACTTTCTCTCCGATGATCAAAAATCAATTCTCATAATCACTACCGAACATGCCCTGAATAATCTAATATTTAGATGCTTAATAGACTTTGTTAAATTAATAGTAAATTATTCAGTAAGTTACAAACTAGTAAATGATATGTTTGGAAAGTGTTTATAAATGGATAAAAATGAATTGTCAAAAAGTGAATAATACTTGTGGATCGTATGAAATTTGTAGACGTGTCATAAATAGTAACATTTATAAGCA
>NC_036257.1:10913412-10917188 GCF_002742605.1 Olea europaea var. sylvestris | reverse complement strand
AAAAAAAAAAAAAAAATGTTATTATTCTACTAAGTTAATTTTTGTCGCCACTTTTCGGGATGGGGTATGTGGCCTACTTATGTTGATTACAGCTAATATTGAAAGAGATGCAACCCGCTGAAAAATGATATTTGAAATATAGAATAAAATGTATCATAAGCATAATTATTTGACATGAAAGTGAGAAATTATTGTCAAAATCACTTATATTTCTCTATATATGGGGACACGTCGCCGTTGTATGAAACAGGGACGGCTAATCCTTTTGACTTCCATTTCGTCTCTTTCTCTTTGCTATATACAATTATATATACACCACACACTTCACATTTAACAACACGGTCGGACTCAAAATCATCTCTTCTTTCTCTATATAGATCATTCAAATTCAACTTCTATTACAACTTAATAATTGGGCAAAGAAATTGTGAAAACAAGACAATGGGGAGAGCACCATGTTGTGATAAAAATGGACTGAGAAAGGGTCCGTGGACTACAGAAGAAGACCAGAAACTGATTGATTATATACAGAAAAATGGGTATGGAAATTGGAGGACTCTTCCAAAAAATGCTGGTTAGTATATACGAATCTCCTTTTTGTTTTGAATTGTCTTATTTTTACAAGTTTTGTGCTAATGGGATTTGATTTTTGTAGGGCTGCAAAGGTGTGGAAAGAGTTGCAGACTACGTTGGACTAATTATCTTCGTCCTGATATCAAAAGAGGAAGATTTTCTTTTGAAGAGGAAGAAGTTATTATTCAACTCCATAGCATCTTGGGAAACAAGTAGGTTATTCTTTCTTCTTTTTGTTACAAAATCTATATGATTTGAAGAGTGAGTTTGGGAGTAAAGTTGAATTTATTTGTTTAATCATAGGTGGTCGGTTATTGCTGCTAGTCTTCCAGGGAGAACAGACAATGAAATCAAGAACTACTGGAACACCCACATTAGAAAAAGGCTTCTTCGAATGGGAATAGATCCTATAACACACATGCCTCGTCTTGATCTTCTTGATCTCTCAGCGATTTTAAACTCATCTCTCTACAATTCTTCACAAATCGATTTTTCAAGATTGCTTGGAATGCAAAATCTTGTAAACCCTCAATTCCTTAGGTTAGACAATCTTTTATTCCAAAACCAGAACCAGAGCCAAGATTTTCTGCTTCAAACCAATGCTCAAGACTATCAAACTTGCAATAATTATCAATTCCTAAATCAAATCCCACCATTAGTACAACCTTGTACAACGTTGGAAACTCCGAGTGTTCCACTCGATCAATTCCATGTCACCAACTTCAACCCACGAAATTGCCAACTAAATGAGTGGCAAACCAATCAAATAGTACCTCCTATGCCAAAAGATTATGCACCCTTATCAAACTATGGATATGATTATGTATACGGGTCGGATCAATCTATCATGGATCATCCTCGATCAGAGACTTCAAATTTTCAATCCAACGGCAGCAGTAATTTCAGCAGCTTTCAATCAGTTTTGTCAAATATATCAAGCCCTTCATCAAGTCCAACTCGATTTGATTCCAATTCTATCAAATTGACCAGCAGCAGTACTGAAGAAGAGAAAGAAAGCTACGGCAGTAATTTGTTGAAGTTTAATATAGCAGATATGTTGGATGTTAATCGGTTCATGTAAACTGAGAAACTATAATATAAAATTTACGATAATTTCTGCAAAAACAGGAAGAATCCTTGTCTTAACTGTATTAAACCAAATGTTTTCAAGGATCCCAAGTTCCCAACAGTCGGCCACCGGTGTAAGCGCCGCCGGCAGTGGCATGAATGTAGGCGGTGACACGTGTAACAACCGCCTGTATAATAGCGTAACTCCTTTTCACGTATAAATAAATTGCATTTTTATATTTGCATGGCTCTTGTATTAAGCAGTGGTTGGTTGGACAAAACAGCGACAAAAGGTGTTGGGGACCATTTGGAAAAGTTTGAAAATCATGGCGTGGTTTTTGTGCTAATTTTTTATTTTAATTGTCCTTCCATGCAATTAATGAGGTCATGTGTCACGTCAGCATCGGACACGTGGTCAAAATAATATGAGGACGTGGCCCCCACTTTAGGAGGCTACACTCGTCAGCGTTTGACCCGATTTGCTGATTGGTCCCTTTATGGAGTCGTTAAGTATCAATTAATATATGATTTCTTAAGAGTAAATGCTATTTATAATTATTCACCGCAATAGTCATCTTACGTGACATTTTACATGATAGTGTGTGATTTGATGTATTAATGAAATAACTTTTTCTTGTCCCATATATTAATTCACTAACTGTCACATATATGTTACGTAAAACGATTGCTATAGCGAGTTACTATAAATAACATTATTTATTTGTTAAATATGTATTAGTTTGTGATCGTTCGGTTTAGAGAGAAAGCAATATTTAAATCCTTCCCTTATAACATTTTGGAAATCCATAATTTGAAATTCCACATATTTTGCACTATATTTTAAAAAGGAATCACTTGGAGGGGTGTTGACATCCCTATGTACATAAATTATATGCGCTAAAACTTTTCCTTTAAAAAATTGAGAAGAAAATCATTTCGCCCCTAGCCTCTATTGAAATTATAATTCATTTGTTTCTCTACTTTCTTATCAATCGCAAAACTTTTTCTTCTTCTTCTTCTTCTTCTTTTTTTATTTTATTTTTTTATTTTATTATCACATACTTTTAAAAATTACAATTACAAAATATATTTTTCACAAATTCTTGTTATAATGGGGCCAAAGAAGGGCGTCACATCCAAACATAAAAATTTGAATATTTATAAAGTGATATTGTTTTTCAAGTTTTTTAAATTTGTCCTATATGATTCTTGATCACAATTTTCGTGCTCTAAAGGTAACATAATTAGTTGAATAGCACTAGAAGATCTGTATGGCACTTCCAATTCAAAACTTGAAGGGAGATAGATAGATCAATTTATTTTTAATTTTCGTTTTCAAAATATAGAATCATTTTTTGGTCCTCGTTATTTCAAAATACATTTTTTGTCTCTTATTTTCAACCACATTTTTCAATCAAATAATATTATATACAGATTCAATTTTTTCTTATTTTTCAACCACACATTCGCCATTAAAATATTATTTCAAAATGCATTTTGAACAAAAAAATGGGACTCAAACAGGCTCATTATAAAATAATTGCCTTAGGAACATTTTTGACTTGTCTAAAGATGTAAAGCACTTGGCTCAACCTATGGACCGGCTCGGAGCGAGTAGTTCCTTAGGCTCGACATATCACATATTTTTTTTGTTGGAGATAAAATTAAAAATTAACGTACATGTAAGGTTACTCGTCTTCAAATTTGAAGGCATTTATTAATTGTAATATCGTAATTCAATTTTACACGTATAAATACAATAATCAAGCATCGATATAGCCTCTAATTTGAAAGTGACATGGATCATTTGCACGAAACAATCCTATCATTTACATGTTTTGCACAAAACAATTAGGGTCGTTTGATTGGCGTGAATTTCATGAAAAATGTCATATTCAAGGAATTTGTTTTCTACTTTGACTGTTTGATACGAAAATGAAAATAGAATTTGAATTTCAAGGTACAAACACTAAAACATATTTTTAGCCAATTCTATGGAAAAATGCATTCCTATGATTTTGGTGATTTTATCTTTTTCAACTTACATGGAATTAATTTATCTTTTCCACATTTACAATCAAATGGACTCTTATATCATTTCATTTTGACACAAAACTCACTCAGATCAAGCGAAC
>NC_036257.1:10908787-10910395 GCF_002742605.1 Olea europaea var. sylvestris | reverse complement strand
TGAAATAACTTTAGAAAAGATCATCATGTTAAAATGAAAAAATAACCTTCCCTATAATTGGAACAACAACCACAACAACGTCGGCAAAAAAATTCAAAATAAAAACTATAGTGATAAAAAGACAATTTTTATCAAGATCTCAACATGTTGAAATTTATTAATTAAACTAAACTTTAAGCATAATTAATTTAATTACATTTTATATCCATTTCAAGAAAAAAAGGGGGAAAACAGTGAAAATGAAAAGAGAAAGAGAGAAATATCTTTAGGAAAATATTGAAGAAATAAAAAGAATCACGCAAACAAGAAATTTGAATTTCAACATCGAAAAAGTCATTCTCACTTTCGTCATTTCTATGATGAAATAGGCTTCGTTATTGACTCCTTGTTGATAATTCACGGCGAAAGAGTTTGAACGATGAAAAATGACAAGTTTGTCGAATGTGTCGCTTCTAAGATGAAATTTTTAATTGCAATATTGTTTAGTATCTTTGTTAAATTGCCCAAACAACAACAAAAATGCAATCTTTGAACAACAAAATAGCTGATCATAAAATATTTTATTAACAAAAGACATTTTTTAACAATTTTGTTGTTTAGAAATAACAAAATATAACGAAAATATTAGTTGTTGGTTTACTAAAGAGGGAGAAAGATCTAAATCTTCCTTTTTTTCCAAAAATGGGTTGGTAATTGGTTCGTAGAAGAGGAAAACGAATTGGCAACCTCGAAGAAATGAAAAATAAATCTCAGATTAAAAGATCATTTTTCTTCATTCGAAAGTCCATCGAACTCTTGAGGGTGAATGAGAAATAAAGTATAGTTTTTTTATTCATATTTTGTGTTTATAAAAAGTCATTGATATTTTGAATTTCTTTGACTTTTGTAGGATTTCAAGTAGCATGTGTCGAATATTTTAATGAATTTTAAAGAATTCGAGTAACTTTTATAAAAATTTATGTTGAATACTCAAATAATTTTATAGAGTTAGAGAAGTCTATTAAATACGCTCGGACTAGATTTATAGAATCAAGCAATATTTTAAATTATCCACACCATTATGGGGGTGATTTTTCCAATAAAAGGAAGAAAAAGAGCATTATTGACAAATGCCACAAGGTAATTTCAAGCTGCAGATTATTTGACATCATGTATCTATTATAATAATTAGTCTCTTGAATAAATCTTATTATGTCACAGCCGAAATATATGGACAATTTTGACTAAACCACTTGTTGTCATAACTTATTATAAATAATTACTCTTAATTAATCAATAATTTAATGCCTCTAAATTGATAGTTGTCAGTTCTAAACATTAATAATGATTCATTGTACAATTCCATGATGACTTTTTACAAGAAATAATTAATGAGTACAAATTAAAGTCACTAAGAAGAAGAGTTTAGACTTGTCTCCTTGTTATTTTTTAAAATTACTAAGAAACAAAACAATTAATCTAGCGGCTAAAAGATTAATAAGAGGGTGTTTGGTAGGAATTTTTATGTGAAAATGTATTTTTGAACAGTAAATTGATGGGAAATATGTGGTTGAAAAATAAGAAAAAGTTTTTGATTTACGTGTAATATTATTTTAATAAAGAATGTGT
>NC_036257.1:10895057-10908058 GCF_002742605.1 Olea europaea var. sylvestris | reverse complement strand
CCAAACAGGGCCTAAATAAAAAATAAAAACTATGCTTGACATAAGTTATTGTCTTGGATTTTGATACACTCAAGGTTGGTTTGACAAGATATTTTACTTCTACTTCTTGTAAAATAATTTTTGAAAAATTACCTTAAATCAACTTTTTTTAAAAACTCTTTTAATAACATAAAAAGCGACGTTTCAATCTCCAAAATAGTTTTTGACTTTCCAAAAGACCTGTCAAACACACTTTAATGCCTATCCAAATTATTTAATTTTTTTATTCTAGAAGATTGATAACAAAATTTGGCCCTATTTAGTGTGGCTTAAAAATTGCTAAAAAAATTATGTCAAAATAAAAAAATTAATTTTAATCCCACATTTTATGAAACTCCCTACTTTTATCAATTGACATTTCATCAACTTCTAACAAAATTTATTGAAATCTGATTTTTAATTACACCAAACAATCAGAGGTTAGTATCTTCCTCTCAAACGTTAAGACTAAAAACTGTTGAAAATAAACGATTGTTCCGTGTGCAAGATTTACAAGTTTTACACTTTTGACAATTTTATGTTAAATTTAAATTTGGTGTACTTTCTGAATATCAAGGTAATGAAACACACAAAAAACCCCGTTTGAGCCACATTATTATAAAAATGAGAATGAAAAATATAGTTATTATGGACCCACACAAAAGATAAAAAGTCAAATATGGTGACTTGATATGATAGAGAACGATCATATTTGTCATTTTAATAAGGAAATAATGAGACTCAAATATGGCCCAAATCTAGCTGGTAATGTATCAAGGTAATGAAGCACACAAGAAGTTTCATGTAAAATGGAATAGATATACTAGTCAATTGAATAATTTTACAAAATACATGAAAAAAGTTTGTATTTAATTGGTTCAAATTATAATTTAAACTCTGTTAAACATGTACTTAGTTTTGTTTGGTGGAAATTAAAATTAAATTATCAAGTCAAAGTCAATAATTTATTTTAATTTTCCAGAGTGTTAATTGTCCTAATGATCACTGAACTTATGTATCTGTCTTCGATTACTCACCGAAATTTAAAATATCAAGTTTTGGCTACTAAACTTATCAAAACGTTGGATATTGCTCACTACCTTAACATCCGTTCCAATTTTTTAACGAAAATAATGACGTGGCTAACAAAATATACACGTGGCACCCCGTCATGCTGTTAACAAATTGTTATGTCTTCATTTGCTTACCAAACTTTAAAAAATGTTTTTAATTACTAACTTTGAAAAACGTCTTTGATTATTTGTAAACTTTGAAAAACATCTTTGATTATTTGCAAACTTTGAAAAACGTCTTCAATTACTTATTGAACTTTGAGGTGATCAAATTTTGGTCACTAAACTTATAAAAATGATTTCAACCCATTGTTAATTAAAAAATATGTAGATCAATCGCACGGGTCGCGTAAAAGTAATACAATGGACAAACGAATCCAGGTTGTCGATTCCACAAGAAATAATTACTCAATTACACAATAGTTAAATTTAATTTTAATATATTTTGTAGATTTTAAGCTATTTTCATCATTTGAAAAATTCAAATTTATTGTTTGTTTCGTTATTAAAATTAAATTAATATTTAAATTTTGCAACGAAACATAATAAATTTAATTAAATGGATTTTACAATGAAACACATAATAAATTTAATTAAATTTGGATTTTCGTAATGAAATACAATCCATTTCTTGGAGAGACCAAAAGTAAATATGAAATTCATTTAATTAAATTTATTGTGCGTTTGGTTGCAAAATCTAAATATTAATATAATATTAACAACGAAATATACAATAAATTTGAACTATTGTGCAGCTGAGTATTCATACAAAAATGTTAAAATTAAATTTAACTATTGTGCAGCTGAGTATTCATTACTCGCAGAATCGACAATCTGGATTCTTTCGTCCACTTTATTACTTTTACGCGACCTGTGTGATTTCACTAAATATTTTTTTATCGAACAATAAGTCAACATCATTTTTGTAAGTTTAGTGATCAAAATTTGATCACCTCAAGGTTAGGTGAGAAATAGAAAACATTTTTCAAAATTTAGTAAGTAATCGAAGATGGTTTTCAATGTTTAGTGAGTAATTGGAAATAATTTTCAAAGTTTGGTAAGCAATTAAAGACGTAATAATTTATTAACGGCATGATGGGACGCCACGTGTATATTTCGTTAGCCTCGTCATTAATTCTGTTAAAGAATTGAAACAAATGTTAAGGTAGTGAGTATTGTCCAATATTTTAATAAATTTAGTGATCAAAACTTGACATTTTAAACTTTAATAAGCAACCAAAGATATAGACATAAGTTCAATAACCATTGGGACAATTAACTCCCATTCATATAATGGGATTCACAACATTTTGATCACACATTTTATTATTATTATTATTTTTATCAAAATATACTAAAAAATTAATTTTTAACTAAATCAAACTGGAGCTTCATATGAAAATGTAAAAATCTTGTCCACACAAATCAACACCAAAATTAGCGCATTGGTATACATTTAAGCAATATGAACAAAAATGTAAGCTGAGTACTGGGCACAGCCTCAGCACCATGCCATCTTCGTTTAAGCCCAGCTCAATTCTGTTAAACTTTAGAGGAAATTACATATAAACAAGTATTTAAGTTTTCCAATTCAAAAATCAAGTATAAGGTTTATTTAATAAAAAATCAAGTATTAATTGCAATTATTAATAATATTAAAAAATTTACCCCATAAAACCCCAACCCATTCCAACTACCCCTAAACCTCAAATTTCTCCACATTTGACCTCTTGACTTTGAAGTAGAGGATGAATTTTTTTTTTCCATTTTCCTCTTCATCGGTGGAAGCGGCATCTAGTGCATTTTTTCATCATTTTCCTCTCATCAGAGGTTGACGGCGAATTGAGTGTTGTCGTGCATAGTGCAAGAACGTTGCTGCCACGCAGACTGTCACACACAGTGGCGCTCAGTGGCTCAAATCGCCACTGTGGATTCTTTTTCTGGTAATGAGTGGTGCTCAGTGGCTCACTTTGGTATCCATGGCTTCTTCTTCTTGAAGTGAGAGCGGTCCATGGGCAACGGAGATCTGGGTTCTATGGCTTCTTCTTCGGTCCATGGGTGGTGATGGTGTTTTGTGAAAATCTGGTTTTGTGGTGTTTTGCATGTAAGGTGGTGTGTTCAAGCAAGTGGTGATGGCGGTGTGTAGGAGGTGGTAATGGTGAAGTCTCACAACTTTTGATCAATATCTACATGTGGCTAGGAATGGTAATCGGGCTCGTCGACTCTGACCGCCTGTGGTTTGGCTTGGAAAAAGCCCAAGTTGGCCCGACTCGAAGCTCGATACGAACCGCAATTTGGGTACCCTGGCCAATCTTGAGCAGGTCCGTGTGGCTTGCACGCTCGGCTCGCAGGCCTTTATTTTAAGGCAACAACCTGCTGCCTATATATTATTAAAAAAAAAGTGAGCCTCCCGAGTCGAAAGCTCGGGTCGATCCTAATTTTTTTGGTTGAACTTTTGGCTCGGGCCTAAAAAAGCTCAGACATTTTGCTCGAGCCAAGAGTTTCAGCTCACGAGCCGGCTCGCTAACATCCCTACATACGGTTGTAGTGGTGGTGTATAGGAGGTGTGGTGATGGTCAATCACAATTTGTTCCCAAATCATATATCACAGTGCATAGGTCACTGATCAATATCCACATGTCACATGTCATTGTAAGTAGGTCACAGATCAATGTTAACAAGTCACAGATCAATTTAATTGATCACGGATTAATGTCCATAGGTTATAGATCAATGTTCACAGGTTACATTTAACTGGTCATGTATCAAAGTGCATACGTCGCGGGTTACAAATTCAAGAGACTAGTCACATGCTATTGATTTCTTCGACCTTAGTTATCTGAATTGCTCACAAATTCAAAGTACTCTACAAATTACATTAGTGGTTGTTTGTCAATTATCAATTTTAAATTATACCATCATTGCTGAGTACTACTGAAGAAGATGAATAAGTTGTCGACGATGCTCAATTGATGTTTTCCAACAGTCGTTATATTTCTCACTCTATCTTTATTATCTAAGCTGATGATACTTAGTTATCGCTGAGGGACGATCAATTTGTCGTTCAAGAAGTTGTTGATGACTGTAAGAGGGATGATGACTGCATAATGGTGGGGGTGGGGACGATTGTTTGTTGGGAGCGGGTGTGGGAAGATTAATTTATATTGATAATATTATTACTTAAATTAAAACATTGAATTAACACCTGACTTTTGAATTTTTAAACTTAATGTACAAAAATTGATTTGGTGCATACTTAATACTCGACTTCTGATTTTTTCCTAAACTTTACTTTACCGAAAATTCAGATCTTCTCACTTTAAACGCTTTTGAAGAAATTTTGAATAAAAAATCTCAGCCATCATTATTAGTGGTCGAAATCCACGTACCCACATTCTAAGACGACTGATGATATGTAGCCCTCTCAATTTAGATGGTGCTACATGATACACTAAATGAAATTTAGAATTAAATAAGTCATTTAATTTCTCTTATCATTTAATACCACATTAGCGTCATGTAAATTGGATCGCAATTTCAGTGAGACTAAATAACATTACTCTTTTAAGAAGTGTATCACGTCATTCCGTAGGATTTGAATCAATGCTATATATACACATATAGGGGTGAACACAGACATTTTATATTAGGGGGGTCACAATCAAATTTTTAAAAAAAGTGATGAAATTTTTTTTATTACTTTATATGAGTTATAAATTGTTATACTACTTTTTCAACTTGATTATTTTTCCATCTATATATATATATAATTTGATCATTTTTGAGATTTTTTTTTATTATCGTTACTTTTTCCTTTCAATCAATTAATTTTTTTAAAAAATAATCTAATAAAATTCCTAATAAAATTTTTGACGTCATTTGAAAAGAATTAATTGATCGAGAAGAAAAGATAACAATAATAAAAAAAAAATTTAAAATGATTGAATTTTTTTTATATATATAATTTTTTCAAATATAAAAATAGTCAAGATGAAAAAGTAGTATAACAATTTATAACTCTTATGAAGTAATAAAAAATTTATTACGTCCAAAAATAAATAAAATTTGACGTTATACCACATATAAAATTCCTTAATAAAATGATGTAAATTATATTGAGAAATTTTTCGCGCAAAAATAATAAAAATTAATAAAAGAATTGATTTTTTTTTTCAAAAAAGACGAGTTATACGTCTCTTTTTAGCATATATGTTTAACTATTTTCGATATTCATTTATATCATTAGATATGTTTATGATATAGTTCTCAAAATGAATTTCGAGAGTATATAAAAGATTTATGGATATGGCTAGCGTATAATCGTTGGAAAATTTTTAAAGTTAGCTTGTTATCGAAATTTTTGAAATATTAGTTTGGAACTGCCTATTTTGACTCGTCATAACATTTACTATGATTGAAAATTTCACACAACATTAACGACGTGAAAATACTGGGATGTAAGTACTTCAAAATGATATTAAGAATGTAATATTTCAATTTCGTTTGATATTTCATAGTGAGCCCGAAAACTAAGAAAAAACTTGAAAAAACTGAAGGGTCAAGTGACCCTAGAGGACCCGCTTGGGTCCGCCCTTGTATACATACTGTTTATCACAAATTGTCATGTGACGCTCCATGTAACTTAACAGATCCAACATTCTACTCAACATTACTCATTTTAAGATAGACGGCTCCATGGGGCACGTATTAAAACGAGCCATGTGTCGAGTTGAGCTTGACTTTTTACGAGAATCGTTTTTCTTTTTCTAATTATCTTGCATATTATATTAATTTCATAAAAGGAAAAGGATCCGGCTCGAACTTAGCTCGTGTTGTGATTACGAGTCAAGCTCGAGCTCCAATATTGCCTATAGTAGAAAGTGTCCGTCAATAGCATTATTTGTGCATCCGCCTATCACATCACCGCACAAGTATTCAAGTCATGAGATTTTCTTGCAAATTTTTTATTTGTATTTTCTTATTGGGCCTCTCTTGTGGAAGTCCTTTGGGCCGAATTATTCCAACCAGCAATGTAACTCGACTTGGTTCGTCCACGTGGGTGTGTTTGACTGTGGTCAATAAGTAATATCCATGTAAATGGAAAATTATGAAATAATGTTTGTATTCCTCTTCGATTTACTGGATTTCATCCTTGGTCATTCTAGACATAAATTGCAACTTGAAGTCTCTAATAATTTAAAAGAGTGCAAGTAGATCTCAGACCTTTAAATCTTGACAAAATAGACCTCAACCTTTTAGTAATATAATAAAGCAGGTCCTTGTGGACATAATCTGGGTAATTATGTGTTAAAATGAATGTCCATTGCACTAGTCTAACTTTATAAAGGACAAATAAACCAATACTTCTACTTTTAATTAAAATGAGTAACGACCATAAGAAAAGTAAAAAGAAAAATTGCAATATTATTGTTCAAAATCAAAGAAGATGAATTTAGATTGAAGTGGATGAAGAGGGAAAAATCAAGCCATAAAGATGGCTTATGCAACCACACAAGCCTTTGAGGCTTGCGGTAGCATATGGATTTTCAAAAAACCAAGGGGTCCAAAAGTTATAATTATACAATCACATAGTTGTAAAATTTGACCGTTGGATTGGGTTTTTTTGAATTTTCTTGTGGTTTTATTAATGAAACATTGCACTTATTGCTTGAGTTGAAACCACTTCGTATGGGATGGTTGGAAATATTTAAATACTTGATGGTGCTCATTCCTAAACATATAAAAAATCATTCCATTATTTCCCCAAAAACTTTGAAGAAATTATCACATATTCAAACTTTGTTTTTCACTTGTTCACTTTGAAGGTCACATTTTGTTTTTGGTGTTCTTCTTTAAACTTGATTATATCTTACAAACTATTTGCCAAATTTAATCCTTAAAAGCATTGTGAATGAGACAAATATCATTTGAAGATAGCGATATATTCTTCGTGTTCAAGTCTTTTTTGATTTATATTCATTCATTTCTTTCCTTTTTGTTCTCCATTACTGTATTTTTATAACAATCTCAAACAACATTTGCATTTATTTCTATAGAGACGAAATCTACACTTGCTAGGTTAATGACCCAAATGGTTACTGAACTTAACAAAAAGTTTTCACGAGATCATTGAATTTTAATAATCACTCAAATCATCAATGAACTTTGCAAAATGTTTCAACGGTCACTGAATTTTGGAAAAAGTTTCTTAGGGGATCACTAATTCAATGATTTACTAAGAAACTTTTTGCAAAATTTAGTAATGAATAAGATGATTTTTAAAGTTTAGTGATTCAGTGAAAACCTTTTGCAAAGTCAAGTGACCCAATGAAATTTTTTTACAAAGTTCAGTGATGATTTGAATGATTTTTAAAGTTCAGTGACCCCATGAATTTTTTTACAAAGTTCAGTGACCATTTGGTTATTAATTCACACTTGATACAATCAAGTTGATGAATTAAATTTTGGGACAGATTTGATGGATCCAATTTTACAAGTGGCAGGACAAACTCAAATTTCTATAATGGCATTTAAGATCTTCTAGGTGCTTGATCCAAAGTTGGAACCAAACCCTGATGCAACAGAAAAGGATATTGAAGAAGTTTGTGCTGAAAGAAAGAAAATGGAAGAAGACGAATTGATGTGTCGCAGTCACATCCTAAATGCTCTTTCGGATTGACTATATGATCTATACACAAATGCTACTTCAGCAAAGGAAATTTAGAACGCACTTGAAAACAAATATAAGGCTAAGGAGGAAGGTACCAAAAAGTTTTTAATTTCAAAATGCTAGATAACATTCATTTGTTGCCTCAAGTATATGAAATGCAAATTATTGTCAAAAAATTAAAAGAGGTAAAAATTGAACTTCCTGAATCTTTCCAAGTGGGAGTGATTATTTATAAACTCCCGGGGTCTTGAAAAGGATATAGGAAGAAGATTCTTTACAATTCTGAAGACTTTCCTATGGAAGACATCCAAAAGCATCTTCTCATAGAGGAGGAGTAGGGCAAGAGATAAGACTGAAAGCTCTTATGATGTATCTTCAAAAGCCAATGTCGTGAATAATGTGTACAACTCCAACAGATACAAAATAAAAGGGAAACATTTTGGTCTAAAAAAGGATCGAGGGAAGTTTAAAAACAAATCCAAGGGACCTTGCTATATTTGTGGAAAATTGGGACACTATGCGAGAGATTGCAGGCATAGAAAATAACAACAGAAAGAAAGACAAGTAAATTTCATTGATGAGATTATCACTACGGTGAGCGAAATCAATGCAATACAAGGAAAAATTCCGTGTTAGTGGTATGACACTTGCACTACAATTCATGTTTGTTATGATAAATCTTTTTTCAAAACCTATCATGACACTGAAGATGGTTAAAAAATTCAAATGGGAAATGAAGGAAGATCAAAAGCAATTGGTAAAGGCAATGTGGAAATCATCTTTACTTCAGGAAAGAAGATCACTTTGACAAATATCCCTTATGTACCAGAAATGAATAGAAATTTAGCAAGTGGAGTTCTATTAGAAAAACCTGGAATTAAATCTATTTTTGAATCTGGAAAACTTGTACTAACCCAAAATGGACATTTTGTTGGAAATGGTTATTTCATTGAAGAAATGTTCAAATTATGTACTTTTGAGAATAATTCTAATAAAATCAAGTCTTTTGCTTATATTACCGATTCATTTAATTTATGATATGGTAGATTAGCACAATAGGAGTTAGCACTAAGAAAAGAATGGTTAAATGCGGATTGATACAATATGAAATTGAAAACTTAGAAAAATGTATCAAGATCAACAAACTTACTTGAACTTATTCATTCCGACATATGTGAGTTGAATGGCATACTAACAAGAGGTGGTAATAGATATTTTATTACTTATATTGATGATTATTCTAGGTATACATATGTACATTTGTTAAAACATAAGGATGCAGCCTTTTGTACATTTAAAATATATAAAAGTTGAAGTTGAAAATCAGTTAAGAAGGTGACTCAAAACTCTAAGAAGTAATAGAGGTGGAGAATATTTTTCTAATAAGTTCAATATATTTTGTGAATAAAATGGAATAGTACATCAATATTCTGCACCACGAACATCGAAATAAAATGTTCTAGCGGAAAGATAGAATAGGACATTCTTAGATATGATAAATGTCATATTATTGAATTCTGAATTACCTTTCACTCTATGGGGTGAAGCCTTACTTAGTACTTGTCATATAGTAAATATAATTCCTATTAAAAAGAATAAGATCTCCCCATATGAAATATGGAAATATAGGAAATCAAATATTAATTATTTCAAAGTCTAGGAGTTTCTTGCTTATTGTAAAAAGACGAATCTCAAGAAAACCAAGTTAGGTCCTAGAGGTATCAAATGTACTTTTGTAAGATGCGCTCTAAATAGTAAGGCCTATAAGTTATTAAACCTTGAATCGGACGTAATAATATAATCAAGGAACGTGGAATTCTTCGAGAATGTATTAGTAGCAAAGATATCTCATAATAATGAAGATGTTTTGAATTCTAGGGTGCCACAAGAAGAGACGTCTACTAGAAATGTTAAAGGTGAACTTCGAAGAAGTAAGGGAACTAGAAACGAAAAAGGTTTAGGATTGGATGAAATAGATTCCAATTTATTTCTTTTTACTTAGTAGAGGGAGACATGAAGGATATTGTAAGAACAATCCCTTATGTTCTTCAAGTAGAAAGTAATCCTAAAACCTATAAGAAAGCAATGTCATCAAGAGATTGTACATTTTGGAAAGAGGCGATAAATAATAAAATAGATTCTATCATTTCAAATAATACTTGGAAAATAGTTGATTTATCGGAGGGTTCCAAAGCCATTAGTTGCAAGTGAGTGTTTAGAAAGAAGTACAATTCCGATGGAACACTCAACACCTACAAAGTTAGATTAGTAGCTAAGGGATATCGTCAAAAGGAAGGAATAGATTACTTTGACACATGCACCTGTGGCTATGATAACCTCGATAAGGATCTTGTTTGCACTAGCATCAATTTATGATTTACATGTTCATTAAATGGATGTCAAGATGACATTCTTAAATGGAGATCTCGAAGATGAGGTTTATATGGAACAACTAGAAGGCTGAAAAATGAACATAAAGTGTGCAAACTAATCGAATCTTTACATCGATCAAAACAAGCCCCTAAAAAGTAGCATGAGAAATTTGACTTTAAAATAATGTCAAATGTTTTTAGTCATAATTTTGTAGACAAATGGCTTTACACTAAAGTAAATGATAGTATAATTACTTTAATATGTCTATACGTTGATGATATGCGATCATCAGCAACAATATAGATGGGATCAAAGCAACGAAGAGGTTTCTGTCCTCCATGTTTAAAATGAAAGATCTTAGACAGGTGGATACTATCCTTGATATCAAAGTTATAAGAGATAGTGGGGGGGGGGGTTTACATTGAGTTAATCACATTATATTGAAAATGTAATAAATAAGTTCAAACACTTAAACGTCAAGGAGGCCAATACCCCGTTTGATCCAAGTATCAAACTGACAAAAAATGATTGAAGAACAATAGCTCTAATAGAATATGCAAGTGCAATTAGAAGTCTTATGTATGCGGCACAATGTACAAGACCTAATGTAGCATTTGCTATGAGTAAACTAAGTAGGTTTACTAGCAATCCAAGTTCCAAACATTGGAAGGCTATTGGGAGGGTTCTTAGTTACTTAAAGAACACCAACAACCTTGGACTACAATATGCAAAGTACCCTAAAATCTTGGAAGGATATACTGACACTAGTTGGATATCAAGTACGGGAGAAAATAAGTTCACTTCAGGTTGGGTATTTACTCTTGGAAGAGGTGTAGTTTCTTGGAAATCTAAGAAACAAACATGCATTACTCATTCAACAATGAAGTTGGAGTTTGTAGCATTGGTCGAAACTGAAAAAGAAGCTGAGTGGCTAAGAGATTTATTATATGAAATTCCTTTATATATCAATGATATTTCTTCAGTATCTATTTTATGTGATAGTCAAGCTACTCTCTCTCAAGCATACAACGAAGTGTATAATGAAAAATCTAGACACATGAGTCTAACACACTGGATAATTTCTCTTACACATGTTAAGTCTAGTAAAAATTTAGCTGATCCATTTACTAAACCTCCCATGAGATAATTAGTAAGATTGATATCAAGTAGGATGTGATTGAATCTCATCAAATGGATCTACCAATGATAGCAATTGTACCGAAAGTATACTAAACAAGTATAATTAAGTTTAAGGGATAATAACAAATTATTCGATAAGTGGATAGATTTCAACATTAGTAAATTATTAAACCCTATCTTTGGTAAATAGTGTTGGTTGTTACTCTTGAAGGGATGAGTTATAATTATTAAACTCATAATGATGATTAGTACGAGGTACAAGTATTTCTTAAAGTAACAAAGATACTAAAAGAATTTCACCTATGTGAATTTCGAGGTGGTGCCACCTCATTAGAGAGTTATAGTTTTTCTCTCTTTAAAAGTCCAATGAAAAAGGATAAGTGTAAGGTCATATTAGCACTAAGTGAGTTAGAGGAACTTGTGAAAATTTAATACTTATGTGTGTGATTTCATCGGCATTGTCACAAAGAATAACTGGTCAGCTTCATAGCTACTTGAAATTTCAATAATGCTTTATGAGATTTTACATTATGGTTAGATTCAAATAGAAAGATATCTAATTTTTATACATGAATGTTGATATTTGATTAACACTGATTTTAAACAAGTGGGAATTGTTATAATATTGTTGTTTAAAATTAAAGAAGATGAATTTAGATTGAAGTAGATGAAGTGGGAAAAATTGAGCCATAAAGATGGCTTATACGGTCGCATAAGCCTTTGAGACTTGCAATCGCATATGGATTTTCAGGAAACTAAAGGGGTCAAAAGCTATTACTATGTGACCGCATAGTTATAGCTTACGCGGTTGCATAGATATAAAATTCGATCGTTTGTTGGGTTTTTTGAATTTTTTGGTGGTTTTATTAATGAAACATTGCACCTCTTTGCTTTGAGTTGAAACCACTTCTTATGGATGATTGGAAATCTATAAATACTTGATGGTGTTCACCCCTAAACATATGAAAAATCATTCCATTATTCTCTCAAAAACTTAGAAGAAATTATCACATATTCAAACTTTCTTTTTCACTTGTTCACTTTGAAGATCATTTTTCGCTTTTGGTGTTCCTTTTTAAGCTTGATTATATCCTACATACTATTTGCCAAATTTAATCCGTAAAAGCATTTTTTAAGAAGGCAAATATCGTTTGAGGACAACAATAAATTTTTCGTGTTCAAGTCCTCTTCAATTTATATTCATTCATTTCTTCCCTTTTTGTTCTCTATTGCTGCATTTTTATAACAAGAAACTCAAAAAATAAAGAATAATCTTGAAAAAAAATTTTAATCTTTCACAATATCCACCCCCGAACAAGTAAAATCCCACATGACCATGATAACTGCAAGGAAAATTCAATGAATTTGCAATAAGTTGGAATTGGCGATGATTCGCTAAATTAATAATAATAAAAAAAATGATTGTAATGCAAAGATTTGAAGGTTAGGATATATTTAAATTCTCCACAGAAGGATAGGGACCTCCATTGCAATTTTTTTTTTTGTTTTTTGTTTTTTGGTTTTAACTGTGTGACTCTCAGTGAAACTATTATTACCTCTAGTGTTTAAATAGGTAAGAAAAGCTTTGACAAAGAAATTTTGCACATATTTACGTGACAATGGGTATAAAAAAGCGTTTGATTGAAAAAACAAATTGAAAAGTTAATGTCAAAATCAACAATTTAGTACTACAGGTACATAAGTACATAGAGGTGTCCATAATGTCA
>NC_036257.1:10890641-10893679 GCF_002742605.1 Olea europaea var. sylvestris | reverse complement strand
CTCTATGTTTTGTCCGAAAAATTCCACAGAATAGCCCCAAATTTCATAAATTGATGAAATAATTCTTCGTGTTTTTATTTGTTATTGGAGAAGCTGCGTAAGTTGTGGGCAGAATTTGAATTGTGAATTTTATTATCTGTATGGTTCAATCTTCTTTACTTTGACGGTATCCGTAGAAAATGCTCGTCGGTGATACAGCACGCCCAATCTGCAAGTTAGTCTCCCATTTTTGTCGGACCCAATTTTCGCCATGTCAAGGTCTGTTAAGATTTCTTTTTCTTGATTTCTTTGTTCACCCTTTTCGTAATAATTTGAACATTCAGTAGGATTTATTTTGCTATACTGTGAAGTTGTTGTATATTGAGCATGATCTTTTTCTTGGGAGGTATATCGTATAATTAATCTATTTGGGTTACTCTGTGCTCTTGCTCTTTCTATATTGGCAAGAACTCTGGTGTTTTACTAGACTTTCTTTGATGGGCATCATGTAGTGCTTCTAGATAGTGATCCAAATTCCAGTGGTGGTGAGAGGATGGGTCAGCTCAACAGATAAAAAATTACATGATAACAGTAGGATCTAAAGTCTCATTGGCAGAAAGGTTTGGCAGTTCGACGTCAACTCTTGGCCGCCTGGGGTTGTAGTTTCAAGGGCAGAAACTTCAAGTCCAATTACTAATAACTTTAATAATTAATGAGAATGTTTGATTGTTGTATCATGGTTTTGACTTACCTGATACTCCATTGTCTTATATACTCTATTCCATTAACATGATTTTTGAAGGAACAGCTTTTGGTGCTGCTTGCATGGTTCTTTGGACCTGACATGGAGAAGATTTCAATCTAATTTATTATCTGGAAAGCATGAATGACAATATGGTTATGTTAAGATAGGGAACTTATACTTTTTTCGATAGCTTGAACTTCATCTGATAACTAAATGTAACTGCTAATGATTGAAACATGAACTTTCTTTATCATTTTTAAATAGTATTTAATGTATATTAATACTATTAAAATGAAAATGAGGTTAGAACCATATATGTTTTTCTTTAAAATATTCAGAAAATAAAATTTTATTAGGCGTTTATCATTGGACGGCTTATGGGGTTGCAGATTCTTGACATTTGGGAATATTAAGAGAGTTTCACAATCTTTGCTCGCAAAACAGTATCGTAACTGTTCAGAAGGGTTAAAATATGGAGCCCTTGTCAGACCTGGGTTATGTTCTCCTCAATACAGAATATACTTGCAATCTATGTTCCCTGGTAGTGGTAGGAGACATACTTGGAATCCTACACGTGAAATGAGAAAATGTCTCTGCAATGGGTTTGTCAGGAATTATTCAGCTATCCCAGCCAATAATACTATAGCCCATCGTGCTCAAGTTGCTTGGAAGAGGTTGGCACAGAAGTCTTTACATCGTGGCCAATCTTGTCTTCCCATAAACAAGATCGCTCAGGCAGTTAGCTTGGCGTTGAGCCATTCTTATTTGCTTGTTCCTGGTATATTTGCGGTAACACGTGGAAACCAATTAGCATGGGCACAGTCTGTGCCGGACACAGATATCTTTCTGCCAAGGAATACTTTATACACGCATGCACAGGATGGGCATCTTTTCTTGACCTCATTGATCCTATCAATATTCGAAGGCTTTTTCTTGTTGCTGAGAGTGTTGTTTTTGTCATTTCTGTTCACGCCAAGCATTGTGATGGCTCCATTTGCAGATAGTTTTGGACCTCGGTTCAGGAAATTATGGCTTCAGGTTGTTCATCAAACACTAGAAAGGGCAGGTCCTGCGTTCATAAAATGGGGCCAGTGGGCAGCCACACGGCCAGATCTCTTTCCTAGAGACCTGTGCACTGAACTTTCCAAGCTTCACACGAAAGCACCTGAACATAGCTTTGCCTACACGAAAAAGACAATTGAAAGAGCTTTCCGTCGTAAGATTTCTGAAATTTTTGATGACTTTGAGGAAAAACCTGTGGCATCTGGAAGTATAGCCCAAGTGCATCGAGCTTCTCTGCGGTCTCGGTACCGTGGTCGTGAGATGAAACCAATGCTAGTTGCAGTGAAGGTGAGACACCCAGGAGTTGGAGAGTCAATAAAAAGAGATTTTGAGATAATTAATATAATGGCAAAAATTTCTAGATACATTCCTGCTCTGAATTGGTTGAGATTGGATGAAAGTGTCCAGCAGTTTGCAGTTTTCATGATGTCTCAAATTGATCTTGCCCGAGAAGCTGCCCACTTGAGCCGCTTCATATACAATTTTCGCAGATGGAAAGACGTTTCTTTCCCCAGGCCTGTATATCCACTGGTCCATCCTGCTGTTTTGGTGGAAACATTTGAGGATGGGGAAAGTGTTTCCCGCTATGTTGATGATATCGAGGGGAATGAACGAATCAAAAGTGCTCTCGCCCACATTGGGACCCATGCACTGCTGAAGATGCTACTGGTACCATATATGATCCTTTTTCTTCTTGTATTTGATCTATCTTATGCTTTATAAGTTGGTTACAATGCATAAATCCCTTCTTTGGTGTGCTATGGCCACTATGCTATTGCTGAAACTTCAGCCCCTTTCTGCATGTGATGAGTGTTGTTGATTTGGCTAGACTGATTATTTTATGTGATTTGGTAGGCACATTGTTGGCACCATTTTGTGATATGTTGCTTGTGGTATTCCAAAATTAAGCTAAAATTGGGTATATCTCAGTTTCATCTTACCACAACTGTTTTATTTCAGCCTATAATGTCATAACATTTAATGTTTGGTATTGTCAAGTAACGTAAATTTTCCTGATACGAAGGACACAGATATCCATCCACAACTAATCCAATGTAAGATCAATATAACATGTTATGCTTGTTGTCTGGGTAACAGGGCTAAATATATTATTAGGTAATATGCTCTATTTCATTGTAGGAAATACTGATTGGTCAGACTTGAGTTTAACGACTTGAAACTCAATTGTATCTAAGGGTGTGTTTGAGCCTCATTTTTTGAAAGACTAGGTCTTGTAATATTGATTTTTTTT
>NC_036257.1:10886359-10889810 GCF_002742605.1 Olea europaea var. sylvestris | reverse complement strand
TTTTTTTTCCGGAGAATGTGATAAAATATTTGATCAATCAAAATTTTTTTTTCCGAGAATATGTGCTTATAAAGCAACAAAATATTTTAGGTTTAGCCTTCGAGAACGCGGACACAGGTGGTGCATGGTTGTCGTCAGCTCGTGCCGTAAGGTGTTGGATTAAGTCTCGCAACGAGCACAAGTGTAAAATTATTTTATTGGAAAAATGTATGGTTGAAAATGAGTTTGGGGAAAATGAATTTTTTTTTATAATGGGGCTCAAACATTTGCTAGGTTAAGTGTTTGCTCTTATAAAGAAGTTGGTAATATTTACATTGTTGTACAGTGTCTGTAGTCTAAAATACCCAATTTTTTTGCTTGAGGATATATATATATATATATATATATGGCCTCATTTGGCCCCCATTATTCTAATTTATAATTTTTGGAATGGTACTTTTTTGAAAAATGTATGGTTGAAAAAGAATGAAAAGTTTTCGATTTACGTGTAATATTATTTTATGAAAGATTATGTGGTTGAAAATAAGAGAGAAAATTATAGCCCCCGTTTGAGCCCCATTACCTGAAAATGAAAATGGGGGGAATAATATTTTTTAGAAAAATGAGTAGTTGAAAAAGAAGATTTTTTTTTCGATTTACGTGTAATATTATTTTATGGAAGATTGTGGTTGAAAATAGGAGAGAGAAAAATGTAATGTAATTTAATTTAATGATGATCAAACGGGGGCATAATTTGAAATAATGGGGCCCTACGGGAGCTATATATAACTCCTGATAAATGGTTCGGTCTGATTTTGGTGCCCATTTAGGGACTAAACAGACTCCATATGTTGATTTGAAATACTGATAAGGTCAATACTAGTCCATTCAAATTCTAAAAAACCCCAAAATAAAAAGATCTTCTCCTTACTCAAGTTCCCAGTAAAGACCAGCAAGATTTCATTTATTCCTTTTTATTTAGATTTTCTTAGAAAGGATATCCTGAATCGTAGAACTATAATGAAATATACGATCAATTAACATTTATCGAATTTGAAAAAGAGCCAGTTCAATCCTCTTATCTTGTTTTCTTGAACCGAAAAATCCATGAATCGTGATTTGATGCATATAGATATAAATGGTCCAATGAGAGCAAGAATTTTTAGGAGCATTTGAAGCATTTAGTTTAGAAGCAGAAGAGCAATTTACAAGTAGTGTTCGATCAATTATGTATTAATCAATATTCGATTGATTGGTTTGAGGTCATCGAGATAAAATATTTGTCTAAACCACTTCATTTCTTTTTGTCCAAATCACTTCTTTTTCAATCCTTTTTCTTTCAATTATTTGTTCTGCTTCAAACGATTCCCGTGAGTAATTTTATAGGAATAATTTTGATTTCGGACTGAACCAACCCAATCGGTTAGTTACAAGCAAACAAAATGAATAAATGAAAATTAGAATATTTTATATTTTGAATACATTTTATTTTATAGGGCTCTAGGGCTATACGGACTTGAACTGTAGACCTTCTCGATAAGATAATTAAGCTTATTATTATCAAAATAGCCTTCTCGAGATTGAAAAAGAAACTATTCATACTCATAAGTCAAGTTGGATAACTCTCAAATAGCTTAAAGGAAAAAATCTTTCATAAATTTCATTTATTGAGTGGTCTCTACCCCCTTTTGTGTGCGTCGTTTAAAACTCTATTTTGATTATTTTAAAAAACCTTTTGTTGGAGTTGGATTGATGCAAAAACTACTTTTTTGTACAACCTAGTGTAGATTCATATCTCAATACAAAAAGAACTTTGATCGATTTTTGAGTCTATTTATAAGAGGAGATTCTATAAAAAATGCCATCAAATATTGTGCTTTTTCCTGGATACTTGGGTTCAAATGCCCATGGATTCGCTGTTTGCTTACTGGTTTCATATAATTCAAAAAACACTAGGTTTCCACCAAGCTACTGCTATATTTCATTGGGAATTGATGATCTTTTAACAATATAGTTGCTTTAATAGGTGTAATTGCTATAGCTCGTCAATAATGAATCTTTAAAGCTAGGAATTCCATTCAAATAAAGTCAAAGGAAATGAATGTTATAATACTTTAATTTGAGTTCCTGACTATATATATGCACACTTCAACTTGAAACTTATTTTTAGTGAAATAAAATTGTTGGCTGAATTCTCAATGACATAGGGTATTATTTATGATTAACACTGTACCTGCTATCTTGGAGGTCAGGGTTGGGTAATTTTTTTGCCTGTTTTCCATATTTGAGAGGTTAGATTTAGTGATCTAGAAATAATAATAGTTTCTTTATGCATGTTATGAAACTAACATGATATCTCAGTTTCTGGAGATAAATTGCTCCATTACTATTATATATGAGGAGATTCCAGATCACCCAGGTCTCATATTTCCACTATTAATTTAAGATGAAACTAAATGCACCAATGCAAAGGTATACCCGCGGCCATGAAAATGAAAAATAAATGGATAGTTCCATTTTCTGATGTTCTTCTTTTTCCTTGTCAGGTAGACAACTTTGTTCACGCTGACATGCATCCTGGAAATATCCTTGTCCGTGTAGCTCGAAGCAAACCGTCTCGTAAACGGCTATTCAAAACCAAACCTCATGTTATTTTCCTTGATGTGGGCATGACTGCTGAACTCTCTAAGAGTGACCGGATAAATTTACTAGAGTTTTTTAAGGCTGTTGCTCGTAGAGATGGCAAAACAGCGGCAGAGTGCACACTAAGATTATCAAAGAAACAGAACTGCCCTGAACCAGAGGCGTTTATTCAGGTGAATTTTAAGTACCTAATGGTATCAGAACCAGTTGTGGCCCTATAGATGGAGTTTGTGGCCGTGTAGTTTTTTATAAAATGAATAAGTAACTCAAAAATGTGATTTTACTTTGCAAACTCCGGCAAGGATGAAGCTGTTTTTTTTGTTTATTGAGGAAGAAATTTTGGGGGTGGGAGTGGTGGTGGTGGTGAAGTTTTTGTGTTTTTCCTCTGGAATTATTTATTTTATGATTGAATATGCAGATGAGTTCTTCTAGTCTTTGTTTCTATTTTTTGGTTTTCTTTGTTATGTTTCTTATCAGATGTCTCTGTCCTGGTTTTCATTTTTAGATCTGTTTACCTAAAAAGATTATGATTAGCTTATTGCTGTGCAAATTCAAAATTTTAAAATTTAAATCTTGAATGCATGATTGTGTTTAACATTGAGTCCTTTGCTTTAACAGGAAGTGAAAGTATCATTTGATTTTTGGGGTACTCCAGAGGGGGATTTTGTCCATCCTGCTGACTGCATGCAGCAATTACTGGAACAAGTTAGGCGTCATAAAGTGAACATTGATGGCAATGTTTGCACGGTGATGGTAACAGTTTTGGTTCTTGAGGTACCGCTGCATTTTCATTAATTCTATTACACACGTGAATATGAAGAAGTCCATG
>NC_036257.1:10861655-10886326 GCF_002742605.1 Olea europaea var. sylvestris | reverse complement strand
TTTTTTACAACAGAAAAAAAAAAAAAGGAAGGGAAAAAAAAAAAAAAAAAAAAAAAAAATATATATATATATATATATATATATATATATATGCGCTTGATTCTGGTAAACATGTTATGAGCTTTTAGTTCTTGAATGGAACAAAGCTTTTGCCACAGAGTTCGGCTAAGCTTAAAAAATTACCTTTTTTGTTTAAAACGTTTGGATAACTTAACCAATAGGTAAAAGTTAATTATTTTTGAATTATTTACTTATAACCTTTTTATGCTTAATTGAACATGACAGTAATTTTTTTTTGCATCTTCGTTCTCTTTTACCCTTTTCATTCTGGGGTTGTCAGTCGAAATGTTGTAATACGCATATCATTTTCTTTTAGTATTAATCGATTCAATCCTTGTGATTTTTCATTTTTCATTGCTTTTATCCATAGGGTTGGCAGCGGAAGCTTGATCCAGATTACGATGTGATGCATACACTACAAACGTTGCTCCTAAAAGCAGACTGGGCAAAGTCACTTTCTTACACAATCGAAGGACTCATGGCCCCGTGAATAAGAGCCTTAAGACTTCTCTGCAAGTACATTCTAACAATTTTGTCAGTGTAGAACATATTAACTGTACATCACCCCACACAAATATTATTGTCTTTGACACAATTTGTTTTCAGCTAGTTCCCAATATGAGACCATATTTCGTGTATTTGTTCTTAAACTACTCTCCAGTGTTGGCTGACAAGCTATGAAGCCGGTGTAATAAATAAAAACACCTCAGTGATTCTTTGATTTCAAATTCTATCTGCTGTCATCTTTCAACATTATGGTGCCTCTGTTTTCTAGTGGTTAACTTAGTCAAAATGATGCCTTTTCTGTTTTTGTTCGTTGGAATTTAGTCAAAAGAATAGAGGCAAAGTGATCTCCAAATCGAAAACATAGTACAATGCATATGAGAACCTTCATTCTGCTGTATTGAAAGTTTTATTTGCCAGCCAAATAATTTACAGTGTAATCCTTATATCCACTAAACAGAATGCTGCCTACTCGGAACTTCCCATTACCGATAATCCACAACCAATGTAGAGCTATGTTCACGAAATTATTTCTTTCGATTTAAAATTATCGCAAGTGTACGGTTCGTTAACAAGTAATAAAGTGGATTAAATGAGTTCGAATATTGTCTCACAGAAATTGATTAGTTCAATTTTACCTATCGTCGCCTTAATCGAAACAATAGAAATTCTTGATATTTTCGCTAACTAAATTATGATTTAATAACCTACTTATAAATATAAAGTCTAGATTAAATGCGTGATTATAACTAAATGCAAGTTTTATAAAAATATGATAACGAAATGCGTAATAGGATCTCGAATCCCCTTATATCAATTCCTTTTAATCCGAATTTTATAAAATTGACAACACGATTCAATTATGAAGACCAATATTCCTAATTTGTTGAACAATCTCTCTCGAGTAGAATTAAACATATTTTTACATGCGATCTGACTATATTTCTATGACGGATGCGAACATATAAAAATGCATTAAAGATTTATGAATACTTAAAGATCACGTAAAGTATAGCGGCATATTTCTATCCCCTATCGAACTTTACGGCAATTAACATAATGTCTAACTTATTTTCCATCTTTCGAGGGTAAAACAAGCCACAAAATTCATACAACTATTGCGCACATAATTGTAGAGAAAATAAAATTCATGCCAATAATTCAATAATTAAAAATATGTTTTAACGTTAAATTAATAAAATTCAAGATTAAGGGTTCATAATATAAGGTTAATCGCAAATCCTAGCACATGAAAATCTAGCCTAACATAATGGGAAATAAAGAAAAACAATAATTAAAACCAAGGAAGAACATCACCCAATTGATTCTTGAAGTGAAATATTGAATCTTGGAGTGGATTGCCTTTTTTTTTTTTTTTTGCCTTGTTCTTCCTCTCCAAATCCTCCAAAATTGTGTATAATTACCCCTTCTTATGTTTCAAGGTCGTTTCATATTTATTGGGGACGGAATTAGGTGAAGGAAGTCGTCTAAACCCTTACTAAATCGTGTTTGAGTCGAATAAGGAAACTTGAGATTTCGTCACATTTTTATACCATGTGACCGCATGGTATAAAGCCATGCTACCGCATGGTTCAGAAGTTTCAACCTAGATTTTTCTCTGTATTGCCCTCTGCGACCGCAAGGAATTATAACCATGCGACCGCATGGTTATAGAAATTTTTCCGTCACGCAGCTTTCAATATTTTGATCGTAACTTTCCCTCTCGATCTCCGATTGAAATGTTTCAAAGTGCATTGAGAAGAAAACTCAAAGATATATACTTTTGATAGAAATAGGATTCCTCAAATTCTGATATTTACTATGTCAAAAATGGATCTCAAGTAGAGACTAAAAATCACGAGCATAGTTTTTTCGCCTGAAAGTTGATACTTGATAATACTTCGACCATATTTCACCTCTTGACTCTTTTCCTCATCCGATTGACCTCTAACACTCTTGAATCTTCATTCCATTTCTCGTCTCATCTATGGATTATTTGCAACTTGGTCCCCGAACTTTCAATCTGATTCATTTTAGTCATTTTTCGGCTCTTTTCTCCTGAATTCCACAATTTTCATAGAAACACCTACATTGCATGAATTCAACAAGATTAAATCACAATTTAAACATTTTGCTTGTAATTAAGTTATGTTTGTGATCTAAATAAGTGTGCAAAAACACACATATCAAACCCTCCAAACTTGAACTATTGTTTGTCCTCAAATAAGATAGTGACTTAATTCTGAACAAACATGGCTTAATACCCTGCCGTGGCTCAGGATTGGACTAAGTATTTGACTTTATGAAAATTTATCAGTGCAAAAATGACATCAACTTTTACCTGTTAAATGCATGCTTGACGTGTGTGTGTGAATTCATGCAAACATATTAGGTTCATGATGAATTTGAGTCCCGACCCAAGTAGTCAAATGTATCCTTACTCGCTCGAGAGATACAGAACCCCTCCAAATTTATTTTTTTTCACTCAATTATCCCGAGATTGTGTTTTAAGATTAGGAATTTACATAGCTGTAGTTCTCACCCTCTCGTAGTTTGGATTAATCTCACTATCACAAGTTTACATTTCAACAAGTGAATGCTCTTTCAAGTTTGATTGCTCCGACACTCAAGATTAAAATAAGTTACTTGCCTCGCCTCAAAGGTATAATTTCTTCAACCAAATGTCTAAGAGATTTTCTTCATGTTATTGTCTTTCTTTTGTTTTTCTCACTCTCCAATTTTTTTTTTTTTAATATATCATCTTCTCATTTGCTTTCTATATAACCACTTTAGC
This sequence comes from Olea europaea var. sylvestris, assembly GCF_002742605.1. Taxonomy (NCBI): domain Eukaryota; kingdom Viridiplantae; phylum Streptophyta; class Magnoliopsida; order Lamiales; family Oleaceae; genus Olea; species Olea europaea. The sequence goes on along the minus strand of NC_036257.1, from coordinate 10,882,968 downwards.
GAGTTTTAGGTTGGTTTTAGGGTACCAGGTTTTAAACCCTTGCAGGCTTATTCACTCAAGTTATAAAGGCTCGATCAGATGATTTTTTATCAACCTTTTTCCCTCTTGCTTTCTATATGACCCTTTTAGTGAGCTTTAGGCCGGTGACTCCCAAACCAGTTGACTTTAGGGCACTAAATTTTGAAATATCCTTATAGGCTTACTTGCTCGAGTCATAAAGGCATGAAAATAAGTGTCTTATTCTCACAAATTTATTTTATGCTCTTATTGTTCTAGACATTTAGTTTCCAAAATCAACCCCTAATTTAAGATTTTTACCTAATCTTCACCTCACTGGTCTAGGCAATCCACACAATAAAATTCATGCACGGAGCCCCCGCTTATCTCAATGTTCCCCTATAATAGCTCAACCATCACCAACTGTTTTAAGATAGTTTACGGGTTAATTCAATAGAGGGTTATCATTCTTTTCCTATTTTATGCTCAAAATCCAGTCATTCATCTAACATGTCAAGCATGAATAGCGTGCACAGATAATGTCAAGTGTTGCATCAACAAGTATCAGTTAGTCTAATTAACACAAGATCCAAAGTTTTGCAGTTTAAACAAGTTCAATAATAACATCATAGCTAACAAGGTTATCAAACCCATACAAGCATGCAAGAATGGAAATACAACAAACTGAATAAAAGGCAAAAAATATTTTTTTTAAAATTCTCGACAGGCACACGAATTGCAACAATTAAACATAGTTGTTGATAAATATAGCCAAAATGACGAAATTATGTTCGTGTCCAAGATTATGTCACCCACCCCTAAACATAGATAATACATTGTCCTCAATGTGAAGATGAAATAAAAGTGTAAACAGACATAATTAAAGGACAATAATAAACTTAAGCGCAAGATTGTGTATAAGTACTCCCCTGATCAAGATGGAGGTAGTTAATGAAAATTGGGACCAGCAGTACTCTCTCTCAGTGGTGGAGCTGTGACGTTCTTTTTGACGGCATTTTGTAAAAGTGTAAAGTATGCGTATTAGTCCACCTGGTGTAAACAGATGCAACTGAGGTAAGAAATAACCTACGTAGTGCACAAATCCCCCAAACTTGCTTCAATGTGTACATTGTTGGTATGCAGAATGCATAATTTATGTCTCAACATAGGGTTTATATTTCAAAAATGTGAATTACCAACGTAACTTCGCTCAAAACATGCACTTTGTTCAATTTGATACATGACTGACTAAAATAGGACTTCAACCTCATGACTCGTGCTCGGTGCATTGGAACTCCTGTGGACCATGCCTAGACTTTATGTGAGAGGGATGTATGATCGATGACCTAAAACTATTGATAAATCAAAAAAATGAAAATTTCCTAAACTATTGCAAACTCAAGTAAATGAAAGGATAGCAACGTTGGGTTGCCTCCCAACTAGCGCTATTTTATAGTCGATAGCTCAACTTTTGGCATAGGTATTGTATGGCACTTTAAATATGGCTTGGGAGGTCCTGCATAGTTTGCTCAATATGGTCTTGTTCCGCACTGTAGTTATCCTTCGAATTTCATCCCTGTCTTTCTCCAAGTGATTTGTCATTCTCTCCTCATCCATATGAAATCCCACATCGAAATCCTTAATCTCCTTTGAATCGATAAGAACGGATGGAGAGTGTACTATACATGCCTCATAAATGTTTGGATGTTTCTTCAACTTAAAATTATAGGGGATTCCTATGTCAAGCACTTCAATCTGGAAACAGTTTTCAGGCTCGTTGGGGTTATTTCATTGCCTTGAAAACATTAAAAGAGACTTGTTCGTCCCTAGTCTTAGAGTTAATTGTCCTTGCTGCACATCTATGAGGACTCTTGCAGTAGCCAAAAATGGTCATTCCAATATGATAGGCACGTCCTTGTCTTCTTCCATATCCAAAATCAAGAAGTCTGTTGGGAATATGAGTTTATCCACTTTGACCAATATATCTTCAATAATTCCTCGTGGATGTATAAGTGATCGATCAGCTAGTTGTAGAGTTACTGTGGTTGCCTTAGGCTCTCCCAATCCTAGTTTCCTGAAAATAGAGAGTAGCATCAAGTTAATACTCGCACCGAGATCACACAATACTTTATCAAAATAAAAATCACCAATTGTGCAAGGGACAATGAAACTCCCTGGATCTTTTAGTTTTGGTGGGAGCTTTTTCTGGATTCTGGCACTGCATTCCTCCGTAAGCATTACTGTCTCGTGGTTTTCTAGCTTACATTTGTTTGATATAATATCTTTGAGAAACTTCGTATAGCTAGGCATTTGGAATAGTGCATCGGCTAGTGGGATGTTGATATGGAGCTTTTTGAAGACTTCTAGGAATTTTTTGTACTGTTGCTCCAATTTTTGCTTCTTCAACCACTGTGGAAAAGGAACCGGAGGCTCATAGGGGTTGACTGTGACTTTGGCCTTATCCTGTGACTTTTCTGAATTTTCCTTTGGAGTTGATTCCTTTACAACAGTCTTTTCTTCAGCAGGGGAAAATGTCTCTCCAGTTACACCCGGTCTCTTGACATGGGTTTCAGGCAGTTGTACTCCACTTCGAGTTGTAATGGCCTTGGCTTGCTCTTTGGGATTGATTTCTGTATTACTCTGCAAGTTACCTGGTGTTCTGCCAGTCAATGCTATGACCAACTGCCCCATCTGAGTTTCCAAATTTCTGATCGCTGCATTTTGATTTTGAATTGTAGGTTCGGCTTTCTCCATGACTTTTCCTATCATATCTTCCAATTAAGGCCTCTTCTCTTATTGTTGAAATTGTCCCTGTGGCCTATTTTGATTCTGGTTACTCCAAGGGAAGTTGGGATGCTTCATCCAACTGGGATTGAAAGTTTCTCCATATTGATTGTGTTGTTGGCATTGTCTCCACTGTGCATAGTCTACTTGCTCAATTCCTTGCATGAGTATTGGGTATTCTGATGTTTTATGCTCAGCTCCACATTTCTCACAATTGCTTTTCTTAGCTTGTGCTGCTTGTGATATGCTTTTCACCTTGTGATACAAAGAGTCGATTTTTGCAGATATTGTTGAATAAGTATCCACCTCGTAGACACCTAGAGTTTTCCTTGGAATTGCTCTCTCAGAAGACCACATGGCTGATGTGGTAGCCATTCTCTCAAATAATTCTAATGCCCTATCAACTGTTCATGTGGATATTGAGCCATCTGATGCTGAATTCCACCATACTCTTGTGGTATGGAAGTAACCCTGTGTAGAAGAATCAGATTTGAGTCTTTTTATCAAACCCATGTTAAGGGCACTTCTGGAACATGTTTTTGAATATGTTCTAAGTTTCGTCAAATGATTCGATTTCTCCTTGACTGAATACTGATATGTCATGTCTCAACTTCACTATCTTGGTTGGGGAGAAAAACTTTGTGCAGAATTTGTGTACCAACTTGTTCCATGTAGTGATACTTGCAACCGGAAGTGAATCCAACCATTCAAGTGCTTTGTCTCGCAGCGTATGTGGAAACAGCCTTAGCCTAATAGCGTCGTCCGAAATTCCTTGGTATCTGAAATGTTAACACATATCCAAAAATCGAGATATGTGTGTATGTGGATTCTCCTCGACTTTGCCATAAAACTGGTGTCCATTTTGAAATAGCTGTATCACATTGGTCTTCAACTGAAAATTTGGCTACCCAAACGGTGGATACACTATGCTGGATTGACTTTGAATTACTTGAGGAGTGATGAGTTTGTTTCACTCATGATTTTCGCACAATTTTAGCTTGATTAAATGCTAGATTTTATGAGTATAGAAAGTTTTTGATGTGTTTGTTAGTGTTGTTTTGAAAATAAGGAGAAGCGATGTGAAAAGAAGTATTAAAGTGGACGAAGAGGCCAAAAACACAGAATTGGGGCAGAAAGACGGCGCTTAGGCGCTGCACTCATAGCGCCTAGGTGCTACGAAACGAAAAAAGATGAAATTTGAACCCGAGAGGTAGCGCCTAGGCGCCACAACCATAGTATAGCGCCTAGGCGCTGTCTTGTAGTGCCTAGGCGCTGCGATTGGCGATATAGGGCACGTTTTTTGAGCCGTTTTTAAATCCATAAAAACCCTACTTCTACATAAAAACGGAGAGGCACCTATAAATACATCTTCCTCATACTTTTGAGGGGTTCTTGACATATTGGAGAGAAAACAACAAGAAGGGAGATTCAAAGGAGAAATTCAAAAAGATTAACACCAAGAATTGAAGATTGGAAGCATTTATTGGAAGAGGAAGGAGATCTTGGTGCAAGAATTCCACTTTTTCTTCTACATCTTTATTTCAAACTCATGTATTCTAAGACAAATTCCTTCTTTTCTTCTTGTATTATGAGTAGCTAAATTCATTGTTAGGGGAAATAATGTAACCAATTGGGACCTTTTACATTTTCTTATTAAGACTTTCAGTTTTTAATTCTTCCATGTGTTGATTTTGCTATGGGTTGAATGCATTAAATTACCTGATCAATAATTTGATGATTTTTGTGAATTCTTTACAAATAGAGATATGAGTTTGGGATTTAGACCGAGTAGTAAAATCCAATATGTTGGTATAACGAGTAGAGATACCTATACCATTTATTGCGGTCATAATTGAATTCCTAAAACATAGAACTCGTTTAACTAAGTTGAATTTGCATAGAGATATGAAATTTAATTAGTTAAATAGGCTCAATGAGAACTCAAGAGGGGTAAATTGAATACAATAGGAGAATTCGACCGGGCGCTACATTAGAATTGAGTTTTAATTTGAAATGTAAAGGTGATCAATTGGTGAAGTTATTCTTCCCTAACATCCATTCATTATTTGATTCTCCAACAAATCGTGTGAACATTCATTTATTTTCTAGAATTTAGATTAAAGCCCAGATTTTATAACCTTTGATTTATATTCATCAAATAGTATTTAAAGAAAGATTAAATTAAGTGCTAGAAAATAGTCCTTGTGAGATCGATAACCTGACTTTTAGGTCCACTATTACTTGTTACGGGTCGTACACTTGTGAAATAAAATTTTACAACAAGGAGTCAAGAAATCTCCTAGAATCTCATTTCCTTCATCCATTGCATCTCTTTCATTAGCTTGAATAATGAGATTGTTTAGTTCGTTAGCCATTTGTACTTGTGCTTCTCGGTGATCTCTTTGTAGTCGATGAAATGTGAGCCCGATTTCAAGATTAGCTGCATGCAAATCTGAGAAACAAAACCAGTACGAGCACTGAGATTCAGAAAATTTAAATAACTAAACACAAATAAGGTATAATAACCTAAATAAAAATAAAAATAAAATTATACTGGCAAAATAAAAATTGAAGTTCGAATTAGTGTCTTGAGAAATAAAATTAAACTAAACTCAATCCCCGACAACGTCGCCAAAAACTTATTCACGAAATTATTTCTTTCGATTTAAAACTACCGCAAGTGTACGGTTCGTTAACAAGTAATAAAGTGGATTAAATGAGTCCGAATATCGTCCCACTGAGATTGATTAGTTCAATTTTACCTATTGTCGCATTAACCGAAACAATAGAAGTTCTTAATATTTTCGCTAACTAAATTATGATTTAATAACCTACTTATAAATATAAAGCCTAGATTAAATGCGTGATTATAACTAAATGCAAGTTTTTTAAAAATATGATAACGAAATGCGTACTAGGATCCCGAATCCCCTTATATCAATCCCTTTTAATCCGAATTTTATAAAATTGACAACACGATTCAATTCTGAAGACCAATATTCCTAATTTGTTGAACAATTTCTCTCGAGTAGAATTAAACATATTTTTACATGCGATCTGACTATATTTCTATGACGGATGCGAACATATAAAAATGCATTGAAGATTTATGAATACTTAAAGATCACGTATAGTATAGCGGTATATTTCTATCCCCTATCGAACTTTACGACAATTAACATAATGTCTAACTTATTTTCCATCTTTCGAGGGTAAAACAAGCCACAAAATTCATACAACTATCGCGCATATAATTGTAGAGAAAATAAAATCCATGCCAATCATTCAATAATTAAAAGCATGTTTTAACGTTAAATTAATAAAATTCAAGATTAAGGGTTCATAATATAAGGTTCATCGCAAATCCTAGCACATGAAAATCTAGCCTAAAGAAAAACAATAATTAAAACCAAGGAAGAACATCACCCAATTGATTCTTGAAGTGAAATCTTGAATCTTGAAGTGGATTGCATTTTTTTTGCCTTGTTCTTCCTCTTCAAATCCTCCAAAATTGTGTATAATCTCCCCTTCTTATGTTTTAGGGTCATCTGGTATTTATTGGGGACGGAATTAGGTGAAGGAAGTCGCCCAAAATCTTACTAAATCGTGTTTGAGTCGAATAAGGAAACCTAAGATTTCGTCACATTTTTATGCCATGTGACCGCATGGTATAAAGTCATGCTACCGCATGGTTCAGAAATTTCAGCCTAGATTTTTCCCTGTATTGCCTTGTGCGACCGCAAGGAATTATAACCATACGACCGCATGGTTATAGAAATTTTTCCGTCTGACAGTTTTCAATATTTTGATCGTAACATTCTCTCTCGATCTCCATTTGAAGTGATTCAAAGTGCATTGAGAAGAAAACTCAAAGATCTACACTTTTGATAGAAATAAGATTCCTCAAATTCTGATGTTTACTATGTCAAAAATGGATTTCAAGTAGAGACTAAAAATCATGAGTATAGCTTTTTCGCCTGAAAGTTGATACTTGATAATACTTCGACCATATTTCACCTCTTGACTCCTTTCCTCATCCGATTGACCTCTAACACTCTTGAATCTTCATTCCATTTCCCGTCTCATCTATGGATTATTTGCAACTTGGTCCCCGAACTTTCAATCTGATTCATTTTAGTCATTTTTCGGCTCTTTTCTCCTGAATTCCACAATTTCCATAAAAACACCTACATTGCATGAATTCAACGAGATTAAATCACAATTTAAAAATTTTGCTCGTAATTAAGTCATGTTTGTGATCTAATAAGTGTACAAAAACACACTTATCAAGCTACACCAGAAAAAATGCTGAAAAGAAGAAATAGTACTAGCAGATTACCCTATGCATTCTGCTCCGGTGCCTACAAATACAAGACCCCAAATATTTTATGGCCATGAATGTAGGAATGTGATTAAAATTTCTATTTTTATTATTATTTTTTTATTGCTTGTGAATTGTAATTTAAACTTACATTATAACCTTTGGGAGATGCTGTCAGGACAGAGACAGTAAGTGGCCATTTGTTAGTCCTAAGAAGGACACAAGCAGTATCATATATCCCTGGTACCGTACTTTGCGGTGAAGTAGAACTTGGGAATGAGTAGAATACGTGATAGTGATGCTATAAATTGGCCCTTTTGGGATTCTAATTTGATACTTTTTGCAAGAGGAGTGCATCGTCCGATAAGATTCAACACGTAGTACATTGCTATTAGGAAAAGATGATAACTTCACATACATAGAATTTACAATTTGAATATCACAATATCTGTAAAAAATTAAGAGACTAGAGCACTTACCAAGAACCCAAGTGGTAGGATCCAGTGTTTTCGAACAAGAATCCAGGAAAAATAAATAACTTGAGATTATATAAAGTAGAGTTCCAATGCATAATCAAGATTCTGAAATAAAAGCTATTTGTTGTTTAGCCACTCGTGTTTAGCAATGAAAGGAAAGTTGGATAAATTGGTGTATGAATTATATTCTTTTAACAAAAACACGTGCATGCAAATACAAATACATTAACGACTTACCGCAATCATGGTACGTGCATGATAATGAGCAAATTAAACTTGGTCAAACGTTGGAAAATGCAGAAATACGAAAAAGATAAAATGAAGCGAGGTATGCTAATGCGAATATCTTTAAGACCAATTAAGCCCTCTACACTGGTGCTAACGTGATTAAATGGACATTCGTCTTTCAAAGATGCAACGCTTTTTGGAAAATTAATATAACACAATATTAATTTTCTTGGGCAAATCAACGCCTGACTGTACTCTTCTAGAATGGAAGGTATCCAATACTAAATATTGATTACGAAACTCAAAAGTAATATGAAAATTATTTTGACAGAATTGGGAGAAAGAAAGAATTAGAAATCAATTATTTGGAATCGACTTGGAGTGAATAAAATGGAATTAAGAGGGTCCAATTTATAGATTTTCATGTGTCTCTTCGAATGGTTACATTTTTTGTAGCAAAATTAATTCCTATCATTAGATCACACCATTTCAAGATTGATGCTCTAGATCGCACGTTTTGAAAAGGTCACACCCATTCAAAACAACTCTTTGACATGCACCCTTTTTATTTGAAGAGTCATATCTAATAATCACACCCATTGGAGACTTTTCTAATTCACACATTTAAATCGTTTAATTTAACCATTAACTCTTGAGTTGTTCTTGAAGTCTGAGATAAACATTGCTTTGAGAAATGAACTTTTTTTATTGAAGAAAATTATCTTAAGAGTTGCGGTTTCTTCAGAATGGATGGCAGCAGCAGCTAGTTCAGCAGAAACTGTTTTTGATCCTTCTGAAGCTGCTTTTGTGCGATAGTACTTCACAATTGGTAGCTTGGCGAAGACAAATGCATATAAGAAAATACATAGAAACTCAAAGAACGTCGAGATGGCGAGAAACAGCACTGCAAAAACATTATAAATAAATACTATTATCATCTGAAAAGTGAAGACAGAAGATCAAAACAATCTTGTTCTCATTTATATACCACCACTGCATCTGATTTCTAGAACTTAATTACATAATTGTCACATTTGTAAAATTTAGAAATATTTTTGTGTAGTCTGAGAAGAATTGCTTACTAACTCCTTTATGAAGGCCGTTAAGTAAGTATATACGCAAGACAAACCGGAAAAGAATGACTGCAAGCTCATGTAATGGCGAAGATAAATCTAGTGATCGGATTAAAATTACTTAAATGTTAAGAAGTGAGCTGAGCACTGATAAAATTATATAGTCAAAAAACTTGGACAAATTCAGGACGTATGAAAGATAAATCTCCGACCATTCCACCTTGAACACGGGCATCTGCCACTCCGAATGCACCAACAAAAACACAAATGCCAATATAATTTCCGATTCCCCCTTTTCCAGATGTGCCTAGGTCCAACTGCAATGAGAAAACTTCTTATTAATAGGAAAAGTAAGTGAAAAATGTCCTAAAGTGCGTAGGAAGAAAATAATATAACCCATAAAGTTCCGTTTTCTTGTATCAATCTTTGCGTTGTTGTATGCCAATGCGAGTATTGCCATTGGCGCAAAAAATAAGAAATTGAAAGATTTTGTCATCAGATCGCCAACTTTCTTGACCTTCCGGCACACTTATGCCCTCGTCCCAATCGTCCACCTAGAGGAATGATCAATAGAAATACTCCAACCTTGTCATATATTCTCGAAGAATCTGCAAGAATCGGATTTTTTGAGGAAATCTATCTGATTTGGAAGGGAAGAGCTTGCATCAGTATCTCAATTTCAATTCAAACATGGGTTTGATTCACATACAATCTTATTATTATTATTATTATTATTTTATTTATTTATTTATTTATTTATTTATTTTTATATGATTTAATGATTCCCAGTAACCCCACACATAGGTATAAGAAGATGATGAATTCTTCAAATTTGATGACATGAACTTTTAACACTGAAATAATAGGCTGGCAAAGAATTTGCAACACTACGTTCAGTTATTGCTTCAAAAACTAGATAAGTTGTACTCAAACTTGCTCAGAAAGTTGGAATTTTTTCGTTGAAAATATAAATTAAGTTAAGAAATTAATAAACTTTTGGTTATGAATTACTCTAAGCTGTAAAAAGGTAAATATTAATTATCTTTCTGGGAACAAATTGTAGTAGTACTAATCCCCTATTGTCAGCATACTGTTCCATGAGACAAGGGACCCCAGACCAAGAAACCAAGAAACAACCAAGTGTGAAAAAAATTCAAAGCCATATTAAAGATTCCTTTTAGATACACTCAGCGACGGATTCAAGAATCTAGGTGATCACGGATGGATCCAAGTGAGCATGGGCAGTCGCTAGACGATTGCTCGAGTGGTAACCAAATATATGGAAAAAAAATAAAAATCAATAGAGTCATCACGGACGATCACAAGGGCTTGTCGGGTGCTGCCTCTACCTCTGAATACACTACATTGGTATACTGCATTATGTAATAGTATGCATGAAGAAGTCATGGCCCCACTCGCATCTTTTTTCGAAAGGTAAAAGATGAGTGGGAGTCACCCCCATCGTAAGATTAATACTCTTTGACAGCTTTAGCCTTTCCTTTCTGGAGTCCTAACCATGTTCCCACTCGCATCTTCTTCCATCTCAACTACTAACTCTTTCTCTACGAAGCTCATCTTATGGCGACCCTCCTTTGCATTTGTTGCCATAATTCTCAATGATGCAGAATATTAGATTTAATAATTTAAAAGTTAAATTCTTGACGTTCTCATTTTGTTCATAACTTTGACTACTTAGTATTTATGGAACAGCTTTACCGTCGTCACTGTGTAATATCCATTAAAATTGACGGTAAATTTCAGTTACAGTATTGAAATGCTACTAAAATTTCAATTAAATCATTAAACTTTAATTTGGTCCTATTGTATCACTAAACTTCGATTTTATTTCAAATAATCGTAGTACCCTGGAAAGGAAAATTATAAAATGAGCTTCAAGCAATATCTTTAGATTAAAAGGTTAAATGCATATGTTTTATTTTTATCACTTTTATATGTGAAGTAGTCATAAGTTGGCATACTACGTGAAATACTCTTTGTAGCATGACTGCTATTAAACAATTTTCATCCAATTTGAAGACGACATGTGACAGAATCATGGAATTATGACGTCTAATCCAATTGAAGTTAAATTAATAATCCAAATGGTAATCCATTTGAGACATTATGAAATAAATATGAGCAAAGGAGCAGCAGATAAAGAGAATATGACTAGCTCCAAGAATAAGGTGGTTTCATCACAGTAATTAAAGTTGCAGAAATAATTTTGTATGACGAACTATTGTACTTATTTTTTAGTAGCGTTCTAAAAAGCGTGTCTAGACGATACTTATGTGTGAAGCGCTGGCAAACCGCTTCACATTGACAGTAAGCGCGAATTAAGTAGTCAACTGCCAAGTCGTTTGCTTAGTGCGCTCCTAGGCGCTCTTTATTAATTTTCCCCCCCTTTTAATAAAGCCTTTTATTTGATTTAGTTTTAAGTTTTTCCTTTGAAAATTGCATAATTGACTAATTATAGGAACCTTTAAGTAAATATAATATTTTATAATTTTAGATGTTTGGTATGTATTATGTTAATTATTAAATGGTTTTTAGAATGATTAAAAATTTAAAATTATATTAAAAATAAGAAAATATATTTTTTACGCTTGAGTCTCGTCTAGGCTAGTAAAGCTCGAAACTTAACCTCCACGTCTAGCCACACTTCAAGCTTTTTAAAACACCGTCCTTTTGTACTTACGTTTTAGTTTTATGTTGAATTCTATGCTCTTGCATTTGTGGTACTCTTTAAATTGATGATAAAATTTCAGGGCACAGAATGGTATCGCACCTTTACTCACCTCTAAAAGCTGTATACATTCAATCCATGACTCCTCATAATCACATCACCGAGCTGGACTCCCAGGCCCAGCACGGCAAAATCCGTATCCTCCACATCCCGTACCCACACCACCTTGATGACAGTGCTGCCACCAATAAACTACCTGTCATCCACCTCATCTACAGCTTTGATGGAAAAATCCTCGCCCACTCCCACGACAAGAAGTTGCGTTGCATTGGAGGCGATACCCACATTCTCGCTGTCCGCTGCCACCACCCTCTTGTTGAACTGTATCGTATGACCTGTCATGAAAATTTGCTCCATTTTCCGAAAAAAGGAAAATTCACGCATTTGAAGGTAACAACCCAGTTAGTATAGTAGAAAGGCTTATCGGACATGTGAAAGTCTCGTAGATAATGTAAAGAGGGAGAAATATGCACATAAATAACTAAGGTTTAGCTAGAACACCTTCCATTAACTAATCAACTACTAATACAATGGTATAAGTCAATTCTATTCTTTGAATGATTCTATATACATTTACAACAATAGACTAGTGCAAACCTATTCACCAACGACACGAGAATGGGAATCTTCTAAGCAGACTAGAATAGTGAAAGGATGTTTTATGCAGGTGGAACTACTACAGAATTACTTCTCCAGCCCCTCAAATAATGTTGGAAGAAAGAATCCTCCATTATCAAGCAGCATGTGCCTTATTCAGCAAACAATTGAAGCATATCGTGGAAGACACTTCGCCGCTCGGGAGGAAGTAAACACAAACAATTAATGAGATGTTGGGAGCAAAGGAGAAGAATCTACAACTACAGAAGTAGAAAAATGTTTACTTGAAGTTTTTTGCATGGTATGGCATTCAGGAGACTTTGTTGACATGGCAAGAGGTGGACTAAACTCAAATAATGCCTTGTTACCCTCAGTATAGCTTCCGACACATATTGTATCACCTCTACCATGCCATATGCTGTCTTCTACATTGTTCATCTCCAGAGTTCTAGACTCCTGATTCAATATACAAAAACATAATTGGACAATAATTAAGAACAACACAGAAAGTCAAGTATCAAGAACTGGGTTAGGCTGGGAGGTGGGATTGTGCTATTCTGCTGCCAAAGAATTCAAGTCGCACTAAAAATTTGAAATTCTCAATTCAAAAGATAAAGTGCAGCATGGGCAAATCAGATAGTAAACATAGTCATCTAAAGAACTATCACTATCCTGCTTAAGCACACGAGTTACATATCTGTCAGAAAGTGAAACAACAAATTTAGTCCATGTTTGGTTCGGCTAAAAATCAGATTTTTAGTAAATTTTTAAAAATATTGATGAAAAGCGTGGTTAAAAAGTTGATAAAGTTGCGAGTTTCATAAACTGTGTGGTTGAAAATGAGTTTAGAGAAAAATGAGTTTTAAAAATTTGGGTCAAACAGGGACTTATTAGCAGACAAGTTTCAAATTAGTACCAATCCAACTAAGATTATATTTCACCATATGATATGAGCACAAAAGTAGTGTAAAACAAAAAGGCATTCTTCTATCTGTTCTTTGACTAACATTGATTACCATCCCCAACGAAACCAACTGGAATGTTGATTTGTGCTTGAAATTTTACATGGCCTTGCTCTGCCTACTGCTCTTAGCCATCAATACTAACAAGTTGAAACTACTATTTAATCTTCTATATAAACAAGTTGAAGTGCGTTTTATAATCAAATAAAGTTGACTCTCCTAAACATCATAACCATCCCCTTTTCACATTTGTAGGCATTTTCTTCCACTCTTGCCTTGCCTAACACATCATCAGACCCATTTGGCTAATTCCATCTCCTCTATCGTCCCTAGATCTCCAAAATCCATAAACAATTTAAGCCCCATATGTCATCACCGATAGATCAAGTGATGCACCAAATTATACCAATTGCTTGGCAGACGATGATTACCCTCTGAAAACTTCTGCATAAATTCAACTCAATCATTTCTTAGCACATGATTTCTTTTCCTCTCGGTACCTACGTTATCTGTTGTTGACAATTTCAGCTCACCTCATTGTGCATTTAAAACATGTAAGTTTTTGTGTAAAGAAAATAACATTTGAAAGAGAAAATGCAAAACAGTATTGCATTAAATAACGTAGTTCTACACAGATTAACTTACTTTTATGTTGAACTTTTTCTTAATCTGCGAGCGGTAAAATCCCACATACATTCCGACCGATACAGTGAAAGCAATAGCCAAATATAAAAAGCAGCTTCTCCTGGTGATAGTGAATGCTAGCAGGTTGGAGAGGGCAATAACAAGAATAATAGAGTAAAAAAACCCCTGCATAATCAGTATGTTGAACTTAGAATTGGAAAACATCAGCAGTGAAGGAAATTGATAGCAAAACTGCCAACACAAGCACATAAAAGAAGGATAAAGAATTAGCTCCTCAACAGTTTTCATTTCTTTAAACAGATAACATTCAATGCAAGTTCCCTCTCTTAGCCATCCATAAAATATACAGTAAAAGAATGCATGAGGATATTTTCCCGACAGTAGATGAGTTCAGTCACACTATGTATTTAGGAAGCAAGAAAAGATAACGTACTTTATCTGTCCAAGACACTTAAAAGCAAGCATAATATAAATTTAACACACAAAATTATACAATCAATGCATGCACTCAGACACATACTGATCTAGAAAAAATGGTCACATCAGCATGTATGGTTAGAGTATCAATTCTAATGAAAAGCTCCAAGAAGAAAAATGTTCATAGAACGAATGCCTTATATTAAGTGAACGTATGTGCTCGATTCTTTCGGAAAGAATGAGTATCTACCTGAAGATAGGAAGAACAATATCCTGCTCGTTTCACGTTCCTTCCAAATCTATAACATGGACAGCTGCAATACATAACAAGCTAATTACACGTTACCACAAGCTTAATCCGAATGCTTGAGAAAAGACAGCATATTTAGTCCAAAATTAACAAGCTAATTACACATTACCACAAGCTTAATCCGAATGCTTGAGAAAAGACTGTTGGAAACGTAATTTGCAATTATTATCTAGATTCATGAATTATAATTATACATGTATTTGTCCATTAATGTACTAGAGGAGGAGAAACGTATCTATTCAATGTTGGTTCATGAGTTAGGCTAGATACATGTTCAATCTTATCTATACATACCCATGTAACTCAAGCCATTAAAAGTATCGAAGTCACAAAAATTTACAATATAATATCTTCTCTTCTACAATCATAAAAAAGTGCAGCAGCACTATATTATGTATAATTTCGAGCATTCAATATTCCTTCTTTTTCATTCGGTTTTTAATCAATCCCCAACAAATTTTTGGTATCAGAGCTTAGTTCTCTATACGTATCTCAAATTTTATTTCCCCTCTCCAAAGTATGGCAACAAATCATGTTTCTACATCCATGTTTTCCTATACTCCTAACCAAGTTCCCATATTTGAAGGAGAGCATTTTGATTATTGGATTAGTCAAATGGAGACACTCTTCATTTCGTAAGATTTGTGGGAAGTTGTTGAAGATGGATTTCCGGAACCTGATGATAATGAAGAAAAAGAAGAAGAAGAAGAATGGACGGAGGCTCAACAAAAAGATTACAAGAAAAATTTACAGAGAGATGCAAGTGCTCTTAGATTTATACAACAAGGATTAAGCAAGACCATATATCCTCGAATTCATGGTGTCAAAAGAGCCAAGCAAGCTTGGAATATCTTAAATGAGGGATTTCATGGCAATGACAAGGTGACATCTCTAAAGCTTCAATCTCTTTGGAGGGAGTTCGACAATTTATCAAAAAAGGATAATGAAGTTATGCAATTCTATCTAACTCGAGTCTCCGAAATAGTAAATCAAATCAGAAGCCTTGGCGACACAATTGAAGAAAAAAAAGTTGTTCAAAAGGTCCTTCGAAGCCTTCCCACGAAATATGATTATATTGTCGCCGCTATTGAAGAATCAAAAGATTTGTCTAAATATACTTTTAACGATTTGATGAGTTCCCTGCAAGTACATGAAGAAAGAATTGGCAGGTTCTCAAATGAGCCAATTGAGCAAGCGTTTGAGTCCAAAATAAAATTTTATAGTTCAACTTCTAAACAGCGGCAAGAAGGCAGAGGAGTATCTTCCCAAGGAAGAGGAGGTTCTTTCCAAGGAAGAGGAGAATCATCACGAGGATGAGGAGGATCATTTCGAGGAAGAGGAAAAGGAAGAGCACAAGGCAACCAATCAAAAAAGAATGACGAAAATCCAAATCGTCAAGCTGGAAATGCAAATATTTTTTGCAAAATTTGCAGAAGATCAAATCATGAAACAAATGATTGCTTCTACAAATGCAAGAGATGCAGAAATCCTAACCACTCTCAAAGAGATTGTTATTACCAGAACAAAGATGAGAAGGATGAAGCAAACTTTTCCAAAGATGAAGATGAGCAGCTTTTCTCTTGTATGACGGCTCAAAAACAATCAAAAAATGTGTGATACCTAGACAGCGGCTGCAGCAGTCACATGACTGGAAATAAATTTTTTTTCATTGATCTTGATGAGAATTTCAATTCAGAAGTGAAGCTTGGTGATGGAAAGTTACATCGTACTGAAAGAAAGGGAACTATCGCTGTTTAAACTAAAGGAGGTAACAAAAAGCTCATTGGTGATATTCTTTATGTGCCTAATTTGACTAGTAACCTCCTTAGTGTTGGACAACTGCTACGCAAAGGATATCTTTTTTTTTGATGATGAAAAATATAGAATATTTGACAAGAAAAGCAATTCCACCATCGCCATAGTTCCTATGAGCTCCAATAAGGTGTTTCCCATGAATATGCCTCTTCAAGAAAAGGTGGCCTTCACAAGTGAAAATTTTGATCAATCTCAACTTTGGCATTTGAGATACGGACATCTTAATATCAAAGGGCTGCAACTTCTCAAGCAAAAGAATATGGTGATTGGACTCCCAGAAATTGAAGCAAAAACTCAAGTTTGTGAAGGATGCATATATGGCAAAATGCATCGACTTCCCTTTCCGAAAACATCTTGGAGAGCTAGAGAACCTTTGGAGGTTATTCATACGGATATTTGGGGTCCTTCGAGGACTCTCTCTCTTGGAAACAAAAGGTATTTCATTTTATTTGTCGATGACTATACAAGGATGATGTGGGTTTATTTTCTAAATGAAAAGTCCGAGGTTTTTTCCGCATTTCTCAAATTCAAAGCTCTAGCGGAAAAACAATCTAGTCATCAAATCAAAACCCTTTGGACAGCTCGTGGAGGAGAGTTTATTTACACTCCGTTTATGGAGTATTGTAAAGATAATGGTATTCAGAGGCAGCTCACTATTCGGAGGAGCCCCCAACAAAATGGGGTAGCCGAGCGAAAAAATCGCACCATTGTTGAAATGGCTAGAAGCATGATGATCGGCAAAAGTCTACCCAAAATATTTTGGGCGGAAGCGATACACACAACTATTTATATTCTAAATCGATGCCCAACAAAGGCCGTTCGAAACCGAACACCGTTTGAAACTTGGCACAAGAAAAAGCCCGTAGTTGATCACTTGAAGATTTTTGGCAACATTGCATATTCTCATATCTCTACTCCAAATAGAGATAAATTTGATGAAAAAAATGAGAAGCTTATTTTCATTGGCTATAGTGATGAGTCAAAAGGTTATCGCCTTTACAATCCTATAACTTGCAAGCTTGTGGTTTCAAGAGATGTTATTTTTGATGAAATGGGATCATGGAGCTGGGAAAGAAATTCGTCCAAATTGATATCTCAAGAGGAGTTCTACGATGCATCAAAATTTGAGGATGAACTCGATCGTGTTAGTCCATCTCAAAGTCCAAATCCTCGCCCACCAAGATCGCCGGTTCGAGATGAAAGTTCAAGTTCCGATTTACCGATTAAAAAGACTCGATCCTTGAGAGAAATTCTTGAGACATCTGAATTTGCTCTCTTTACCTGTGAACCTCAAAGTTTTGAAGTTGCAGTGAAGGAAGAAACATGGAGAAAAGCTAAAAAAAAGGAGATTGCCATGATAGAAAAAAATAAAACTTGGGAATTGGTGGATATGCCGAAACACAAAGATGTTATAAGACTGAAATGGATTTTCAAAACAAAGTATAATGAAGATGGAAGCATACAAAAACACAAGGCTAGGCTTGTAGCGAAGGGATATTCTCAACAACCGGGAATTGATTTCAATGAGACGTTTTCACCGGTTGTTAGAATGGAAACTATTAGGGTTGTTCTTGCTCTTGCAGCGCAGTTGGAGTTTCAGGTATTCCAACTTGATGTCAAATCAGCTTTCCTTAATGGAGAGCTTGAAGAAGAAGTTTATGTACAACAACCTGAAGGATTTGGAGTAAAAGGGAAAGAAGATAAAGTGTATCGCCTCAAGAAAGCACTTTACGGACTGAAGCAAGCTCCAAGAACTTGGAATAGCAAGATTGATGGCTATTTTCTCAAGAATGGATTTCATCGAAGTCCTAATGAGCCCTCTCTCTATGTGAAGAAGCAAGATCATGATTTCTTGATTGTGTGCATCTACATAGATGATCTTATCTACACTGGCACCAATATAAGGTTAGTCGAGGATTTCAAGCGAAAAATGATGAATGAATTTGAGATGACTGATTTAGGAGTCATGAAGTATTTTCTTGGAATACAAGTGAAGCAGTCCAAAGGAGAAATCTTTATTTCTCAAGAGAAATACACAGAAGATCTTCTGAAGAAATTTCATATGGAGAATTGCAAATCAATTTCAACTCCTATGGCAGCGAACGATAAGTTGAGAAAAGATGACGGAAAAAAAAAATAGATGCAAAACTGTTTAGGAGTCTTGTTGGTTCACTGATTTATCTCACAAACACAGGGCCGGATATTGTTCAAGCCGTGAGCATGATCTCAAGGTTCATGAATGAACCAAGTCAACTTCATTTTGCAGCAGCTAAAAGAGTAGTGAGATACTTGCAAGGAACAAAGAAAATAGGCATCAAATATGTAAAAGAAAATGAGAGCAAGTTGATTGGATATAGCGACAGTGATTGGGGAGGTTCGTTGGATGATAGAAAAAGCACTTCAGGCTATTTATTTTGTCTCGGAACTAATGTTGTTTCATGGAGTTCAAAGAAGCAAAAAACAGTAGCGTTATCATCCGCGGAAGCTGAGTATATTGCTGTTACAGATGCAACTTGCGAAGCTATTTGGTTGAGACGATTACTAGCAGATTTGAAACAAGTTCAAAAACAGCCCACAGTAATTTATTGTGACAATATGTCTACGATAGCCATGACAAAAAATCCAGTGTTTCATTCGAGAACAAAACACATTGAGTTGCGACATCATTTCATCCGAGATATGGTGAGTAATGGTGAAATCAGCTTGGAATTCATTGGAACGAATGAGCAACCCGCAGATTTTCTAACCAAGGCGATCTATGTCGAGAAATTTCAAAAGGCAAGAGACATTCTCAAAATTGCAAATTAAGAGGGGGTGTTGGAAACGTAATTTGCAATTATTATCTAAATTCATGAATTATAATTATACATGCATTTGTCTATTAATGTACTAGAGGAGGAGAAACGTATCTATTCAATGTTGGTTCATGAGTTAGGCTAGATACATGTTAAATCTTATCTATAAATACCCATGTAACTCAAGCCATTAAAAGTATCGAAGTCACAAAAATTTACAATATAATATCTTTTCTTCTACAATCATAAAAAAGTGCAGCAGCACTATATTACGTATAATTTCGAGCATTCGATATTCCTTCTTTTTTCATTCGGTTTTTAATCAATCCCCAACAAAGACAGTATATTTAGTCCAAACTTAAACTTGCAACAACTTAAAAAAAAAAATACTTCTCTTTCTTAAAGAATGCAGATTTGCAGTAGTGCCTTACGAACTTTAAATTAAGTCAAAGTGCATGATAATGTAACTAAGAGATAGCAAAGTATTATTATTATCCGAATATTTGAATCCATATGAACAAATTTAAAATCTCTATACCTAACTCTAGGAAATTACCGGTTGAAACCCATTGACTCTCAATTAAAAAGGAAGGAAATTTTGATAATGACAAGCGGGGGCGGACACACATGGGGTCATGTGGGCTCAAATGACCTCACAGTTTTTTGAAATTTTATTTATTTATTTATTTTTTTACCTGCTGAAAACGTAATTTTTTTTTCTCTCACTCCCAACAGCCAAGTGACCAACCCAATTAATTTACCTAGTCCAATACTCAAAAAGCCCAAATTTTAAATCTATATCCATATCACATGGTCCATATCCATTAATTAGTCCATATATATATTATATAATCTACCAATTTTTTCTCAAAGTGCAAACACCGAACACGAATAGCAAATCACCAATTTCTCCTTTTTGTTCATGATACATTGTTCAAAAAAAATTATTTTTTGACCCCACAATTCGAAATGTCTAGGTCCGCCCTTGATGACAAGCGCAATTAAGAGTGGGCGCGGTCCAATTCGGTCCGATTCTAAAAGGAACCGATTCGAACCGAACCGAATACCAATGAGAATTTTAGAAATGGAACCATTGGTTCCATTGTTAGCTATGGAACTGAACCGGAACCGATCCAATCGGCTCCGGTTCGGTTCGGTCCGGTTCTTTACATAAAGATGTCAAAATAAAATGTTTACTAATAAGAAATCTAAAGAAACTACCAATGTGATACTTTTAAAAAAATATAGAAGAACCGAACATATTATACAAAGATTAAAAGAAAACTAAGTATACAAATTTTAAAACAATATGCAAATAATATAAGTTACTATTATCAAACAAATATTAACTTATATAAACCGTCTAGTACTTCAATGATTAAACAAACTTTCATCAAAATGAAAACAAAATAAAAGTGTTTGGAAAGTAAGTCATACATTTTACTGAAAAAAATGCCAACAGAAGGGTCCCTTTTTAACATTTTTTTGAGCTTTCAGGTAATCACAATTCAATATTTTTCTCAATTATTTAATTAAAAAGTGACATATGAACTATATACATAAACATTTGTTTCATTTCCATATGTCACTGCCTTTTGCTTATGTTGTTATACTACAATATTTTTTTTAATTTTGTTTTACTTTGATGGAAGTTTCTTTTCACTTTAAGAGTAAGTCATTTATATTACCAATTTGGTTTCGGGACAAATTGGAGAGTAAGTCTTATATTTTACCAAAAAAGAAAAAAATGTCCACTAAAAAAGAAATTCTATGAGAACCGTTCGGTTCCCCGCGGTTCCCATACTAGAACCAAGAATCGGATCGGAACTGATCGGTTCTTAATAATTTATCCCGAAACCAAATTATTTTTTAGAAGAACCGAACTGAACCGGCCGGTTCTAAATGATTCCGGTTCGATTCTATCGGTTCTAGGAAAAAATGTCCACTCCTAAGCGCAATACTCGAAGCTAAAAGTAATAGCCAACTAGCATACCACAATCTATTAACTGTTAATTATTTAAGAAATAAATGGATCAAAAGGATAATCAAATAAAATTAAAACCTAGAATACCAAAACCTAAAAAAGTTAGACATTTCATCACCAATCCTCCACAATAAAAAAATGTATATAAGAGTAAAAACAGCAT
>NC_036257.1:10846655-10856655 GCF_002742605.1 Olea europaea var. sylvestris | reverse complement strand
CACAATAAAACTATCAAATTATGTTCTCTTTTCTAATTCCTGTGGGCAAATTAGAAAATATAGTTTGATATTTTGTCCTAATTAAACACATATAATACGATAAAAATTCCTGTGGAATAAGATTTTCTTCTTTGTTGCTTTCATTCAACTTTTCCCACGTGCCCTTTTGGGCCTGCATGGCTACTATGGAGCACAACATATCAAAATCCAATACAGCCATTCCCTCCATCAACAAATATATAAATATTTATATATTATTTAGAATAATAAATTATGTAAAGAGTTTACATTTAAGGAGCAAAAACATAATTTATGTTAAATTTTATTGAATTATACTCTTCACGATCAAGTAAAATCTAATTTGAACATTGATAATAGTGTGCTACTTTAGGAGTAACAATAAATTATTATTTAGAAAACGTTAAATTTTCAAGAGTATATTTTCTATGATGATATAATATTTACAGAGTTGTGTCATTTCAGGAGAACAACTTGATAGATTATCAATTTAAAGATAAAATTTTTTTACCAACATTAATAATAGATACATTAAACGAATATAAAAAAACCTTAATATAAATAATAATAATCCAGGAGGCATAAATCATAGATTAAACGATAATACCTTCGTGAATCTAGCATCTCCACCTTGTCGTTGTATTTGGTCCAATATTCCCAGTGGGCTATTCAGGACATCGTCATTGATAGTCAAACCTAAAATCTTGTGGTTGAATATAGTAAAGAACAAGAACAAATAATTTTTCATAAAGAATTATTACATAATTCTGAATTTGGGTATTGGGCATATGAGAAATCCCGATTGCAGAATCAAAAGTATAAGATTTTTTAATAAATATTTTAATGGCTCGAATGCCATGATATTGGATGTGGAGTTGAAATTCGTGCTGATAACGCGTTATAAATTGAGAGAAAAGAAAGGACAAAATAATAATAATAATAATAATAAACTTGTGGGTATTATTAAGAATCAATACCCTATATTTATAGGATCCAAAATAAGAATTACAATTGAAATGAAATAGATCTTTTAAGCAAGATAAGACTTATTTATGTATTATGATAATACTAAATAATCACTAATAATTATCTCGTTAGTTTACAACATTTGAAAATTATTTTTTAATATTTATTTTTAATCATCCATTCTTAAAAAATCAATTTTCACTTTAAATAGTATTTTCAAAACCAACACTTAGCATTTCCCACTCACTTCATTAGGTCGTTAAAATTATCTACTTTTAGAGCATGTTTGGCATTTTTATAAATGATTGTTTAAAGTCAAATGACTTGTTATCTGCATCTTGTTGAGACCCACAAATACTGCTCAATTTTATATGTTTTTAAACACTTCTCAAATATATGTTTAAGTTTGATGGTTAAAATAGTTGCATATTAAAGATAATCTAATATTATCATGGCTTGGAAGGCAGCCTGGGACGGCTGGCGAACTAGGCATCGCACATTTTTGCACATAAGAGTCTGGCTTGGCTCGGCACAGAAATGTGGTTTAGCCCCATGGAATCACTTTTGTGAAAATTATTCCTTACTAGATTTTTTAAGATCCAATTTAAAAAATCAGATCTAAAATCTATTTATATAAAAATCAGATATTAATTCAATCTTTAATATTAATAATATTCAACATCCTCTATCTTTTCTCTCTAAATATTAAACACCCAAACCCTAAAAATTCCAAAACAACAAATCACAACCCACTTTCCTTCTCTCTTCGGTAGATTTGGTGACCTCGACAGCACCACCCGGTGCATTGCTGCACACGACTCGAGGGTTGGAAGTGTTATCAAATGAGGATAGTGCGGAGAGATGGTTATGAAACGCCAAGAGGATAAGAAGCATATTGTTGGTGTAGGAAGTATTATGGAGGCTCTGTACGATAAGCTATGTCGTGGCAAATACATTTTCTTGTCCTTCCATCGTCGTAGCCACCATTGAAGGTTTGGTTATGAGAAAAACGTGTACATATAGAAATGATGTACGTATAATTTAGGGCTTCGGAATCGGGGAAAATGTATTTCAGATTCTTGAGATTTGGGTGCTCTTTATGAAGTTGAAGTTCGAACTTCTGGTGTTAAAGAGGTGATCATTTCTTTTCTAATTTCTCTCTCAAAACCGTCTTATGTATTTGTGTCCGATAATTGTGGCTGTGGTTGTGGTGATGTGGTTGCTGTGGTGGGTTTAGATGGTGTATGTTGGCGTTGTGGTTTCTGTGGTGGCAACGTTGGCGGTTTGGTATGGTTGGTGGTGATGTTGGTGGCGGTTGTCATAGGGTGGGATTTGGTCGGGAGTGGAGATGAGATGGAGGTGTTTGTGACCAAGCATTTGAATGATTGTAATTAATAAATAATATGTAACCTAAAAAATGTGGTTGTGACTCACAACTTATTAAGTTGTAATCGAGAAATAATTTGTAACTAATTAATTTGATAATTTGTGACCGTTAAACAAGTTGTGATTTATTGACTTGTAATCGATAAAAAAATTGTGACCTATAAAATTTTTAATTTGTGATTGACGAATAATTATGTTAAATAATTTTTTTTTATTTGTGAGCGTGAAATAATTTGTGACCTAGAAAATTTTTAATTTGTAATTGAGAAATAATTTGTGATCAGTTAATTCAATAATTTGTGACCAAAATATATAGAATTATGATTTTAATGTATTTAATTACTAAAATATATATTTAATTAATTATTTCATCAAAAAAAATTAATAATATCTGATTTTTGAAGTTTTAAAATTTGTTTCTTAGTTTTGAAATGGGTTATAGTTAACTTCTTAGATATGAAATTTTCCCTATGGTTTTGCTGATCAAATGCACGAATCTCTCTTGCCAATAAGTTTGATTGTTAGTTGACATGACCTTTATGTTCGTTGCCTCAAAAATTGATACAGTCGCGGAGAGCACTTTGCCAATTCATTGCTCTTAGGTCTAATCATTTGATACACTCAATTGACATCTAAACTGATATTAAATGCGGGTTGAATATCATTACTCCATTAGTAGCGTAACATTTCTCGCAAAGAGCAGCGCAGTTTCGGAGTTATATTCTGGGCCAAGGATCGGTCTAAATTTGCCTTCTGTCACGAACTGGCTTATACAGATGGGAACACTAGTTTTAGTTTAAAAATTGGGACTGGTTGGACCAAAAGTTTGTTCAACAGTAGCCCAAGGAATTCAGATACCATAATTACATTCAGTCAATTACAAATAAGTTTTGGTTGTGACAGGAATATTACTTAGGGAAGATACAAAATCACAAAGGCAAAGGATATAATTATTTACTATCCAACCATTTATTGCTTAAATTATCAATCTTGATTAATATTTTAAAAAGCATAAAACGTGGCTAGAAGTAGAGGTCAAGCTTTAAGTTTTGCAAGCCCAAGTGAAACCTAAGCATGAAAAAATGTTTATTATTATTATTATTATTATTATTATTATTATTATTATTATTTTAAATACTTAGTATTTATAAAAATTATTTTATAATTAAAATGATACATACCCAGTATTTAAAATGAATAGATTCCATATTTACTTAATAATTCTTACAGTTAATGAATTATATGATTTTAAAGTTTTCGAAATGTAAAAATTAGACTATTTTTCATAATTTCAACTTAACTAGACAGGTACTACTTAACCGATTTATAGAAAGTTCATACATACTTTCCAAGTTTTCAATAATACAAACTTGAAAATAAAGTCAAATAAAAACATTTTAAAAAAAAAATAATAAATTAAAGTCAAATAAAAAGTTTTTTTTAAACTAAAAAAATAAAAGAAATTAATAAATCAAGCTTAGATACACTTAGGCTCGCATTAAGTGCATTAAGCGGTCAACTACTTAATTTGCACTTATTATTGTCAAGGCAGAGCGCTTTATTCTCACTTCGCGCCTAGACCAAGCCTAGCTGCACTTTTTAGAACACTGATCTTGATCAAGTCTGAATATTCTATAGGTCGCAAAATACACAAAAGCTTCTTAGAACGTATTGATTTGACCCCATAAGCAGGACCAAGCATGTTGCTGCCAGAAGCATAACTCCGTATTTTTTCTGCTAAATGGATGGATCTTATCAACGTCCATGAATGATAAATCATAAATCGAACTGCCGAATAGAGTCCCATTCTACATGTCAATACCGGAAACAATGAAATTTATAGTAAAAGGAAAATCTGTCGACTTTAAAAATTGTGAGTGCCAACTTGATCCTTTTCCCCAAGGATCTTAGATGAGGAATCCCTGGGAGAGTCACCGACTCCAACTATCGTCCAAGTTAAAAAAGGTCCGTTGAGCACCTCATGGCTATGTCATAATAGATTCGAACACCCTCCTACAATTATTTGCTCCCCGCTTACTTATGCTAATTCCCGTTCTTAACTCATGACCAATATGAGCTCGAAGCTTCCTTCGTAACTCCCGGAACTTCTTCGTAGTGGCTCAATGTTCACAATCTCGAGTTGCGGCCCAACATCAATGGCTCTAGCTCTTGAGTAATTTTAAGATGTTTCGTGGTGTCAATCCTTGTGATTGTTTGATAAAATTTCTCTAATAATATATCAATTTTTCAGTCGATCAAACTGCAATTTTAGTCATACATTACATAGGGCCTACAACTTTTATTAATTTTTCATCCACACATTATATCAACTTTATGAAAATCTGTTAGAACTTTTATCAAAAAATTTTTCCCTGTTTCGTAATGAATTGTTTACTCAACCTTTTCATTTATATTAGGGCAGTTTTATCTCACAAGGAGATTGGTAAGCGTTTGATGAATTGCTTGGCCAATGTTTGGTTTAGATAAAAATTAATTTTTAATATATTTTGATAAAACTTGATGGAATGTGGAGTTGAAAAGTAGGCATCGGCATTTTAATCAGATCCGAATCTCTCAATTTGTTATAAAAAAATATAAATTAGGAACTGGAACCGAAAATTGAGAACTAACTATGTTTGGGTTGATTATTGGTTCTTAAACCAAAATTATGGGTATTCGAATGGAACCATTTTTTTATATAATTTTTGTTTTTTTATAATATATAGGCTCGGTAAAAAAATACAAAATCTAAAAACTCTATTTGGATAGTAATTTGTATAAAACTCTAGACTCTATACTATGAAATAACGACGAAGAATGGCATTCTTTCACAGGGACTTTACAGGCCCCTCACTGTGTGGAGGGGCTCACCTGTATTTTAAAAAAAAAATTATTGTGGGACCCACCTTGTGTCTTCCCTGACAGGGGCCTGGTTCCCCTGCCCCTGTAACTATAGCATCACTTAATAATGACTGCTTCCCACTTTTTTATCCCTTACCTCAGATCAAATTATTACATTTCAGAGGTTGGTATATGTTAATTTTTGCAATTTGGGCTTTATATGAATAAAAAAGTTCAAGCTAGTGTCGTGTAAGTTGATAAATGAAAGCGTTAGATATCTTAATTTTTGCAATTATGTATTATGTTTTTTTATTATTTTTTTTAATAACGCTTGACAATTAAACTTGATATATTCATAGTCTGGGCTATGGTATACTTTTTTTGGTTATGATGAGTTCGTGATTCTCTTTCAAAATATAATTTTTTCTTTTTTTACTCAAATAGAGCGAATTCAATATGTAGACTACAATTTCTTGACATTGCATAATTATATATCTAATTAGTATTTTTATTTCAATTTGTTTTAAGAGTAGAAGAATTTAAGCATTGTCCATAATTAAGATATGGGCTCTAACATGCCTTAGTTATGGACCAAATACGATTTATTAAGAAAAATTTAATTTTTCTCAAATTGTAATTTAATTTTTGATGTTTTAGTTTTCTCATATTTTCTAGATTTTTAGTCTCCACTATTTTGAGTTATGTAGCTGAATTTCTTAGTTTTTTGAAGATTTTTTAGCTGAATTATTTCAACAATTGCTTGAATATAATTTTCTCTTGCACAAATATTGTTTAGTAATAGTGCGTCAGATATAAGTATTGAAAGGGATTTGTTTCACTAATTACAAGAATCCGAATGGCTCCATTTACAAAATACTCAAAGTATAATGGGTGGCTCCTTGAAATATTTGGACCGATGCCCAAACCTATTGAAAAGTTTAGGTATCATAAAATATGTGATTAAAATAAATTGTCGACTTTAACTTAGATTTCAATAAACCTTTTTAGCTGAAACAAATATGAACTTAATAAGTTATTTTTTATCACAAAGTTCGTTGCATGTTCCAACTCTATAATCAAATTTTCAATGTAATTATATTCAAGCAATTGTTAATTTTTTTTTCCTCTCTTATGTTAGATATGCTTTCGGATTTTTATTTATTTATTTATTTGGGGCATTGTTCCTATAACCACAAATCATGTGCAATTTTAAGCAAGGATAAAGCTAAGTGTATAAACATAGTTGACAACTATGTGTTGTCAAAATTCAAGCCCGTGATGTAGAAAACAATTTTTTAAAAATGGAAGAATATGATAAAAATATCAAGAAAAATGTTGTCAGCCAACATTGCCGACAAGTACATATAGCATGATTATTGCAAGCAATTCTAGTTTGAAGAAACTAGCTTAACAAATGAGGTTGTTTGTAAGACGGTGTCTCTTTCTAAGTCTTGCAAAAGGCATTCAACGACAACACGACACATGAACTAAGAAAACAAAGTACTTATGAGTTAAGAATATCTAATAGTGTGCAATGTACAAATCCATGCAGAATAAAATTTTGCCATATTGTATATCCAAAGATTTAAAATTTTTTCATATTAGATACAGAACTATATTTAGTCCATATATGAAAGAAAGCCTCGTGTATCTCAGACATGATGGAAAATGAAGTTGTTTCGTACGAAATATTAGGAGTATGAAGATGGTTCCAGTTGCCCAAACTCCTCATAGAGAATTGTAAAAGTAACATTTTTTCTAAGATGGAGAGAGATTTTCAGAAGAATACATAACGGATTTCTCAAGTCTATGCAGAGGAATCTTAAAAGTTAACACTTCTTTATGGTGTTAAAAGAACACACAGTAGCCATGTAAAAGAGGTCCATCTTCCTCTTCCTCCACCACACAATTTTCAAATCAATTCTATTGCTTTTCTAAGTTTTCTTGGTTACTATACCATTTGCAAAAGTTCCATCTTTCTCTCTTCCTATACCATTTTACATGTAATAATTTGTACAAATATGTTATAAATTAAAACGTATGGTGTAGAGCACGTGGAGCTTGTATGGTGTACACATTTTCTTTATTCTATTGTGGATGTTGTCAAAGTCAATCTATTAATTTGTACATATAACTAATATAAATTACAAAGCTACTATAATATATTCATTTTGTATATTAAGTTTGACATCCATAATGTGTCAAAATCATGGCCAATGATTTGAATAACAACATGATTTTGACACATCAAGATACGTCAAACTAACTGTACAAAAGGAATATACAACAAATTTAGTTCTATAAATTAATACCATTATAATATAATAATTTTTAACGCTTTTGACTTGAGATTATTATTATTATTATTTGCATATTAAAGATATTCATGTGAGCTATTCATAATAAATGTTCTCTAATTCAGTTTCAGGTTCTGCTGCTAATATCTCTGCTAGCATCAATTCAATTCTAATGTTAAATGGCACAAACTTCAGGGCATGGCAAGAGAACGTTATGATTGTTCTCGGAGTCATGGACCTAGACCTTGCTTTACAGGTCGATCAACCTGCTGCACTTACTGATAAGAGTACCTCTGATGACAAGAGGGAGATCGAAAAGTGGGAACGATCGAACCGCATAAGCTTAATGGTCATGAAGCGTGCTATTTCAGAAACATTCCGAGGCACTATGTCCGATAAGGTGACTACAGCTAAGGGTTTCCTTGAGGACTTTGAGAAGAGGTTTGGCAAGAATGAAAAGGCTGAAACAAGTACACTTTTGGAAAATCTTGTCTCAATGAGGTATAAAGGGAAAGGAAACATTCGGGAGTACATTATGAAAATGTCTCACATTGCTTCAAAACTAAAGGCACTCAAGTTGGATTTATCTGAAGACTTGTTAGTGCACTTGGTTTTGATATCCCTTACGGCACATTTCAGTCAATTCAAGGTGAGTTATAACTGTCAAAAGGACTCATGGTCCCTTAATGAGCTCATCTCACACTGTGTCCAGGGAGAGGAAAGGCTGAAGCATAAAAAGACATAAAGTACTCATTTAGCCACCACCTCTAAGGACAAAAGCAACAAGAAAAGGAAGATTAATAAGGAAGCTGCAGGTACGGCACCGCAAAAGAAACAACATAAGGAACCAACTGAAGGCGGTTGTTTCTTCTGTGGAGCTGCAGGTCATAAGAAGAAGAATTGCACCAATTACCATGCATGGCGTGTACAGAGAGGTACTCTTCTTCATTTGGTTTGTTCTGAGGTTAATTTAACTTCGGTACCTAGACATATATGGTGGATAGATTTTGGTGCAACAACTCACATCAGTATGTCTATGCAGGGTTGCCTGAGTTGCCGAAAATCAAGTGATGGTGAAAGATACATCTATACTGGCGACGACAATAGAATGGAAGTAGAGGCAATAGGAAAATTTAGATTATTTTTAAAGATTGAATTTTATTTGGATCTTGTTGAGACATTTATTGTACCGTCTTTTAGACGAAATTTGATTTCTATTTCTGTTTTGGACAAATTTGGTTATACTTGTTCTTTTGAAAATGGAAAATTTAGTTTGTTTCATGATTCAAAATTGGTTGGTTCCGGTTCTTTATCAGGTTACGATAATCTTTATTCAATTGATACAATTAAACGACGAGAATTCTGCCTCGTTGTGGCACAAGAGATTAGGTCACATCTCCAAAAGGAGAATTGAGAGACTTGTGTCTGACGGGATTCTCGACCCTCTTGACTTCACAGACTAAGATTTGTGTGTCAACTGTATAAAGGGAAAACAAACCAATAAAAGGAGATTTCAAGCCAATAGGACTTCGGACGTCTTAGAACTTATACATACGGATATTTGTGGACCATTCCCTACGGGTTCTTGGAATAATCAACAATATTTTATAACGTTCATAGATGACTTTTCAAGATATGGCTACATATATCTCATTCATGAAAAATCACAGTCATTGGATGTGTTCAAAAACTATAAAGCTGAAGTTGAGAATCAACTCGGCAAAAGGATTAAAAGCGTCAGATCTGACCGTGGGGGTGAATACTATGGCAGATATGACAGTTCAGGTGAACAGCGTCCAGGACCGTTTGCTAAATTCCTAGAGGAATGCGGTATCGTCCCATAGTATACACTATGCCGGGTTCGCCCACTATGAATGGTGTTGCTGAAAGACGAAACAGAACTCTTAAGGACATGGTGAGGAGTATGATTAGTCATTTTACCTTACCAGAATCTCTCTGGGGTGAAGCATTAAAGACTGCAGCTTATATACTCAACAGAGTTCCAATTAAGACCACTGATAAAACCCCATATGAGCTTTGAATGAGCAAGAAGCCTAGTTTGAAGCATATACATATTTGGGGGTGTCCAGCTGAGGCAAGACCCTATAAGCCAAATGAAAAGAAACTGGACGCAAGGACCATCAGTTGCTATTTCATTGGATATTCTGAAAGGTCCAGGGGTTACAAGTTTTATGATCCCACAACTAAGGCAATTTTCGAGACAGGAAATGCTAGGTTCTTTGAGGATGTTGAGTTTGCGGGGGGAGAAAGGGTTACAGGCTTTGTCTTTGAGGAGGAATATGTTGAAATTCCTCCAATTGCCATTGACAATGATCAGGTTTCTATCCCTGATATTGTTCAAGAAGCAACTCTGGATCAAGACAATGTCATACCTTCCTCTCAAGATCAACAAATTATTCCAGAAGAATAAACTCTACACCCTCAAGAACCAATGCCATTAAGAAGATCCAATAGAGAGAGGAGAAGTGCGC
>NC_036257.1:10833220-10846627 GCF_002742605.1 Olea europaea var. sylvestris | reverse complement strand
AACCAGAAAACTTTGTATCGGACGATGCAAAGCAAATGGTTTGTAAATTAAAGAAATCCATCTATGGACTCAAACAGGCATCTCGTCAATGGTATTACAAGTTTCATCAGGTGATCATCTCATTTGGTTTTGAGATGAATTTGGTTGATGATTGTATATACCACAAGTTCAGTGAGAGCAAGTATATTTTTCTGGTTTTATATGTCGATGACATATTGCTTGCCAGCAACGATATAGGCTTACTGCACGAAACCAAGAGATTTCTAGCAAAGAATTTTGAGATGAAAGATCTTGGTGATGCCTCTTTTGTATTAGAAATTCAGATACACCTAGATCGTTCTCGAGGTATTTTTGGATTATCACAAAAGAGCTATATCGAAAAGGTACTTAAAAGATATGACATGCAAGATTGTAAACCATGTGACACCCCTGTGGCTAAAAGAGATAAGTTCAGCTTAAGTCAGTGCCCCAAAAATGACTTGGAAATTAAAGAAATACAGAAGATTCCTTATTCCTCAGCTATAGAGAGTCTGATGTATGCTCAGGTTTGTACGCTTCCGGATATAGCATACATCGTTGGGATGCTAGGGAGATATTTAAGTAACCCAGGAATGGATCATTGGAAAGAAGCCAAACGGGTCATGCGGTATTTATAGAGAACAAAAGACTACATGCTCACATACAGGAGATCGGATCAGTTGGAGATCATCGGTTATTCTGATTCCGATTTCGCGGGATGCCAAGATAGTAGGAGATCCACTTCAGGCTACATTTACCTGCTTGCTGGACGTGCTATTTCATGGAAGAGTGTTAAGCAGACATTCATAGCTACTTCTACTATGACAGGGGAATTTATAGCGTGTTATAAGGCATCAAATCATGGAATATGGCTACGTAATTTTGTCATTGGGCTGCGTATTGTGGACAGTATAGAAAGACCACTTAAGATATTTTGTGACAATAAATCAGCAGTGTTGTATTCCAATAACAACAGGAGCTCGACAAAGTCAAAACACATAGAGATCAAGTTCCTTGCTGTTAAAGAAAGAGTTCAGAGTGGACATGTGTCAATAGAGCATATTGGGACAAACTCCATGGTTGCGGATCCGCTTACTAAGGGATTGATATCCAAGGTCTTTCATGAGCACACTGCTCATATGGGTGTAATGTCTCTTGAGGATATCCAGTTTCAGTAGGAGTTTGCATTTTTGCTTTTCATATTGGGCACATGTACTGTTATTTTGGATACGGTTTAAAGTTAAAGTTATTTTCAGTTATAAATTTATTTGGTTAATTATCTCTAAACTTGTTTAAAATGATCTCACTAAGGTATTAAAGTGGACCAGTTGGAAATAGGCATGTTACAGATCACATTACATGTAATTTCCATGCTACACATCCATGCTTGATCCATGTCATTCGGTTATATTGATATACGTGACCATTGATGGGTTTAGCTACGTGAAAGTAGCGAAAGCTGCTTTGATCTTATGTTGATATGATTGATGGATGGGATTGTTTGGGGATACATTCGGTAATGATAGCAAAATTCTGAGTATTCATAATGTTATGTTTAATGCGCAATTATAAGGTGACACATATAGCCCAAGTGGGAGATTGTAAGAATTTTTAATTAAAGATGGGTTTGTATGTGTGAATAATTGTGTGTTAAATTATAGGCTATCGAATTCGGTTGAGTCCAATTAAAGTGACCTAATAAAGTTTCGATTTTGGGCTTTAATGTATCAAATTAAAGTATGGGTTTACATATGTGTAGAGACCGGGCCCAAGTCCTAATTCTATGATGTGCCGAATTAGGTCAAAGGGCATCCCTATATAAATAGGTTATGGTCCCCATATCACATGCAACGTATTATTCATTCTCTACTGCATCCCATCACAGAGAGGAAAAGGAGACTGCGTGTAGATTTGGAAGATCATACCGCGAAATTCATATTGCATTAACCATATCAGATTCAGGTATGCTTCCACTTTAATTCTTATATTTCTCGATGATTTAACATGAAAAATCCAGTAATTTAAAGCATTAAATTATCCAACACACCTTCTTTATCTAAGGATTCATTTAAGTTCTTTGTGGTCATTTCTTCCTTACAATGAATTTTGCAATGTGAAAACACTTTGGTATTGTCTGTCTCAACATTATTGTCCCAGTTGAGATTGCAAGATTGATTACATTCAAATCATTTATTTTTCTGGATTGGTTTGAACTAATTAATATCCCTCCAAAATTCTATGGTAAAATCGTCTATGATAATGTATCTTGAGAGCTTTATTATTGCCTTATCACATGGTTGGATTTTTGATGTTATGTTGGATTGTAAAAAAACAGCTCAACATTTTGTAATCCTTCAATATTTTTTGGATGGACAGGATAATTATCTATTACCAGAGAATTTTTCTTCCATGTGTTTCTTTGTCAAGTCGCCATGATTTTACATACTTTCCGATGATCTACACAGGAATTTTTTCTGAGCCATCCTCATAACAGAAAACAATAATTGCAAGCCTCCTTTGTCTTGCTTTTTTCTTCAAGTTTGCTTTGTTGCAAGAGAGTGATTAGGTTGTAACCTATAAAATAATCATATTTCATCCATATTGACAACATCTTTCCTCGTGAACTGGTCTATGTTTTCCCTTATGGACTCCAATTTCTTCTCCGTATCGTGTGCATCAATTAATTCACTTCTTTCCAAAACAACGAAATCACTTAATACAATGTTTTAAGTCGAACTTCTCAAGCCAACCTTTAGGAAAGTTAAATTCCGAAGTTTCTTCATTCATAAACAGCGTTCTTCATGTCTGAAAATTTTGATGGTTTATGCCGCTAAGCATGACCATCTTTTTCTAAGTCAAACAAAAGGTATTTTGATGATCGTTTGAGTGTCTTTGATATTGCACCTTGATTAACTTTCAAGTGATATTTTTAAGAATTTCATTGTTGCAATTCTTTTTAAGTGCATGTGAACTTTCTTTTCTGTACTTATAATGCAGTACGCATCTCACCTGTCATGGTTATATTGTCTTAAATACTGATATATTTCATCAGTATCTCGTGGTCATATGATACCTCAGTTGACCATCCATTATATGATTGTCTAATTATCATAAGAAAAACACCAAGAATAGACAAAGGCAAAATTAAGGTGACAAGCTGATTTAAACTAGAATCCCAATATGCTTTTAGATTGATTGTTATTGTCCAAATGGCTTACGACCTTTTTCTTAACATGTAGGAAAGTACACTGAGAATGATAAAAACTGTGTCGAGGTATCGTTTACTGAATCTTCAATACAAAGATGGGGAGATTCATGCATAATATACACCAATTTGGATTGGCATGTGCAAATCACCCCGAAGAACAGAGATCATCAAGATTGTCTCAATGTTTAGGAACCCATTTTTTCCCCATCCGGCCTTTCAATTCCCTATAGCAATGGAGAAAGTTTGAATATTGAGGATTTCATAGCATAACTTGTGTTCTAGCAATTAGAATCAAGAAAGAAAAAAACATACGTTATGATCCTCAACTGTTGATACAGACGGGAACCCAAAATTTGAACTGTAAACACCGTTTCTTCCCCTAGAAAGTTCAGTAAAAGATTCTTCATTTTTGGGGCTTGAAGGCAAAGGTTGAGGGATAGATGTCGAAGACAAAGATACAACTTGACTATTAGCATCACCATCATCATCATCTTCTTCATTATGTTCTTCCCCGTCCTCTTCCTCTTCCTCTTCCTCGTACTCGTCCTCATCCTCGTCCTCATCCTCATCCTGATCCTCTTCGTCTACTTCTATACTCCCATTTTCAAGGTCACAGGACTCGCAGAGAGAAACTGAAGGCCCAAGTCGGGTACCTGAACCGTTCCACGGTGTTGGAGATTGATTGGTATGGCATAGAAGATTTCTTGAGTGCTTAGCTACAAGAAAATTTGCTGGATGAATCCTGGCATCACAAACCCTACACAGGCTTGCTTGATTGGATTCACAATACATTCTTGCTGTAGAATTGCATAAATCACATTTCTTCATTTTCCTCTCTCTTACACACAAAAAACTTACCTTTGAAAGTTTTTGATTTCCGGAGGTTACTCTATTGGTTGGAGTACTATGTGTCAAAGTCCTAGGTTGGATTGTATATACTGGAACATAGGAAAGAAGATGGAAAACTGAACCATGTGTTTCTACTTTTAACTCGGCTCAAATTGCCATTATTGGAAGAATAAAGATCAGAATTTTCTTTGTAAGGCATCCCACTTTCTATATGTGCAAAGTGCCTCGTGTCATGTGTGGATTTGGTTTCAAGTGAACCGGAAATTAGGATCGGATATTCGACTTATATTTGCATGGAGTTTGCTGTAAAAATAGGGTTGGAGACATGGTTTAAAAATAGAGAACACTTGTTAAATACTGATTGGTCATTTTTTTTTTTTAGAGGACCAAACACGCAGCACCTGTTTTCAAATTTTGTCATTTTCACCTGTCCGAGAAGCTTTATCCATATTTGCATTGCTATTGGACAGAAGTTTTTGAGTAATGTTATTTATTAAATTATTGATGATCATGAGATTTAGCTCTTGTTTCAGCCCCAATTTTGTAAAAACTCATTTTTTTTTTCAAAACTCATTTTCAACCACACATTCTTCAATAAAATAATTTTACATATAAATTGAATTTTTTTTTTCTTATTTTTTACCACACATATCTGAAAAATCATTATTTCAAAATACATTTTTTTTTTCCCAAAAGCTCAAATTAGAGACATTTAGGAGATGTTCTCTTCGTATTTCAGTTTCGTAGTTTTGAGTTTTGAATTTATTTTGAATTTTGTGTTTTAAGTATCTATTTTGAAATTGCTGAAAATATGTTCTTTTTGTCATTCTGGAAAATCGTTTCTCAAAATATAAAATTGAAAAACACGTTTACTTTGAAATTTTGAGAATATTTTTTTATATTATTTTATTCAAGAAATTTTAATATTTTAATGTTAATATAATATTACATAACATATATATTTTGAAGTTGATTAATGTTGAAATATATTTTTTTCTAAATATAAAAAACACAACCTAAATTAAATTTGGCTAATCAGTTCAATGCCATGAGAACTAGTAATGTGTCACAAGAAATTAGTGCTAGAAACCGTGAAATTAGTACTAGAAGCCGTGAAATTAATACTTTTTTGTGACTTCAGTTGACAACCTTTTTACCGGACATCCTAGCAAGCATCAAAAGGATCTTATACCTATAATTCATTGGTTTCTATTCTACTATCACCATCAAATCACATGAAATGAATGAGAGAAAAAGAAAAATGGATATCAGTAGGCATTATCAGCCCTTATTTGCCCTGTCCACAGTGATCACAGCACATTAATCCAAATCACAGCATGGCATTCCAAATCATAGCACAACACATTAATCCAAATCGTGGCATGGCATTCCAATCACATTGATTAGGAAAATGAATGAGAAAGAACAAGAAAGTTCAAAAGCATGGCATTCCAAATCAAACTACATTTATCCAAATCACAGCACATTCTAACAATGCATAGACTTAGATAATTTCCAACAATTTGATTCAATAAAGAAATGAATACAAAGCAGTGGAAATATAAATAGCAAGTGCATAAAAAGAATCTCTCCCTAACTAATTTACACAGATAAATGCAGAATAAACCAACTTGCTCAACAAGCAAAATTCTAACTATTTCCTTCTAGACGATGCATCTGTTGCTTCGTTACAAAATTCACATGGTTTTGCCTCTTGCCAACACTCCAGCTGAGCTGTACTTGTAAGTCCACATGGCTTGCTCCCTGCCAACGTTGCAGCTGAATCATCCTCAAGCTTCAACATATTGAGAGTTACATAACACATCTCACAAACCTTCTCAAAATCTTTACCTATATATCAAATAAGGCAGGGAACATAAGAATCCTAAACAAATGCATAAAGTGGATACACTCACACTCGATTAAGAACAACAAATTTCAAACTGTGAGAATGCATTGCACAGACAAAATGCAGAAAATTCCAATAACAGCAACAATTCCACAACATTCATATTTTGGGTCTCTGGCTACGACGTTAATGAAGAGCATTAACAGCAGCAAAGAACAAAGAGACACACATTTCTTCGAAAATCCCATTGCCAATTCCACAACTCTATATCTCTATCTATATATACATATGTGTATATATGTATAGTGGGGCAGAAATTTGAAGAGAAAAAATGAAAAATTCTTACGATAAGAGAAGAGAGAATGCAGGGACAGGGGAGAGACGAAGTATTAGAATGTGAATTTGCAAACCATTAAAATTTACCCATAAAGAATTAACAAAAAAGAAATGCTTACCCATCAATAAAATTTCATCAATTTTGTTGGGACTGAATCTATTTCACAACCCACGGATTGCTTTCACAAGCACATTCGATTTTGGACAAAATTGTAGGTGACCCATGGTGGTACTGGATGCGCTTGGTTGAGTGGAGTGGTGAAGGTCCGCGATCGAAACGGTGGCTTAAGACGGTCGAAATATGGCGAAAACGGTGACTGTTAGCGCGGTTTTGGGGGGGAGGGTGATTGGGGTTGTTTTCGGCAACTCCGTGGCTAGGTGATGACAAGAGGTTGAAGAGGGAGGCGAGAGGGTTTGAATGGTAGTGAGGTCTGGTGGTCTAGATGGCGGGTGGTGGTCGATTGTTGAGGAAGAAGGCGGCGGTTCGATCACACTTCCCTCACGCATAGTTTTGGTTCATTTTCGTGATTTGGCTGCAAACGCTCAAAATGTCTAGACGTTTTCCATTTTTAGTACAACTTTATTTTATTTATTTATTTGTTTTTTATTTTTTTGATTTTCTAAAATTCATTTTCAAAAATGGGAAAGAGAACGCGTTTTCACCGTTTTGAAAAATCGAAAACAAAAAACGGCTTGAAAACTGCCCCTTATTTTCTTTGACATCTTCTACCTTAAATTTAAAAAACAAAAAGAAAGAAAACCTTGAAATGAGCATTTTTTTTTTCACAAATTAATGTGAATAGGTAATATTCAGGTGATCCAGAAAAAAACAATGTCCATTGCGCGGGTGATCTGTGGGCATGTTATGTGACTGGGTTTTTTCATCACGAGAAAGTTACCTGAACTATGTTTCTCAGGTTTCTGAGTTAAATGTTTCGTTAGCCACTGAACTTTGTACTACGTCACGACTTACTCACCGAACTTACAAAGTTGTCTCGCTGGCCACCGAACTTCACTCCGTCCAACTCCATTACTCACCGGCTGAAATCCGTTAGCAAACGACATGACATGGCAGACGGAAAATCCATGTGGCCAGTTAAATCCTTCCAACTAGTTGTAATTGATCCAAATCATCTTCCACGTCAGTGAGCAAAATAATTTTTAACGCTTACATACGCGACTTCATAATCTGAAAACCCATTTCATCTTGAAGAAGCACAAATCAGAGAAGTGAAGAAAACCCTAAGCCCCAAATCAAGAAAATCAACCATTCAACCAATTTTTACCACTCAACGACCCAAATCGAAGCTGCTCCCATCTCTTCGACGCTTATATGGACGAACAAAATGAAGGTAATTTTCATTTTTTTTGGGTTTTATGTTTTAGTTTACCGAAGAGTGCCAAAGTTATATATATGTATTTTCTCCTATCCAAAACTTCTGGGAGTTCTATGTAATAAAACTGTTTTCATTCAAGCTGCATTTTAAAAAATGAGTATTGAAATCATGTCAACAATTTTCGTCCAAATTTTGGAAAAAAAGGGAGATAACAGAAATTTAAACACCTTCATTCCCGGCTAAGGTGTCTTCCATGTGTTATAGTTTTTTTTTTATGGGCATCGTGAAAGAAACGGATTGTATGACAGTTTGTGAGATTTAAATCTGGTTTAATTATATGACAGAAATTTAAAGGTACAAATAGAAATTTAAACGCCTTCGTGAAAGAAATATAATATGAGCTTAAATTCTAATCGTTTGCACTTATTCTTGCTGAACGTGATTTAATTGTATGACAGAATTCGAGGATGATCCAGACTTCATTGACTCCGACAACGACTTTGAGTCTGAACATGATGATGTCGAATATGATAGAAATGTAATTGATGGGATCGAAATTGGATTGGATTGCCGACAGGATGAAGTCCAGCCCGAACGGAAAGAGTGCATCGATATCGAGGTGGATGAATTGGAACTACCATCGTCAGACGAACTATTCTCCCAATGTTCATCTGACGAGGATGGTGGTCATCACTTTCCTGAATTCAATTTTGATCAGGACATGAAAAATCCTCAGTTTGAGGTGGGTCAAATATTTAGTTCCGCATCAGAGTTCCGAGAGGCGGTGCGAACCTATGGTGCAGTGAACGGGTACAATGTAAAGTTTAAGGCAAATGATGAAAGAAGAGTCCAAGGAATTTGCAAATTAGGCTGCCAATGGCGAATATGGGCTTCGAAAATGGATGCATCAGAGAGGTTACAAGTTAAATCTTACACTTCAGAGCATACCTGTAGTCGGGACCAATTTAATAGACACTGCAATTACATATTCTTGACGCGTCGATATATAGAGCAATTTAAGGCTGACCCAAACTGGAAGACCGAGCTAATTTTGGCAACTGTGAAGAAGGATCTCCGCACAGACATTAGTAGGAATGTGGCATGGAAAATGCGGAGATATGCTAAAGAAATTTTAGTAGGAAATTTACAAGAGCAATTTAGGAAATTGCGTTCTTATGCAGCCGAGGTACTACGAACAAATGTTGGGTCGACGGTCATTATTGCATTACAGGAGTAGATGTTTAGGGGGATCTATGTATGCTTCAATTGTTCTAAGATAGGTTTTCGAGATGGTTGTAGGAAGGTAGTAGGTGTTGATGGTTGTCACTTAAGGGGTTCTTTCGGAGGGGTTATGTTAACTGCAGTTGGTATTGACGCTAATGATTGCATCTATCCCATTGCATATGCAGTGGTTGAGAAAGAAAATACGGCCTCATGGCGATGGTTCTTGACATACCTCTCTGAGGATATTAGTATTGGAGATGGAAGGGGTTGGACTCTAATGACGGACAGACAAAAAGGGCTACAAAATGTCACAGATGAGTTGTTCCCTGCGGCTGAGCACAGGTTCTGTGTACGACATATGTACACGAATTTCTTTAATGCTGGGTTTAAGAGTAAAATTCTTAAAAATTATTTATGGCGTGCCGCCAAGTCGACCACTGTTGCTGACTACCAACATTGGATGCAACAAATTCGTCAACTTAGTGAAGAGGCACACAAATGGCTTACAGAACGACACCCGCAAGAATGGAGCAGATCACATTTCTCGGATCAATCAAAAAGTGATATTTTGCTAAACAATCTATGCGAAGTCTTCAACAAGACTTTGCGAAGTGACAGAGAAAAGATGATTTTGTCAATGTTGACATCACTACAACAAACCTTCATGAATAGGATTCAAAAGCGTCGAGAGAAGATGATGAGATGT
The DNA here is from genome assembly GCF_002742605.1 of Olea europaea var. sylvestris. Lineage (NCBI taxonomy): Eukaryota > Viridiplantae > Streptophyta > Magnoliopsida > Lamiales > Oleaceae > Olea > Olea europaea. Next base: position 10,837,100 of record NC_036257.1, on the reverse strand, counting down.
ACAGGACGCTTGTGTCCGAAGATCAAGAAAAAATTGCTCAAGAATGCTGAGAAATCGCGGGAATGCACATTGCATTTTTCAGGTGGTCCTGAATGGCAAGTTGAATGCAGCTTCGGGACTTATGTTGTTGATCTACATGAGAGAACCTGTGCATGTAGAGAATGGGAGCTCACTGGCATTCCTTGCATGCATGCAGTTGCAGTGATTAGGGATTGCAGAAATGATCCAGAAGACTACGTTCACAATTGCTACACAATTGAGTCGTATATGCGATGCTACAATAGTATCATGCATCCGATCAATGGTATGCATTTATGGCCACAATTGGATATGCTTGATATTACTCCACCGTCGTGGGTTATACCACGAAAGGGAAAGAGACAAATAAATCGAAGAAAAGGAGCAGATGAAGATGTGATAGTGCATTCGCAAGAGAAGAACTATCTTCGGAGAAAGGGACGTTTGAAAATGACATGTTCAGTATGTGGAGAGCAAGGTCACAACAAGCGATACCACTCTAGGCCGGATGCTCCAGATTCTGTGAGTATGATCTTGCTTTTTGTTCGGTGAATTTTTGAAGAATGTATTCTAACTTTTTTACTTTCTGTGGACAAGATTGGTTTCAAGGTAATATAGAACCAGTTGTCCCACAATGCGATAGAGCAGTTGATGAACGAGTTAGTACTCTTTTGAATTATTTTTCTCGATGTCCGTTGTGATATTATGTGGATTGCATAAGTATTCTGATAATGTTAATGATTGCATTATGTAGGGAAAAATGGTTCCAGAAAGGGGACAGCAAGCATCCTCAAGTCACAATCTTCCGAACGAGCTAACATTCCACTTCATTCCAACCCCAACGTTATCTCGTGAACTGCTTTCTGGTGGGCCAAGAACTGGTGATACAGCAACGGTGGTCACTCAGCCCGACTTGGTTCATGTTCCAACCGACGATGTGAACTTCGAAGACGTCGTGGATGACATTATTGACCGGGGGGATGCAGAATCTGGTAGTACAAGGGTATCGAAGCCACGCAAATCGAAGTGTACCAGAAGGAAAACGTAACTAAAGTCAGTGTTTTTGATTTTTGATGCAAGTTGTGACGGGTTTTGTGAAGCTTTTTGTATTATCCATTGACGCTAACATACGGTAAGCTAACATATGCCGAGCAAGATGAAGTAGCCAAGTGTTTAAAGTCGACAGGCCACTGATTTTTTGGAGTAGCTTTTGAATTCAGATTTAGTAAAAATATTTTTAGATTTAGTCGACGGGCTTCAGTAGGCTAAGTCATTTTTTTGTTCTATAGTAGTGCCCGATTAGATCATCAAAGTCTTTGCTTAAGGATGATATAGGTGATTGAGACTTCTGAAAACTTTTGTAATTGTTGGACTTCTGTGGAATTTGTGAACTTTAAATCATGACTTTGCACTTGTTCTGCATCAATGCACACTGTGAAATCTGTGCATGTTTTGTGGTTTAAGTTTAATTTGAAGGAAAAAATAATCTTGTGTTTAAGAGTCATTGAAGGTGAAATCTTTTGACCAACTCCAATACTGGTTCCGTTTCTTTCATACAATTAGATGATCTAATATATAGGCCTCATTTTCTGTTTTCAGAAATGTGGTAAAAGTTTCTTTCACACAAAATAAATGTATTTATATGATCAAGTCCGGAATTTGAGTTTGAGAAAATAGAGTTAGCTTCACATTTTGTCACATTCTTGGAGGAAATTCACAGAGCAGTTTCATAACATTTTACAGTTTGATTTCTGCAGAGATCAATGAAGCTTCTATCTACTTTTGTTCTCCCCTGTTTTCTAACATTTAACCACCTTCACAGGTTATAACTGAAACAATGAAAATGTCAACTGCCACCAAAACATAATTGCACTATAAGAACACAGCACAAGTGTCAATTGAAGGAAGAGAAGATAGAACCATTTTGAGAACGAAATTGATCCACAAATATGATAGAATTGACATAAATGTTGTGACATAGAAACATTAAAATTACAAGCGTGAATTTCAAATTACCGGGATTGATCTACAACTACAACTTCGACGTCTACAAATACATTATTAAACCAGTGAACTACACAAACTTAAGACTACCATAACTGGTTCCGTTTCACAAAGCTCCTCCATTTTGCTTCCCGTTATCCGTCTCTCCCTTTCCCTTGCGAAAAGTAAATTTGACTGAAATGTCCACGTCTTTTTCTTCAGTTATTTTAGCAACATGCGTCAACAAACCCGACAACTCATTAATTTCCGATGTGGCGCTTGATTGACCCTCATATTGACAATGTTCGTCCACATCAAGCCACTTGAAATAATTGCAATCGTTAGTGCAGCAGAAGAACAGGCGTCCCAAGTTTTCAGTCCTCTTTTCAACTTCCATGCATTTTGAATCCCTTTGTCGCATACTGGACAAGCTTTTTTAGTCGGGCAATCCAACAAGTAGTGGCCCTCCTTTCGGCAACCATGACACATTCCTTTGTTCCTTCCTCCCATCTCAAACCAAGTGAGGAGAAAACTAACATAAATGAGAAAATTAAACAAAACTCACTGCAATCTCCACAATATCAAGCATCTTCGAAGAATAATCAGAATAATAAAATATAAAATCAACTTCCTCACCGATAACCTTATCTGCATGCATTGCCTCAATGAACATTATCACAAATCCACCCCTTACAGAATTATGTACAACATGTTTGCAAGATATATTTTTGTATTTTTAGAACATTTCAAGTCAGTTGAAGATAATACTATAACAAAATCAAGAGATGCAGACTCTTTATGAAGTGAAGACTGTAACAAAATCCATAAATTCATGGTCATCTCCATTTTCGTTCGTAAACAACAAATAAATGGAAATGGGCAAGCAGTGAACTACATTGAAAATGGTAGAAGGAATGACGAAATCTTTTTCCCCGAAATTTTCCCTCGCGCCACTATTCCCCCTCGCATTGTCTGTTCGTCGCTCAAGCTCAAATGGGTAACAAGATAAATGAAATTTTTACCTTCACAACACGTCGTGCGTTCCAACAAAGCAAAGATTACAGAAATGTTGGGTTCTTCGTCGTTCTCGGAGTGATTAGTTTCCGGATTGGGAGAGAGTTCTTGGTACGGTGAATTAGGGCTCCAGTAGATTTGATTTTGGGATGGAAGCAAAAATGGGTTTTCAGATTATGAAGTCGCGTATGTAAGCGTTAAAAATTATTTTGCTCACCGACGTGGAAGATGATTTGGATCAATTACAACTAGTTGGAAGGATTTAACTGGCCGCATGGATTTTCCGTCTGCCATGTCATGTCATTTGCTAACGGATTTCAGCCGGTGAGTAATGGAGTTGGACGGAGTGAAGTTCGGTGGCCAGCGAGACAACTTTGTAAGTTCGGTGAGTAAGTCGTGACGTGGTACAAAGTTCAGTGGCTAACGAAACATTTAACTCCCTGTACAATAAAATATCATGTAAAAGTATAAGGTATTTTTATTTAAAAAATATTTTTAATATTTATTTAATTTTAATTAAAATCCAGTTAATTGTGCCAACCCTTAACTGATTTTGTCTTCTGAAATTTAATTTTATAAATATTAATATTTTTACTTTATTAATTTTTTTCGAGAGGGAAATTGGACAGAACATGTGGTCATATTACGGTGCACTTCTAGAGAAATTAAAGCCACATAAGTGATATAAGTTATGAATTTCATATATTTCAGTTTAAGTTAATGTCAACAAGAAATAATTTTTAATCAAAATTAGTTTACTATTGTCACAGGACATAAGCCACCCATGTGATTTACAATGTCACTTTTTAAACATGTTAGTCACAGTTATCACGTCACGAATACATAAGTCACACTCAAATAGTCA
>NC_036257.1:10790720-10830720 GCF_002742605.1 Olea europaea var. sylvestris | reverse complement strand
GAAACAAGTTAATAACCATGTCAATAATTTTCCAGAAACATCCATTTGGGTTTTGTTGAATTCCTTCAAACTTGCTCTCCAACAGAAAGAAGAATCAAAACAAAAGCCAAGGCTCTTTGAATGAAGGCGGGTTCGGAACCTAAACCCAAATTGAAATAGCTGACCCTGAAGCCATATCTGCCCTAAAAGAGGCTGCTGCTTTTGCAGTTATTATTGATTAATTCAAGTATTGCTTATTTTGTAACACTCCGAATTTGGCTAAAAAAACAATTTATATTGATCATTTAGCAAGTGAAATAGTCCATGTCCAGCCTTGTCGTCACACTAATTAAAGTCCAAAAGTTGAAGTGATAAACACGACCTACTTATTTCCATAAATGATTTATTCTGCATGTGTATTCCTTTTAGAATTTATTGTAAATTATTGGGGTCAAATATTTAAATATTTCAAAAGTTGATAAAAATATATTGATATAATACTTATTTTGTAACTCGTGATAAATAATATAAACTGGCTCAAGAAGAAATAATTTTGAACTTATCATACTCGAATTATTCTCATAGAAGGAAAATGATTTTCTTTTATATATATATATATATATATATATAATTTCATCTTCTTAACTGAAAGGTGTTATAGCGACTGACGTTCCGTGTGTCATTGAATACTATATAAGTGATTGTGTGTTAGTTTAAAAAGTTAACAAATTCATTCTTCCACAATTTATACACATACACCATACTGTTAGAGAAAATTATTTTTTATATCATTCTACTACTCATATTTTCATATTACTTTTGTTGCGGAAGCTCTCTCAAAAGATCTTCAAACGGTGGTTTTTCAGGCTCAGTCCAACGTACCTTTCTCTATCAACAACCAATCCAAACGGCTCCAAACCACAACCAATTGATTCACCTTGGTTGCTATACAATCTTACCCACGTACGACAAGAAGGGATGATGATTTATTGCCACAAAGGCTAGGAGAAGACACCAAAAAGGTATACTATGAAAAAATCACCCACTGCACACGTTATACAAGCGTTCTGGACACTTCTGGACACCTTTTTCTCACACAAAAGGGGGGCAGCCGGGATTCACTAGTTTCTTCTCTCAAAATCACACAATCATTATATCAAAGAGGCTAGGGTTATATTCATATATATACTCTAGGGTTAGGCTTTAAGTTTGGTCATTAAAGAGGTAAACGGGCCAAGATTCAAGCCATCCATAAGGAATACAATTGGGCCGGGTGTAGCTCATGGACTTGGTTGTTGGACTTATTTCATTCATCGGCCTATGCCTATGAAATAACATTAACCCACGTTAACATCATAGCCTGAGATTTATTGGGTATCAAAAACCCAACAAATCTCCACCTTGATGCCCAATAAATCTGCAAGCAATCAAAACACACAGTTAACACTTGTATAATCAAGGTAGAGAATAAAATTGGATCACAGACCTTACCTCGTGTTTCCAACTTGAAACACACACCATATCTGCTCCATGTACTCACTGGGGCTAAGGTCAAAAAACACCCAAGTAGAAGCAAATATTTAACAGTAAATAATCAAGAGCAAATACACATGCGATGACGATATACTATAGGATAACACACACAGATCTTTTCAGAAACATGTTCACATAGAACTATAGATTAACACCAAATCAATCAAACCACGGTCAAGGACATATGCAACACATGCATAAATGACCCTAAGAAAAGATCTCACCACACTTATCCTATCCCATTCCGTGTTGCTCACACCTCGAGAACACATATCTCCTCTCATCGCCCACCATGCTCACTAGACAGATCACTCAACTCATGTCTAACTGGTAAGTCACAATAGATCCTAAGTCCACGGGATAATCATCTATCTCCACATCACTTCTCCCAACCCACGTGGATAATGGGTCTCCACCTAACAGAAGTGATAGAAATGTCTCTCTCACACTCCACCTGATCAGGGTCTCTTTCCAGATAAAGGATCCTAGACATTTGATCACATCTCCACTCGTGATCCAAATGTCACACTCTACATCCCTCGTGCATATCATCAATGCATCTCTAGGCATCTATACTCCACCTTACCAAAAGACATCCAACTCACTGCTAATGCATCTCAAACTCACTATGGCAAAACAACACCTTTCGGTTACCACAAAGGTTAATCCACTCACCAATGCTCCCAAAAAATTCACAAAGAAAATAGTGAAGGTGGCACTCTCAAAGAGAATCGAAGAAAGAGTCGGTTACTTCACAACACTCACAAAGGAGGCTCACAAAGAGGAAGAATATAACCCTAACATGGCTGCCTCACATAATCTCACAAACCACACAGGCTCACAAAGATAAAGGAGAGAAACGGCTGTCCAACTTTTTTCTCACTACCACACTCTCACACAACTTACAGAGCAAATAGAATACGCCACAAAACTTAACCCACTATGCATGTAAACATATTACACAAAGTAATAAATCACTCTAATTCATGCAATTACACACATCAAACATATTGAAAATGTAACATCAATATTGCAACATAATGAAGTGATCATATACATGCAGAAAGGATTACACACAGATGCAATGCAAGAACCAGGTTTATTCTCTCAATAAACCTCACTAGGATCACTACTCGACCCTAAAGTCATATTCACCTTGTCTCTATCCTCATCTTTCCTTTTATTATCATTTAAGGACAATCTCTTTCAACTATGTCTAAATTTCACCACAGTTAAAATATATTTTATTTTTCGCATTTGTCTTAAACCTATACATGCCAACAATACCAAATAATGATCACAAGCAAAGTACTGACACATAATTCACACAGAACAGTCAAGTAAATTTTCCTAAGGTCACATGCAATTCTATCGGTGTAGAAAAATTGGTGACAAATTCACATAGAATTTTAAGATAATTAACATTTAATTCCTAGGTATAGCAATAAGCAATGGTTACTCCAAACCTAACGTCACCCCACACGATGACTTCTAATGCGAAAAATAAATAATTAACCTACACATTAATTTTAATTGCAATAATAAAAAGTAAAGAACACGATACCGAGCGGACCACGTCTGAAGGTCCGTAAATATCGAGACATGCGAATTCACCACTTTAGGATTATCACTGTTCTTCCTAAAGTCTCTGGAAACTGCAGCAACCCAAAAATCACGATCGAGTCCCGAACGCTCGAAGAACAACGCTGTCCAGATTCTACTGTGTACCCTGAAACAAAAAACTTCCAACACGAAAAATGTCAGAAATAATATGAGGAACAAACTGTCTGAAGAGACCGTCGCCAGAAAACTTCACACGCGTCCGCACGCGCCCAATCAGTCCCTGCGCGTGGCCTCCACGCGCCGCCTCCGTTCACACGCGCCTGACCGTCTTGATCGCCACCGCCTGCACGTTACACCAGTGGTCTCTGTTTCCCCAAACTCGTTCTGGATTGGTCAGAAAACAACAAAACAGAGACTGATTTTTAACAGTTTTCTGGACAGTTTTTCGATCTGATTTCTGCCACGTTTCTGCCGATTTTTTGGACGATTTCTAGTAGATTTCACGAGCCAAAACCTTCACCTTAAAGCTCTGATACCAATTGTTGCGGAAGCTCTCTCAAAAGATCTTCAAACGGTGGTTTTCCAGGCTCAGTCCAACGTACCTTTCTCTACCAACAACCAATCCAAACGGCTCCAAACCACAACCAATTGATTCACCTTGGTTGCTATACAATTTTACCCATGTAGGACAAGAAGGGATGATGATTTATTGCCACAAAGGCTAGGAGAAGACACCACAAAGGTATACTATGAAAGAATCACCACTTTAGCACGTTATACAAGCGTTCTGGACACTTCTGGACACCTTTTTCTCACACAAAAGGGGGGCAGCCGGGATTCACTAGTTTCTTCTCTCAAAATCACACAATCATCATATCAAATAGGCTAGGGTTATATTCATATATATACTTTAGGGTTAGGCTTTAAGTTGGGCCATTAAAGGAGTAAACGGGCCAAGATTCAAGCCATCCATAAGGAATACAATTGGGCCGGGTGTAGCTCATGGACTTGGTTGTTAGACTTATTTCATTCATCGGCCTATGCCTATGAAATAACATTAACCCACGTTAACATCATAGCCCGGGATTTATTGGGTATCAAAAACCCAACAACTTTGGTGTCAATTGAGGTAAGAATACTTAGTGCAAACTGGTAAATTCTTATTTCTTAATGTTTATATAAATTTTGGCATGAAATACTATAAGACATTCGGGTCGATTTTTATGTTAAATTTTTAGGAATGGACCGTTCGGTCTAATATGTTAAATCCTACGGGATGGACCGTTTGGTCAAATATGTTAAATCCTAAGGAATATATGAATTTTTATTGAATTCCTTGAGTTGTTGGATGTTGCTACCAGTTTGCTCTAAATATAAGAAATGTCAGTATGTCATGTCATTATATATTTATATCATGTTAATAAGAATATGCATGTATTTTTTAGTGAATGTTTTCTTACAATAATTTTTTAGATTAGAACGAGTCGTGTGGTAGATTGATCGAGTGGTGCTTATGGGGTCGGCAAGTAAAGATTTTAGAAATGATAACGGTCAAATTTTTATTGTTAGGACATCCTATGTTTAATTATGTGCGAGATTTTTAGTACTTTTTGTGTTCGAACTTTGGATATCTTATGTTAAATTCGAGTTTTTGTTTTTTCTTTTTTAAAATTTGTAGTACTTTAATATGTTGATTTATATGAAATTTTTTATTTAAATCGTTAGATTATCTTTATGAATTTATCGATATCAATTTATCTAGCAAATCAAGTAAGAAAAAAAGGACAGAGAAAATTTTGCTTAAATAAGATAGAGGAGATGTTTGATAACATTTCAAGTCCATGTTTTTTCTTTCTTTCTTTTTTTTTTTTTTGGGTCTTTTTTTTATAAAATAAAAGAGTGATGAACTTGGGACGCTACATATTTTGCTTTCTGCTTAATTTGGTTTAGTTTCACTTTTATGTTGGGACAAATAACTTGCTTCTTATGTTTTTGAGAGGAAATGACATAGTTAATATATATGAAAAAATAATTTTGAATCAACTCAAGTGATGCATGTAAGGTGTTTGTGAAAATAAGAATGAGAAAAAGTGACTTTCTCTATGACTTTTATCCGAAAAGGTCAATATATATCTCATTCAAATTCATTTGAAGCAATTAAATAGATTGCGTACACATTTATGTAAATTTAGATATATGAATTTAGACCTTGTAACACTTTATTTAATACGAGTTATTTTGTGGAAGTTAAAAGTGACATTGTCATTTTTTAAAGAAGTCTCACACAATTTCATTTGTATTATTTTGTAGTAATGGATAACATTAAGGTCTTCATTTGTTATGGAGGTAAATGAGGATAAGATAATGAATATAAAAGTGACAAAATAACCGAAATACATACAACCTTTGTTATAAAGTTACATATCATGTCACTTTTTGAGAAGCTAAGTTTTGACACTATTAAAATAGACTTAAGTTATCATTATTATCATTGATATGCAATTTCACGGTATATTCTTATATTTACATCTAAGTTAATTTGACAATAATTTTATGAAGTTCAAAGTCTAAAATGTAACATACTATGTCACTTTTTGAAAGAGCCAAGTTATATCAGAGCTGAAAAGTATCATGTCATTTTTCATATCATGTCCATTTAAACCAATATTCTTGTGGTTTGATTAACTCTTAATCCTATAAAAGGAGAAAAGAATGACCATTAAACAAAAAGTGATGAGAAATTCAAAAAGTGACAAGTATTCAAAAAAAAAGTGACAAAAACTAAAAAAGGTGATAAAATCTCACAAAAAAAGTGACAAAATCAATTTGAACGTAGTTAACTCGGAAATTTGTAGTTTAAATACATTTTAAGGGTATTAATCTAATATTATATTTTTTAAGGACTAATCTAATATTATATTTTTTAAGGGTAGTAAGCATAATTTCTCCTATCGAATAAGAATTAAGCTATTTGTACAATGTTAGTTGACAAACATTGTTGACAATGTTGGAGGTGGCGAAATCCTTATAAATGCTTTAAAAAACAGTTTTTGACAATTTAAAAAATAGATGGATTTGGTGATAACCTATTTCTGATGTTGTTGGATTATTGTCTTAATTCCTGATTGTACTTAGGCCCATTTTCCATAGGCCTTTAACCTTACGTTCTCAAGCCCATTTAATGGTACTAACTCTAAAGTGGAGATTCACATACATCTAAAATTCTTAAAAAAAATTCAATTTTTATGTTTCAAAGTTTTTTATTCCAGAAATACTTCAATAAATGAAATATAAATGATAAATTCAAAACATCCTCACTCCTATAACTAAATCAAAAAATTTCGATCTTGAAATTCAAAAATTCTTCAGTCCATTTCAAAGATCACTATTATTCATATCTCAATATGCATTTCATCCATATTTTCTGTCCAAAAAACCCTATGCAAACTCCAATTTTGAAATTTCTTCTCTTCTTTTATATCCTAATAGAGAATGAGACAAACTCTATTCCATCCTCAAAATCAAACAGAACAACCATATATTACATTCTTCAATTAATTATAGAAATTTAAAAATCACATTGATTACTACTTGTTATGATTGTATGTCTATTTTTGGGGTCGATAATTTGTTGAAAAATCAGGTAATTCCCATGCAGCCTTTTTTAGGTGTGATAATCTTTAGTGTTTTGAAGTCGAATTATTTTTAATGGAAGTTTGTTTTCTACTACTATCTATTTTTTAGCTGGTACATCCTTATATAACATGATTAAATGAGTTCACTTATTGGTCGATCTAGTCTATACACCATGAAATTGTATATCCAAGTTAATCCAACACTATGGTCAATTATGTGTTGGGTTTTTGAAAAATTACAATTGTATGCTTCAATTACATGAAATGTCTTACGATGTGCATCAAAATTAAATAACCTTAGTACTCATCGTATTACATCGGAATTAAATAACCTTAGTGCTGGACAACCACTAACAATATGTATATGTTGGAAGGATCACAAGACGTGTTATATTATGATAAAAAAACTATACCAACCTACTACTCTTTTTCTTGTCAAGATTTTAAATATGATGACATGTAAATGGATACGTGTGATGTGCAGTACTCAGTTATCCAACAAAAATTTGAGTGATATACTTGCTATAATTGAAATTACACCACCTATAAAATAACATATATTGCATAGGAATGTCGGTTTAGAAAACCAAATTTACTTGACATAAGGGGTGCCTTCAGATAAAAATAACAGTTTTCCACCATTTAAATGACCTCACTGAGATCTTTATTGACGAAATGGCATGGACAAAAAGTACATATAATTTTCAGCAAATATATAACTGGGTAGTAAATGGCGTAAGAATTATGATTAGATATGAAGTGTAAAGAAAGTAGTTGATCTGAAAATAGGTTTCAAAAAAATTAAGATGAAACATCAATACTGATCTGGTGTGAATAACAATCACTTATTCAACACCACCACTTTCACAACCCATATAAAATATGGAGCATAGAGTGGAATCCACGGTAGATCGAGGCCAAAGGAATAAATAAATTTGACATCTTTTGATTAATACATTGTGTAAGTATACGTCATTATCGTTGACACTCGAATCACATTTACGTTTTTGCTGTTACAAAAATAAACATGCATTTAACCAATTTAATTTAGTTTCATGAATTTAGAAGTTTGAAATACACGTATTATTATTTAATATGCACCTAGTTAATTGTGGTTTATGTATGCATGTATTATTAATTAATGTGTACCTAGTAAATTGTGGTGCATGTAGTAGAATTAAATTGAGGGGATGAATTTATGTGATAGGAAATCCTATAAATACCTATGTAATCTTGTGTTGAAGGCAAGTCCACAATTGAATAGAAAATCTTTCCTCCTCCTAAGTCCACTTCTATTTCTTACAAAGTGGTATCAGAGCCACAATACTAGAAACAATGGCAAATACCAACATGATCCCCTTTCAAGTTCCAAAACTGTCCAAAGAGAAATTTGATAATTGGTGCATCCGCATGAAGGCACTACTTGGTGCACATGATGCATGGGACATCGTGGAGAATGGTTATGAGGCTCCCACCGATCTAGCTGCTCTCACTCAAGCACAAAGGGATCTTTTGCAAAACACTAAGAGGAAGGATCAAAAGGCTGTTTTTCTTATTCACCAAGCATTAGATGAGGCCACTTTTGAGAAGGTTTCTAATGCAACTACAGCAAAACAATTATGGGATATGCTTCAAGTTGTCTGCAAAGGAAAGGAGAAGGCAAAGAAAGTTCACCTCCAAAATCTACGAGGTGAATTTGAAGCTATTCAAATGAAGGAATCCGAAAAGGTGTCGGATTATATTTCAAGAGTGGTGACTGTTGCAAACCAAATCAAGAGGCTTGATGAAGATGTGACTGATTTAAGGGTGATTTAAGAGGTATCACAAGTCACAAGTTAAATGTTATACTTGTCATCAATTTGGACATTATTCATGGGAATGTAAAAGTGGTGAAGGTGCGAAAGCTAACCTTTCTCATGAAGAAGATATAAAAAATAATGAAGAGATAGAGTCTACTCTTTTGATAGCTTGCAGGGACTTGCAGCAAGGAGGAAAAAATTCTTTGTTCCTTGATACTGGAGCTAATAATCACATATGTGGGAACAAAGATTTGTTCATAGAGCTTGATGAGAAGGTTGGTGGCAATATCACATTCGGGGATTCCTCCAAAATTCCAGTAAAGGGGAAAGGTAAAATCTTGATACGTATGAAAGATGGAAATCACCAATTTATTTCAAATGTCTATTATGCTCCAGATATGAAGAGTAATATTTTGAGTGTGGGTCAATTATTGGAGAAAGGTTATGTTTCGTTCACAAAAAGTTGCAGTGTGTTTTTAAAGGATGATGCAGGAAATTTGATTGCTAAAGTACCTATGGTGAAAAATCGTTTATTTGTGTTGTCCATACAAACTGATGCGGCTAAGTGTTTGACGTCGTGTTATAAAGACTTGTCATGGTTGTGGCATTTACGATTTGGGCACATAAATTTTGGAGGGCTCAAAACAATGGCTAGCAATGGAATGGTGAAAGGTTTGCCTCCAATACATTAGCCTAATCAGTTTTGTGAAGGGTGTCTTTTTGGTAAGCAGTCAATAAAGGTCTTTCCAAAGGAATCTCAATCAAGAGTTTCAAGGCAACTACAATTGATACATACTGATGTTGTGGGTCAATCACTCCATGTTCTTTTGGTAAGAACAAATATTTTCTTCTGTTTATTGATGATTTCAGTCGAAAAACATGGGTGTATTTTCTAAAAGAAAAATCGGAGGTGTTTAAGTGCTTTCAGAATTTTAAAGCTCTTGTAGAAAAAGAAAGTGGATTTAAAATCCAGGTTGTGAGATCAGATAGAGGAGGGGAATTCACTTCCAGAAATTTTCAAGACTTCTATGATGCCAACGGAATTCGTCGGTTCCTAACCGCTCTAGGATCTCCACAGCAGAACGGAGTTGTTGAACGAAAGAACCGAACAATTCTCAATATGGCAAGGAGCATAATGAAGACAAAGAAAATGCCAAAAGAAGTTTGGGTAGAAGCTGTCGATTGTGCTGTCTACTTGTTGAGCCAGTGTGCCACAAAGGCTTTAGCCCGCAAGACTCCACTTGAAGCATGGAATGGGAGAAAACCAGTAGTATCTCATTTGAAAGTATTTGGATGCATTGCATATGTCCATGTTCTTGATGAGAAGCGCTCGAAACGTGATGACAAGAGTAAAAAATGTGTGTTCGTTGGCTATGATTCAAAAACAAAAGGCTACAAGCTCTATAATCCAAGTGATGCGATGATGTTTATTAGTAGAGATGTGGATTTTGATGAAGAAGCAACATGAAATTGGCATGTTGAAGAAGATAACTATGACTTTTTCCTTTCTTAGAGGAAGAAGAAGACAATGAAGAAACACATGAGACCACCATTCCTCCAACATCACCATCACGTGGTGACATTGATGTTTATGAAGGAAGTTCAAGTGAAAGGCCTTTGCGTAGCAAGCATATAGATACCAAATATCACTTTGTGCGTGAATGCATTGCAAACAAAGTAGTGAAGATTAATTTTGTGAAGTCTTAAGACCAAATTGGAGATATTCTCACCAAAGCTCTCAAGTTCAATACTTTCAAGGCATTAAAAAGCTTGTTTGGAGTATGCAAAATTCATGTTTAGGGGGGGTGTTAGAAAAATAAACATGCATTTAACCGATTTAATTTAGTTTCATGAATTTAGAAGTTTGAAATACATGTATTATTATTTAATATGCACCTAGTTAATTGTGGTTCATGTATACATGTATTATTATTTAATATGCACCTAGTTAATTGTGGTTCATGTATGCATGTATTATTAATTAATGTGTACTTAGTAAATTGTGGTGCATGTAGTAGAATTAAATTGAGGGGATGACCTTATGTGATAGGAAGTCCTATAAATACCTATGTAATCTTGTGTTGAAGGCAAGTCCACAATTGAATAGAAAATCATTTCCTCCTCCTAAATCCACTTCTATTTCCTACATTTGCACTTGACTTAGTTGTCGAGGCTGCTTACATGTCCTTCTTTTGTGCCCCTTTTTCACCATATCGTCCACATCTTGTTGCTTGCATGCTCTCTCACTTGTTCGTCTCCTTGTATTCTTAGACCTCCCCGAGTAGAATGATGTACTGGTGTATGTGTCAACATAAGATTCCTTTTTTTTTTTTTTTTTGGTAATGAGAACAATACTTGTACGGTTCTTCTCCTTTAATTTAAGAAATTAATAAACTTTTGGTTATGAATTACTCTAAGCTGCAAAAAGATAAATATTAATTAGCTTACTTAGAACAAATTGTAGTAGTAATCCCCTACTGTCAGCATATTGTTCTATGAGAGAAGGGACCCCATACCAAGAAACCAACAAACCACCAAGCGTGAAAAATATTCAAAGCCATATTAAAGATTCCTTTTAGATATACTTAGAAACGAATTCAGGAAACCAGGTGATCACGGGTAAATCCGAGTGAGCATGGGAAGTCGCTAGACGATTACTCGAGCGGCCACCAAATATAAGGAAAAAAATTCAATAGAGTCATTAGGGACAGTCACAAGGGCTCGTCCGGTGTTGCCTCTACCCCTGGCCACACTACTCACCTACACTACATACGTAATAATATGCATGAAAGTAATCATGGCCCCACTCGCATCTTTTTTCGATTTTTCAAAAGGTAAAAGATGAGTGGGAGTCACCCCATCGTAAGGTTAATACTCTTTGACAGCTTTAGCCTTTTCCTTTCTGGAGTCCTAACCATGTTCCCACTCGCATCTTCTTCCATCTTAACTACTAACTCTTTCTCTACGAAGCTCTTCTTATGGCGACCCTCCTTTGCATTTGTTGCCATAATTCTCAATGATGCAGAATATTAGATTCAATAGTTTAAAAGTTAAATTCTTGACGTTCTCATTTTGTTAATAACTTTGACTATTTAGTATTTATGGAACAGCTTTACCGTCGTTAGTGGGTAATATCCATGATAATTGGGGAAAATTTCAGTTGCAGTACTAAACTTCTACTAAAATTTCAATTAAATCATTAAACTTTAATTTGTTCCAATTGTATCACTAAACTTCGATTTTATTTCAAATTACATAGTACTCTGGAAAGGAAAATGATAAAATGAGGTTCTAGCAATATATTTAGATTAAAAGGTTAAAATGCATATGTTTTATTTTATCATTTTTATATGTGAAAAGTTTCTTTGTATTATGATTGCTATTAAACAATTTTCATCCAATTTGAAGACAACATGTGACAGAATCATGGAATTATGACGTTTGAAATTAAATTGAAGTTCACTAGTCCAATTGAAATTAAATTAATAATCCAAATAGTAATCCATTTGAGACATTATGAAATGAAGATGAGCAAAGGTGTAGCAGATAAAGAGAATATGACTAGCTCCAACAATAAGGTGGTTTCATTACAGTAATTAAAGTTGCAGAACTAATTTTGTACGAGGAACTACTATACTTACTTTTTAGTAGTGTTCTAAAAAGTGTGTCTAGACGATGCCTATGTGCGAAGCGCTAGCAAACCGCTTCACATTGATAGTAAGTGCGAAATTAAGCAGTCAACTGTCAAGTTGTTTGCTTAATGCGCTCCTAGGTACGCTTTATTAATTTTTTTTTCCATTTGTTAAAAAGCCTTTTATTTGATTTAGTTTTAAGTTTTTCCTTTGAAAATTGTATAATTGACTAATTATTGGAACCTTTAGGCAAATATAGTATTTTATAATTTTAGATATTTGACAATTATTAAATGATTTTTAGAATGATTAAATATTTAAAATTATATTAAAAATAAGAAATATATATATATATATATATATATATATATATATATATATATATATATAACGCTTAAGCCTAGTCTAGGCTCGTAAAACTCGAAACTTAACCTCTATTTCTAGCAACGCTTCACACTTTTTAAAACACCGTCCTTTAGTACGTACTTTTTAGTTTTACGTTGAATTCTATCCTCTTGCATTTGTGATACTCTTTAAATTGGTGATCAAATTTCAGGGCATAGAATGGTACCGCACCTGTACTCACCTCTAAAAACTCTATAAATTCAATCCATGGCTCCTCATAATCACATCACCGAGTTGGACTCTCAGGACGAAAAAATCTGTATCCTCCACCGCCTTGACGACAGTTCTGCCACCAATCAACAACCAGTCATCCACCTCGTCTACAGCTTTGATGGCAAAATCCTCGCCCACTTCCATGACGAGAAGTTGCGTTGCATTGGAGGTAATGTAAAATCTACTTAAGCGATCTAAACATGTTTTAATCAACAAAATAACATTTAGATAAATGCGGAATAAATTGGATCGAAAACGTACCTCCCGCCATTGCCGTTCTTCACACACTTTCTCAAGCTTATGGGTAGTGTTTGATTTCGGGTTAAGGCTCTTCTAATCCATCTTTCTCACTGCTCAAATGGTGTATGCAAACTGAACGTGAAAAATGAGTTTAGGGACCTTCTGAATGGATCTAAACCCTTTTTATAATTGCTTTTCCCATCATAGAGCAGTTTTGCACATCGTTAGATTATGGGTGGTTACCAAACGTGATTTTTAAACATTGGGTCAGTTGCTGAAGTAGTTGGGTATGGGATATGTGGACCACTCTTAAGTTGGTTATAATCCAACATTCTCTCACTTGGGCTATATATACCATCATTCGTCATAATAAGAAACATAATACATGAATCATAGCGATAGGTCCTCTAAAGCGAGTATTATCTTCATATATCACAATGCATCATGTCTCTTAAACACCGGCCCATATAACACAATGAATAAACCCTATGTTTATTCAAGGTCCAAACTTAATGATATTTCTCAAGGTAAATGAATATACAAATATGTGCACAAAACGAATGAGTAAACATCAACTGAATAAGAGTTTCATTAAAACATCAAATGTTACATCACAAAACCAAGTCCCATTCTCGCTACATGATCCTTAAAATTCTTTGGTGGAATGCCTTTAGTCAAAGGATCAGCAATCATCAACTCAGTGCTAATATGCTTAATGACCACTTTCTTCTAGTTAACACGTTCTCTAATGGCTAAGTATTTAATGTCGATGTGTTTACTTCGACTACCACTCTTGTTGTTCTTAGCCATAAAAAGAACAGCTGAGTTGTAATAGTACAATCTCAATGGCCTAAAAACTGAATCAATTATTCTAAGCCAGACATGAAACTCTTCAATCATACATGTGAGGTAGCCTCAAAATAAGACACGAACTTGGCCTCCATAGTGGAAGTAGCAATCAATGTCTACTTCGCAATATTCCAAGATATAGCTTCGCCAGCAAGCATGAAAATGTAACCAGATATTGATTTTCGTGAATCAACATAGCCAGCAAAGTCTGTATCCGAGTAGCCAAGCACTTCCAGATTGTCAATCCGTCTGTACATAAGCATGTAATCTTTGGTCCCCTGAAGGTACCTCATCACTTTCTTTGCAGCTCGCTAGTGGTCCACGCCTAGATTACTTTGATATCTCCTTAGCATTCCAACAGCAAATGCAATGTACAAACCCGAGAATACATTAGGCTTCCAATGGCTGAAGCATATGGAATGTTTTTCATCTGTTCCTGCTCGAGCTTATTTTTGGGACATTGAATTAGGCTAAACCTATCACCCTTCACAATGGGTGTTATGCTAGGCGAACAGTCCTTCATCTGAAATCTCTCTAAAACTTTGTTAATATAGGTCTCTTGAGACAAACCTAAAATGCCTCTAGATCTTTCCCTGTGGATCTTAATGCCAATGACATAACATGCCTCACCCATATCCTTCATATCAAAGTTCTTTGAGAGGAATTCTTTCACCTCATGTAGCAAACCCTTATCGTTAGTTGCAAGTAAAATATCATCCACATATAGAACAAGAAAACAAATCTTGCTCCCACCAACCTTCTGGTATATACAATGATCCACGACGTTCTCTTCAAAACCAAACGAAGTGATGACGTCATGGAATTTCAAATACTATTGACGTGAGGCTTGTTTTAATCCATATATAGATTTATTAAGCTTATAGACCATGTGCTCACCACCACTAGAGGAGAATTCTTCAGGTTGTTTCATGTAAACCTCTTTTTCTAGATCACCATTAAGGAACGTCATTTTCACATCCATTTGGTGCAAGTCTAAATCAAAATGGGCAACCAATGCCATAATGACTCGAAGGGAATCTTTCTTAGATATAGGAAAGAATCTCTGTGTAATCGATTCCTTCCCTTTGAGTGAATCTTTTGACAACGAGTCTTGCTTTATGTCTCTTAATGTTGCCTAGTGGGGCTTTCTTTGTTTTGAAAAGCCATTTACATCCAATGGCTTTTACACCATCAGGCAACTTGATGAGATCCCAGACTTTGTTAGATGCCATCGAATCCATCTCATCTTTCATGGCATTATACCATAAAATTGATTCTTTACAATTCATGGCTTGTGAAAACATTTCAGGATCATTTTCAGCTCCAACATTGTAGTCAAACTCTTGTAGATACACAACATAGTCACTAGGAATCGTCGATTTCCTTATTCTAGTAGATCTTCTTAATGCTGCATCAATATTTTTCTGAGGAGCATGATCATTTTGTTCAGCAGGCTGTTCAACAGCTTCAGGCATCTGTTGAACTTTAGTATCTACTGGATCAGGCTCAATAGCTTGTAAAACTTCGTGGACTGATCCTTCAATATGCGTTTGTACTCGAGTTGTATTGTTAACAACAATACTCAGTCCATTGCATGAAGTGGCACACAAAGCATCTGAATGATCTTTCTCAGGACAAATGCCCCGGGATTGATCGCTCCCACTAATCAAGTCATTCTCAAGAAATTTTGCATTTTTGATTCCACAAACCTAGTGCTATGAGATGGACAATAAAATCTGTATCCCTTAGACCTTTCAGCCTATCCAACGAAATACCCACTTATGGTCCTTGGGTCCAACTTCTTTTTCTTTTAGATTTAGACTCTCGCTTTAGACGGACATCCCCAAACACGTACATGTCACAAACTCGTTTTCCAAGCCTTGAATAACTCAAAAGGCGTCTTTGGAATAGCCTTGGTTGGAACTCGATTTAATGTGTATGCAGCTGTCTTAAGAACTTCAATCCATAAGGAGTGAGGAAGCTTGGAGCTAGCAAGTATGCTTCGTACCATGTCCAATAATGTTCGATTTCTCTTTTCAGCTACTCCATTTTGGTCTGGAGAACCAGGCAAACTATATTGGGCAACAATCCCATTCTCTTGAAGAAACCTCACAAATGGACCAGTCACTTGTCCACTCTCAGTGTATTTACTATAGTATTCTCCACCTCTATCGGATCTCACGATCTTAATTTGTTTACCGCATTATTTCTCTACTTCATCTTTAAATACCTTAAAAGCATATAGTGCTTCATTTTTACCATTAAGCGAGTAGAGATACATGTATCGTGAGTAATCATCTATGAAAGAGATGAAGTATTTATCACGGTATGCTTCCATGTCTGGACTACAAATAGTTGTGTGTAAGATTTCCAATAATTCAGAGCTTTTCTTGGCACCATTTTTTGACTTATTAGTCTGCTTTCCCATAATGCAGTCTATACAAGTCTCAAAGTTTATAAAAATCTAGATTACTAAGTACCCCATCGTTCACCAACTTTTTAATTCTATCAATGGAGATGTGTCTCAGTCTCCGATGCCAAAACATAGAAGAATCTTCATTCACAACACATCGTTTAGTACCAATATTTTCATGAACGTGCATGGTAGTATGGTTGTCATCGTTTTGCAAATTAATAAGAAAAAGACCATTAGACAATGTACCACATCTAATAACATCAGATTTATAAAATAAATTAAATTCAGAGTCTGAAAAGTTAAAGGAATAACCATCTGATACAAGTCTAGAAATTGAAATCAAATTCCTAGAAAAATTGAGAATGTAAAAAGTCTTTTCTAAATTTAAAATGAAACCACTACTCAAAACCATTTTGCACGTGCCAATGGCCTCCACATGCAAGGGCATCTTATTTCCTGAATAAATGCTACGCTCACTTCCCACTGGTTTTCGCAGGTTTCGCAAGTCCTGCAATAAATTGGTCACATGGAGCGTAGAACTAGAATCAATCCAACATGTGTTATGATTAACATCAATCATATTAGATTCATTACAAACAAGTGAGAGTCAAGTACCTTTTTTGTCAAGCCACTTCATAAACTTGGAGCATTGCTTCTTAAGGTGCCACAATGTCCTTCTTAATGTCCTTTTGAGGATGGATTTTTCCCTTCTCCTTGTCCTCGGCCCGATCTTTCTTTTTCTATCCTGGAGTTGTCAAATACACATTTTCCTTCTCACCTTCCTCCATAAGTAGTCTGCCCTCTTCTTGAACACATATGGTTAACAACTCATTAATGGACCATTTATCTTATTATGTGTTATAGGAGATCTTGAACGGGCTATATTGTTGAGGCAAAGTGCAAAGGATAAAGTAAACCAGGAATGATTTGGACATCTCAACTTCCAATGCCTTGAGTTATTCTGCTATATCTCTCATGCGCATAATATGATCACGCACACCCTTAATGCCAGTGAGCACCAAGGATGAAAACTACATAATGAGGATGCTGGCCATCGCTTTATTTGAAGTGAGGAATTGTTCATCAACGACCTTAAGCAAATCTTAGACTTTGTCATACTGCTCGACGGAGCCCCTAATAACAACATATATTTTCGTCTTTATGAACATAATGGAAAGGCGATAGATCACTCCCACTTTTCATAAAGTTGAACTTCCTCTGGAGTGCTAGTAGCAGTTACTGTATGGGGCTCCTCCTTCCTTATGGTGTAATCTATGTCCATCCATCCCAAATGAAGGAGAATTCTCTCCTTCCAGACCTTATAATTATCCCCTTTCAGCTCAGAAATATCACATTTCATATTAGAGAAATTAGCAGGTTGACTTGCTGCAATAAATTAAACATTCATGCTCATGATACAATATTTGAAGCTAACATAACATACGACATGTTTTACCAATGTAAAATCATGCAAAATATGAATCTAGTGACATAAAACTTGACTGTGGGCTAAAGTTCTAATTCAATTAGATTCATCTTAACTTCACAATAAAACTATCAAATTATGTTCCCTTTTCTAATCCCTGTGAGCAAATTAGAAAGTATAGTTTGATATTTTATCCTAATTAATCATACAAATATAATAAAATTTCTGAGGGATAAAATTCATTATATTAAATATGATTAACCATAATTAATGTCTTTATTTAATATGTGATCCTATACATTTAATATATGATTTTGTATAATTAAGGATGTTGTGGCTACTCTCCAATTAATTAAAATTATATGGATCACTCGACATTTAATTTAATTCACAAAAATATGCTCATGTAAATTGCACAAAACCATAAATAATATGAACACAAAATTTGAATTTTAATGTACTAAATTATTTAACTCAATATTGCATGTATAACAAAACAATAAAAATTATACATACAAAACAATAAAATAAGTTTGTACATATGAGAACAAAACCACCAAATAATTTTCATTAATTTCCAGCATATGGGTCCACAAAGTGATACAATTTCAAAAATTTCGGCTGGTACATGTGCATATCCAAATGTTTTATTAAAGTAATAATAATGTTAAACATTCCATTTCTATATGATCAAGTTGACCGCCTTTATTCCATTTCATGAAGTTGGCAGCCTTTATTTTTCATGCAAGTAGGCCAATTTGCTAGAAACTAATGGTTTTGTACTTTAATTAGTAGACAAGGAAGTCATGTATCTCTGCATGCAAACTGATTTGAAAAGATTTTTTACCTTTTTTTTATTAGTTCGTCTTCAACCTCCTACCGGGTCGTTTCGACTCGGTTCCAACCCAAATAAAAAATTCGGTCATATCTCATGATTTCGACTACCAAATTTTACAAATTTTATATCAAAATTTTCAGAAATCAATTTCCAAATGATTCCTAATCTCAGTTTCTATAAAAACGACTAAATCAAAAACCATGTTTTTGAACAGAAAGTGTGCAGGTTTAGAACAAACAAGGCAGAGGCAAAACGAAGGCTCTGATACCAAACGTAAAATCTACTTAAGCGATCTAAACATGCTTTAATCAACAAAATAATATTTAGATCAATGCGGAATAAATTGGATTGAAAACGTACCTCCTACCATTGCCGTTCTTCACACACTTTCTCAAACTTATGGGTAGTGTTTGATTTGGGGTAAAGGCTCTTCTAAACCCTCTTTCTCACTACTTAGATGATGTATGCAAACTGAACGTGAAAAATGAGTTTAGGGACCTTCCGAATAAATCTCAACCCTTTTTATAATTTGCTCTGCCCATCATAGAGTGGTTTTGCACATCCTTAGATTACGGGTGGTTACCAAACGTGATTTTTAAACATTGGGTCAGTTGCTGAAGCAGTGGGATATAGGATATGTGGACCACTCTTAAGTTGATTATAATCCAACAGGTGACACCCACATTCTCACTGTCCATCGCCGCCTCCTACTTCCTCTTGTTGAACTGTATCGTATGACTTGTCATGAAAATTTGCACCATTTTTCGAAAAAAGGAAAATTCACACAATTGAAGGTCCTTGTTAGTATAGTAGAAAGACTTATCGGACACGTGAAAGTCTCATAGATAACGTGAAGAGGGAGAAATATGTGCATAAATAACTAAGGTTTAGCAAGAACACATTCCATTAACTAATCAACTACTAAAACAATGGTATAAGTGAATTCTATTCATTGAATCATTCTACATACATTTACAACAATAGACTAGTGCAAACCTATTCACCTACATACACGAGAATGGGAATCTTCTAAGCAGACCAGAATAGTGAAAGGATGTTATATGCAGGTGGAACTACTTCAGAATTACTTGTCCGGCCCTTCAAACAACGTTGGAAGAAAGAATCCTCCATTATCAAGCAGCACATGCCTTATTCAGCAAACAATCAAAGCATATAGTGGAAGACCCTTTGCCGCTCGGGGGGAAGTAAACAAGAACAATTAATAAGATGTTGGGACCAAAGGAGAAGAATCCACAACTACAGAAGTAGAAAAATGATTGCTTGAAGTTTTTTTGCATGGTGGCATTCAAGAGACTTTGTTCCTATGGCAAAAGGTGGACTAAACTCAAATAATGCCTTGATACCCTCAGAATAGCTTTCGATACATATTGTATCACCTCTACCATACCATATGCTGTCTTCTACATTGTTCATCTCCAAAGTTCTAGACTCCTGATTCAATGTACAAAAACATAATTGGACAATCTTTAAGAACAGGACAGAAAGTTAAGTATCAAGAACTGGGTTAGGCTGGGAGGTGGGATTGTGCTATTATGCTACTAAAGAATTCAAATCGCACTAAAAATGTGAACTTGACTGACCTGAGATAAAGTGCTGCATGGGTAAATCAGATGGTAAACAGAGTCATCCAAGGAACTATCACTATCCTGCATAAGCACACGAGTTACATATTTGTCAGTAAGTGAAACAACAAATTTAGCCCATGTTTGGTTTGGCTAAAACTCAGATTTTTAGTAAATTTTTATAAAAGTTGATGAAAAGCGTGATTGAAAAGTTGTTAACAATTGCGAGTCCCATAAACTGTGTTGTTGAAAATGAGTTTAGGGAAAAATGAGTTTTAAAAATTATTTAAAACTGTTAATTATTTAAGAAATAAATGGATCAAAAAGATAATCAAGTAAAATTAAAACCCAGAATAACAAAACCTAAAAAAGTTAGACATTTCATCATCAAATTCAAAGTAACGGCATTGGAATTTTGCAGCATGTCATTTCATTATGCTAAAATTTATTCCCTGTTCACGGTGGGCAAAAATTATGTTACCCACCTACCCACATCGGCAGGTCAAACAAATATTTTTTTTTTTTTTTTTTTCCCCCCAAAAAAAAAAAAAAAAAAAAAAAAAAATGAATACATAAGAGTAAAAATAGCATAGACTACCCGAAATGTATTTCATTGTAAATTAAAAATAATTATAAGAAGGTAATAACGAATACGAGGTGGACTATAGAGCGATTTGGCAGTCATTGAAGTTGTTGGATATTTTAGTAATTAATGACCAAATAACCCCTATGCAATGATGAAAAATCGAGGTCCATTTGTCTTCATAGGCTATAAGCTCAAGATTGAAGAATATTATAAATCCATACCACAATCGATGTAACCCAATTGTGCTAGGTATTTAGAGGAAATTAGCCCATTGGGCTAGGTGCTCAATACCCAACTTTGGAGATAATTTGAAATCACGTGAGATGGTTGCAATGGTTATACTATCCTTATCCTTGCTAACCATTTTCAGTTTTCTTGAAGTCTATCTAGCCGATCTTTTCTGGGAAATATGTTGTTCCTTTGCCTATAAATTGGAGTCTCTTGGCCTCACTTTCACCACACCAAAAATCGGCCTCTACTTTGTACATTTCTGAAAACTAGCTTCTGCCTTTGTGTGCTTCTCGTCGTGATTGAAAAAATCTCCAATTGGTGTTGCCTTTGTGGTGTTGGATTGATTTTTTGAACGAAATTAAAAAAAAGGGAAAATTCATTGTTCTTCATTCTTCAAATTTAGTTTTGATTTCTTTTTCCTTTTTTATGTCAATTCCATAACTCACATTTTGATTTGTTCAATTGTAGGTGGAATTAGCATCAACAATTGGTATCAAAGCCTTGGGCAGGGGAAAATCTGTGATTTTGGGTGATAAAATCAACTAAAATTAGCTAGGAATCGTACCAGAAATTGGAGAAGAAAGTTGTCCAGTTTTTTCAAAAATTCGCCAAATCTGTTTCCTCATTTTTCGGTGAAACCACTATCTTTTGGACAAGCCAAAACCACCGATGGAATTAGCAGACCGAGGCGCACTTGGGTGGTCGGTGCATAATCGAAGCGACGGGGCATAGAACTCCGACGACGACGCGTGTGAGCGCGTAGAGAAGATTTCGATGACGGTTTCTTCAGATAGAATTTTTATTTCGACATTTCTAACATTATTGTGTTGTTAGTTTTTCGTTTCAGGTACTGCAGAAAAGTTGGACGATTTTGCCCTTAATGGGTCGACGGTCGCAACGACTATATATATTTACTATTACTTTAGGCCAAAATTACGGCCTTAAAATAGTAAATTCGCATCTCTTGTAGTTTACGGACTCAGATAGGTCCGCTTTGGTAAATTGGCCGAAACCTTTACATTATCACACTAGTAGAACATCGTGTGAGATGATCATTAGAATTTGGAGTTGTCATTACTTGGCAACCATTGCTTGTTGGTAGAAACTAGGACTACTCGCCATTCTTTGTCGTCTTTAGATTTATTTGTTGAACGTTATTATGTTAACTAATCTCATATTATTATAGACTTATACTCAGACTCCTATTCTAGTTTCTTCCCTTGGTCTGAAAATGTGATTCTCACAAAATTTTGGGGTTCTAGAATAGCATATTATTGTGAAACCATAGGAATCTTGTTACTCTGTATAATCTGTGTGACCTGTGACTCTTACATATCTGGGTTTGTGTTCTGTGCATTTTTGTGTGAAATGTCGACACATCACTTTGAGTTGGGTATATTTAATGGTAAATGAGAATTTCTAATTTGGCAACAAAAATTGAAAGGTATTCTTGTTCAACAAAAAGTTTCTAAAGCTATTGATGACTCTTTTGCTACAAACTTGACTATTGAAGGAAAAGAGAATTGGGATGAATTGGCATATACTTCTATCATTTTACATTTGTCTGATGTGGTATTAAGAAAGGTTGGTAAATTAAAATCAACTTAAGAACTTTGGAAAAAATTGGAGGAGCTTTATGTGTCTAAATCTACTCCAAACAAACTTTTTCTACTTGAAAGTTTTTTTAGCTTCAAAATCGATTCTTCAAAAGATTTTGATGACAATTTGGATGTCTTTAATAAACTTGTGCAAGATATCACTAACTGTGACGAGAACGTATCTAAAGAATATAAGACAATCATTTTGTTAAATGCTATCCCCGATACTTATACAGAAATTAAAAATGTTATTAAATACAGGAGAGATACTTTAACACCTGAAATTGTCATAGACTCGTGATATGGAAATGTGAGCCAAGAGAGTCGAGAGTAAAAGTGGTGAGGTTCATATGATGAGAGGTAGGTCTCAATCTAGGACTCGTGATAACCAAAGTGGATACACATATGATAGTAAAAAGAAAAGTAGAAGTCTATCTAGGTCAAAAAGTAAAGATAGAAAATGCTATGGGAGCAGTAAAATTGGACATTTCATTAAAGATTGTTATGTTGAGAAAAATAAACAAAAAGAAATGGTTCACGATGTGGCAAATGTTATTACTTCTTCTAATGAATGATGTGAAGTTTATGTCTCATTAAACTCTGAACTTATTGAAGTAAATCTGACTATGAAATCACATTTACATGAATGGATACTTGATTCTGGTGCATCATTTCATGTTTCATTACATAAAGCCTGGTTTGAAAATTTGCAAGAATCTGAAAGTGGTCATGCTATTTTGTACAATAATCATGCATATAAAATTGCTAAAATTGGTGATATCATGTTAAAACTTGACACTCGTTATGTGCTTATATTACATGGAGTCAGATATATTTCTAAAATGGTTACGAATCTTATTTCAGTAAGAGCATTAGAAATCGATGGTTTTTCTGGTAAAATTGAAAACAACATGCTAAAAATGATTAAGGGTGCTCTTGTCACATGTAAATGTATTCAAAGAAATGGTATTTATGTGACTATTGCTGAAATTAGTAAACATTCATCTTCCTCTATAAATTTGACCAACACAGATGACACCCACAATTGACACAATAGATTAGCTCACATAAATATTAAATGACTTAAACTGCTAAATGATAAAGGTGTATTTGGAAAAGATTGTGTGTCTAATATGCCTTTTTGTGATCACTGTGTCCTTGGTAAACATCATAAGTCATCTTTTTCATCTGGCATGCACAAAACTACTAAAATTTTGGAATATATTCACACTGATTAATGGGGGCCTGCTACTAATCCTACAATGGGTGGTAATAGATATTTTTTGTTCATAATTGATGATTATTCTTATAGATTGTGGGTTTATCTATTAAAGGATAAAATTGAAACCTTTAAAAATTTCAAGATATAAAAATTGCAAGTTGAAACTAAAAATGTCAAAAAGATAAAATATCCAAGAACTAATAATGGCTTAGAATTATGTAATAAAGATTTTGATGATATGTGTGAAAAATGTGGAATTATTAGACATAAAATTGTTCCTTATACACTGCAACAGAATGTGGTGGCTGAATTTATGAGTCGTACTTTACTTGACAAAGTTAGATATATGATGTTGAATTCTGGTATTCCTAAATCTTTTTTGGGATGAAGCTGTTGTGACTGCTTGTTATCTGATTAATTTGACACCTTCTATTGCATTAAATGGTGATACTTCACATGAAAAATGGTATGGTAAATGTGCTGACTATATTGTGTTAAAAACTTTTGGATGTCTTACTTTCTCTCATCAAAATGAGGGAAAATTAAAACCTAGAGCTATGAAATCCGTTTTCTTAGGATACGTTGAAAGAGTTAAAAAGGTATAGACTTTGGGATAAAAGTCAAATTGGAGTTAAGATCATCATAAGTCGTGATGTTACATTTAATGAGTTTGAAATGCATTGTCTAAAATAAAAAAATGACACATTGAGAGAAAAACAACAAGAAAACACTAGTGACGAATCTCAAGTAGATTTAAGCCCTTTAAGTGTTCAAACCCCTACCACCTCAATTGAGGTGGAGCATCAAAATCTTAAATTAGAAGATAATCAAAGTGAAAATAATGAGAGAGATGAGGTTATAGAGGAATATGAAGGACAACAAAACCCTTTATCTGATTACCATTAGCTAGAGACAGAGTTAGAAGAACATATAGGGTGCCTCAAAGGTTAGAGTATGATTTTGAATTTGCTTATGTTAGTTATGAAGAACTAATTGATAGGAAACCAAACATGTATAAAGAAGTCGTGAGGAGTGAACAATCTGATGGTTAGGTTAAAGCGATGAAAGAATAGACAAATTCTCTCGATAAGAATCAAATATGGAAATTAGTCCCAAGACCTAAAGACAAGTCTATTATTGTGTGTAAATGGGTTTTTAGAATTAAGGAGTAAATTACCAAAGGAGAGATTTTAAGGTTTAAGGCTAGACTTGTGGCCAAAAGTTACATGCAAAAGGAAGGAGTAGATTATAATGAAATCTTTTCTCCAGTTGTTAAGTATGCCACAATTAAGACTATGCTTGCATTGGTTTCGCATTTTAATTACGAACTTGAACAAAACTTGATATTAAAACTGTTTTTCTGTATGGAGAATTTGATGAAAAGATTTTTATGGATCAACCTAAGAGGTTTGAAAATAAACAAAAACTTGATCATGCGAGTTTTCTTAAACGCTCTTTGTATGGTCTAAAATAATTTCCTAGACAATGGTACAAATGTTTTGATTCGTTTGTTCAAACAGTTGGTTTTAAAATGAGTGAATTTGATCATTGTTTATACTATCAATGTAATGCAAATAATAACTGTGTGTTTTTTGCTAAACGTGGATGATATGCTTTTGATTGGTCCCAACTTGAAGTTGTTAAATGATATAAAAACTACTTTGAGTAATGTATTTGATATGGAAGACATAGGTAATGCTAAAAGAATCTTAGGCATGAAAATTCAAAGAGATGTCTAATTCATTTTTATTTTTGCATCAGGCTCATATATCATGAAAATTTTGAAAAAAATTGGCTTGAATGAATGCAAACCTTTTACATTGCATTTAGCTAATCATTTTGTATTATCTAAAGAACAATCACTTGCTAATGAAGAGGAATATATGAAAAGGATTCCATATACAAATGTCATTGGTTCTGTGATGTATTTAATGGTGTTACTTGACCCGACTTAGCCTTTGCTGTTAGTACACTTAGCAGGTATATGTCCAACCCTGGTCCCAAATATTGGGAAACTTTAAAATGGTTGTTTAGATTTGAAAGGAACATGCAATATTGGCTTGATATATAAGTTTAGTACTGAATGAGTAAAATTGAAAGGTTTTACTGATACTAATTATGCTGGTGACAGAGTTAATAGAAAATCTACATCTTCTTACATGTTTACTTTGTGTAATTCACGTGTTAGCTAGAAATCACAACTTCAGCATGTTGTTGTATTATCCAATACTAAATCGGAATATATTGTTACTACTGAAGCCTTTAAATAATCTTTGTGGTTTAAAGGTATATTAAATGAACTTGGTGTTTTTGATGACAATGTAACAATATATTCCGATAGTCAATCTGTTATTCACCTAAAAATCCTATCTTTCATGAACGTACTAAATATATAAATGTTCAACTGCATTTCAATAGAGATTTAGTTTCTCAAGAACTCATAAAACTTGAAAAAGTCCTTTCAGAATATAATCCAGCAGACATGGGAACTAAGATGCTCCCATTGATAAAGTTTAGAAGCTGTCTTGATATTCTAAACATTGGTACAAACTTGTAAATCTCTTTTCTTAAGCTATTTGTTATCTTATCTGATTTGTAGGTTGATTTGACATCAAGATGGAGGTTGTTGGGTATTTTAGTAAGTGATGCCCAAATAACCCCTAGGCAATGATGAAAAACCGATGCCCTTTTGTCTTCATAGGCTATAAGCCCAAGATTGAAGAATATTATACCCAATTGTGTTGGGCATTTAGAGGAAATCAACTCATTAGACTAGGTGCTCAATACTCAACTTTAAAGATAATTTGAAATCATGTGAGATGGTTGCTATGGTTATGCTACCCATATCTTTGGTAACCATTTTCAGTTTTTTTTGAAGTCTATATAGCCGATTTTTCTGGGAAATTTGTTGTTCCTTTGCCTATAAATTGGAGTCTCCTGTCCTCACTTTCACCACACCAAAAATCAGCCTCTGCTTTGTGCATTTCTGAAAACTAGCTCTTGCCTTTGTGTGCTTCTCCCTGTGATTGAAAAAATCTCCAGTTGGTGTTGCCTTTGTAGCGTTGGATTGATTTTCTGAGCCGAATTAAAAAAATGGAAAATTCATTGTTCTTCATTCTTTAAATTTAGTTTTGATTTCTTTTTCCCTTTTTATGTTAATTCCATAACTTACATTTTGATTTGTTCAATTGTAGGTGGAGTTAGCATCAACAGAAGCAATCATAGATAAGTTCACCTTCCCACATTCTAAACACTCCCCCTCTGTTTTCATTATTTCTATACAATATTGCTCCTGCCTCTTCTTTGTTGCTTTCATTCAACTTTTCCCACGTGCCCTTTTGGGCCTGCATGGCTACTATGGAGCACAACATATCAAAATCCAATACAGCCATTCCCTCCATCAACAAATATATAAATATTTATATATTATTTAGAATAATAAATTATGTAAAGAGTTTACATTTAAGGAGCAAAAACATAATTTATGTTAAATTTTATTGAATTATACTCTTCACGATCAAGTAAAATCTAATTTGAACATTGATAATAGTGTGCTACTTTAGGAGTAACAATAAATTATTATTTAGAAAACGTTAAATTTTCAAGAGTATATTTTCTATGATGATATAATATTTACAGAGTTGTGTCATTTCAGGAGAACAACTTGATAGATTATCAATTTAAAGATAAAATTTTTTTACCAACATTAATAATAGATACATTAAACGAATATAAAAAAACCTTAATATAAATAATAATAATCCAGGAGGCATAAATCATAGATTAAACGATAATACCTTCGTGAATCTAGCATCTCCACCTTGTCGTTGTATTTGGTCCAATATTCCCAGTGGGCTATTCAGGACATCGTCATTGATAGTCAAACCTAAAATCTTGTGGTTGAATATAGTAAAGAACAAGAACAAATAATTTTTCATAAAGAATTATTACATAATTCTGAATTTGGGTATTGGGCATATGAGAAATCCCGATTGCAGAATCAAAAGTATAAGATTTTTTAATAAATATTTTAATGGCTCGAATGCCATGATATTGGATGTGGAGTTGAAATTCGTGCTGATAACGCGTTATAAATTGAGAGAAAAGAAAGGACAAAATAATAATAATAATAATAATAAACTTGTGGGTATTATTAAGAATCAATACCCTATATTTATAGGATCCAAAATAAGAATTACAATTGAAATGAAATAGATCTTTTAAGCAAGATAAGACTTATTTATGTATTATGATAATACTAAATAATCACTAATAATTATCTCGTTAGTTTACAACATTTGAAAATTATTTTTTAATATTTATTTTTAATCATCCATTCTTAAAAAATCAATTTTCACTTTAAATAGTATTTTCAAAACCAACACTTAGCATTTCCCACTCACTTCATTAGGTCGTTAAAATTATCTACTTTTAGAGCATGTTTGGCATTTTTATAAATGATTGTTTAAAGTCAAATGACTTGTTATCTGCATCTTGTTGAGACCCACAAATACTGCTCAATTTTATATGTTTTTAAACACTTCTCAAATATATGTTTAAGTTTGATGGTTAAAATAGTTGCATATTAAAGATAATCTAATATTATCATGGCTTGGAAGGCAGCCTGGGACGGCTGGCGAACTAGGCATCGCACATTTTTGCACATAAGAGTCTGGCTTGGCTCGGCACAGAAATGTGGTTTAGCCCCATGGAATCACTTTTGTGAAAATTATTCCTTACTAGATTTTTTAAGATCCAATTTAAAAAATCAGATCTAAAATCTATTTATATAAAAATCAGATATTAATTCAATCTTTAATATTAATAATATTCAACATCCTCTATCTTTTCTCTCTAAATATTAAACACCCAAACCCTAAAAATTCCAAAACAACAAATCACAACCCACTTTCCTTCTCTCTTCGGTAGATTTGGTGACCTCGACAGCACCACCCGGTGCATTGCTGCATACGACTCGAGGGTTGGAAGTGTTATCAAATGAGGATAGTGCGGAGAGATGGTTATGAAACGCCAAGAGGATAAGAAGCATATTGTTGGTGTAGGAAGTATTATGGAGGCTCTGTACGATGAGCTATGTCGTGGCAAATACATTTTCTTGTCCTTCCATCGTCGTAGCCACCATTGAAGGTTTGGTTATGAGAAAAACGTGTACATATAGAAATGATGTACGTATAATTTAGGGCTTCGGAATCGGGGAAAATGTATTTCAGATTCTTGAGATTTGGGTGCTCTTTATGAAGTTGAAGTTCGAACTTCTGGTGTTAAAGAGGTGATCATTTCTTTTCTAATTTCTCTCTCAAAACCGTCTTATGTATTTGTGTCCGATAATTGTGGCTGTGGTTGTGGTGATGTGGTTGCTGTGGTGGGTTTAGATGGTGTATGTTGGCGTTGTGGTTTCTGTGGTGGCAACGTTGGCGGTTTGGTATGGTTGGTGGTGATGTTGGTGGCGGTTGTCATAGGGTGGGATTTGGTCGGGAGTGGAGATGAGATGGAGGTGTTTGTGACCAAGCATTTGAATGATTGTAATTAATAAATAATATGTAACCTAAAAAATGTGGTTGTGACTCACAACTTATTAAGTTGTAATCGAGAAATAATTTGTAACTAATTAATTTGATAATTTGTGACCGTTAAACAAGTTGTGACTTATTAACTTGTAATCGATAAAAAAAATGTGACCTATAAAATTTTTAATTTGTGATTGACGAATAATTATGTTAAATAATTTTTTTTTATTTGTGAGCGTGAAATAATTTGTGACCTAGAAAATTTTTAATTTGTAATTGAGAAATAATTTGTGATCAGTTAATTCAATAATTTGTGACCAAAATGTATAGAATTATGATTTTAATGTATTTAATTACTAAAATATATATTTAATTAATTATTTCATCAAAAAAATTTAATAATATCTGATTTTTGAAGTTTTAAAATTTGTTTCTTAGTTTTGAAATGGGTTATAGTTAACTTCTTAGATATGAAATTTTCCCTATGGTTTTGCTGATCAAATGCACGAATCTCTCTTGCCAATAAGTTTGATTGTTAGTTGACATGACCTTTATGTTCGTTGCCTCAAAAATTGATACAGTCGCGGAGAGCACTTTGCCAATTCATTGCTCTTAGGTCTAATCATTTGATACACTCAATTGACATCTAAACTGATATTAAATGCGGGTTGAATATCATTACTCCATTAGTAGCGTAACATTTCTCGCAAAGAGCAGCGCAGTTTTGGAGTTATATTCTGGGCCAAGGATCGGTCTAAATTTGCCTTCTGTCACGAACTGGCTTATGCAGATGGAAACACTAGTTTTAGTTTAAAAATTGGGCTAGTAGGTTGGACCAAAAGTCTGTTCAACAGTAGCCCAAGGAATTCAGATACCATAATAACGTTCGATCAATTAGAAAAGTTTTGGCTGTGACAGGAATATTACTTAGGGAGGATACAAAATCTCAAAGGAAAAGGATATAATCATTTACTATTCAACCATTTATTGCTTAAATTATCAATCTTGATCAGTATTTTAAAAGGTATAAAACTTGGCTAGATGTGGTGCTTTAAGTTTTACAAGCCTAAGTGAAGCCTAAGCATGAAAAAATGTGTATTATTATCATTATTTTAAATACTTAATATTTATAAAAATTATTTAATAATTAAAACAACACATACCAAGCATTCAAAATGAATAAATTCCATATTTACTTAATAATTCTTGCAATTAGTCAATTATACACTTTTCAAGTTTTAGAAATGCAAAAATTAGACTATTTTTCATAATTTAACTTTCAACTAGACAAGTACTACTTAACTGATTTATAGAAAATTCATACATACTTTTGGAGTTTTCAACAACACAAACCTGAAAATAAAGTCAAATAATTTAAAAAAAAAAACTAAATAGAGAGGAAAAGAGAAAAATTAATAAAGCACGCTTACATACACGTTGGCTCGCATTAAGCTCATTAAGTGGTCAACTGCTTAATTTGCACTTATTGTCAAGGCAGAGAGCTACACTTTTTAAAACACTGATCTTGATCAAGTCTGAATATTCTATTATATATATATTATAAGTAAGGTCGCAAAATACACAAAAATGTACAAGTTGTGGCCCAACATCAATGGCGCTAGCTCTTGAGTAATTTTAAAATGTTTAGTGGTGTCATTCCTTTTGCTTGTTTGATAAAATTTTGCTAATAATATACTAATTTTTCAATCAATAAAACTTTAGTTTTAGTCATACATTACATAGGGCCTACAACTTTTCTTAATTTTTCATCAACACATTATATCAACTTTATGAAAATCTGTTAAAACTTTTATCAAAATTTTTTCCAAAGAATCCTGTTTCGCAATGAAATGTTTGGTCAACCTTTTCATTTATATTAGGGCAGTTTGAGTTATCTCACAAGGAGATAGGTAAGTGTTTGATTAATTGCTTGGCCAATGTTTGGTTTAGAAAACAATTAGTTTTTAATATGTTTTGACAAAACTTGACGGAATGTGGAGTTGAAAAGTAGGCCATTTAAATCAGATCCGAATCTCTCGATCCGTTACAAAAAAAATATAAATTAGGAACTGGAACCGAAAATTGAGAACCGACTATGTTTGGGTTGATTATTGGTTCTTGAACCAAAATCATGGGTATTCGAAATGAAGCATTGCTTATGTAATTTTTTGTTTTTATAATACATAGACTCGGTAAAAAAAATACAAAATCCAAAAACTCTAATTGGATAGTCATTTGTATAGAACTCTAGACTCTATACTATGAAATCATGACTGGTCCCACTTTTTTGTCTCTCTCCTCACATCAAATTGTTACATTTCAGAGATTGGTGTTATTGATCATAAGTAGTGCTCTCAATGAGGGCCACATGGAAGCCCCTTGTTCACACACGTGGTGTTAAATCAAGAGTAAAGAAGGAGTTCTCTAATTTCATTAATAGCCGAGGTCATTGTACTGGAGTTCTTTGAAGTAATTTTAGTCTTCTTTCATCTGAAGTTCCTAATGCACCTTAACATCCAAAGTCCTTGATGCCTAGAAGAGGGTTTGATGTGCGTATCTTTAAGATTGATTGATGTGACATTCTAATTAAATAGCTATCAAGAATGCTAGCTTAGGGATGTAGGGTGGCTAACCCTTTGTCAAATATCTATAAATGTAATTAATGTGAGATAGAATTGATACGACACAAGGGTCTAGCAGATCAGGCCACATGGTTCGAATCCAACGGTGACCACGTCGGCCTGGTCACTATAAATATCTATTTTTTGTGACATTTAGGTGGATGGATCTTTAGACATACAAAAAGGGAATTTAGTATTTTTCTTCTAATACACATTTTACTCTTTATTACAAGTTCTATCATTTATAAATATACGCCTTATTTTCCTACTTGAATATATTTGATCAACAACTGAATATTTGTTAAAGCTTACAATCAACATATTGAGAAATATGTCCACGTGTGCATCATTTTTTATCAATACCTATTGACATGTTTTTGGAGGTCAACAGGTGGTTTATGTTAATCTTTGCAATTTGGGTATTATATGAATAAAAAAGTCCAAGCTAGTGTTGTGTAATTTGATGAATCAATACGTTCATTCTTTCCAATTTGGACTTTTTATTTCTTGCATTGTTTACAAACTTATGTAATTGTTTGTGTGTGTGTGTGTGTGTTTTTTTTTTTTTTTTTTTTTAATAACGCTTGACAATTAAACTTGATGATATATTTATAGTTAGGGCTATGGTGTACCTTTTTGGTTATAATGAGTTCGTGGATCTCTTTTGAAATATAATTTTTTCTTTTTTACTCAATTAGAGCGAGTTCAATATATAGAATGCAATTTCTTTATATTACATAATTATATATCTGATTAGTATTTTTATTTCAATTCGTTTTAAGAGTAGAGGACCAAATAAGATTTATTAAGAAAAATTTAATTGTAATTTAATTTTTGATGTTTTAGTTTTCTCATATTTTCTAGATTTTTTGTCTCCACTATTTTGAGTTATGTAGTCAAATTTCTTAGTTTTTTGAAGATTTTAAGGCTGAAATATTTGAATAATTGCTTGAATATAATTCTCTCTTTCACAAATGTTGTCAAGTAGTAGTGTGTCACGTAAAAGGATTGAAAGGGATTTGTTTCACTAGTTACAAAAATCCGAATGGCTCCATTTATAAAATACTCAAAGTATAATGAGTCGCTCCAAGTATTGAAATATTTGGACTGACACCCAAACCTATTGAAAGTTTAGGTATGATAAAATATGTGATTAAAATAAATTGTTGACTTTAACTTAGATTTCAATAAACCCTTTTAGCTGAAACAAATATGAACATCACAAAGTTCGTTGCATGTTCCAACTCTATAATCAATTATTCAATGTAATCATATTCAAGCAATTATTAAAATAATTTTTTTTTTTTTTATGTTAGATATGCTT
This sequence comes from Olea europaea var. sylvestris, assembly GCF_002742605.1. Lineage (NCBI taxonomy): Eukaryota > Viridiplantae > Streptophyta > Magnoliopsida > Lamiales > Oleaceae > Olea > Olea europaea. The sequence goes on along the minus strand of NC_036257.1, from coordinate 10,797,499 downwards.
TTGGATTTTTATTTTATTTTAAATTTTTTTATTATTTTTTTTGGAGTCATTGTTCCTATAACTATGAATTATGTGCAATTGTAAGCAAGAATAAAGCTAAGTGTACAAACATGGTTGACAACTATGTGTTGTGAAAATTCAAGCCTATGATGTAGAACAATTTTTTTTTTTTTTTTAATGGATGAATATGATGACGTCAACTAAAATGTTGTCAACCAACATTGTCGACAAACATTGTACATATAGCATGATTATTGCAAGCGATTCTAGTTTGAAGAAACTAGCTTAACAAATGAGGTAGTTTGTAAAGCAGAGTCCCTTTCCAAGTCTTGCAAAAGGCATCCCACGACAACACGACACATGTACTAAGAAAACAAATTACTTACGAGTTAAGAATATAAAATAGTGTGCGATGTACAAATCCATGCAGAATAAACTTTTGTCATATTGTATGTCCAAAGAATAAAATTTTTTCATATTAGATACCGAACTATATTTAGTAAATAAATGAAAGAAAGCCTTGTGTCTCTCAGACACAATGGATCATCAAGTTGTTTCGTAAGAAATATTAGGAGTATAAAGATGGTTCAAGTTGCTCAAACTCCTCATAGAGAATCGTAAAAGTAACATTTTTTCTAAGATGGAGAGAGATTTTCAGAAGAATACATAATAGCTTTCTCAAGTCCACGCAGAGGAATCTTAAAAGTTAACAGTTAACACTTCTTTATGGTGAAGACATCTTTCAAAAAGAACACATAGTAGCCACGTAAAAAGAGGTCCATCTTCCTCTTCCTCTTCCTCTTCCTCCACCACACAATTTTCAATAATTCTATTGCTTTTCTAAATTTTCTTGGCTACTATACCAGTTGCAAAAGTTCAATCTAAAAAATTATGAACTCTCTTGCTTTGTTTTGTTTTGTTTTGTTTTTTGGTTTTTTTGTTTTTTGTTTTTTGTTTTTTTTTTTTTTTTTAAAATTTAAATCTAGTTGAATCTAATCTCTAAATTTTTTTTTTTTTTTTTTGCATCTAAAAGTTTTGGGATTAAATTCTAGAATTACAGTAAAACATTATATACATTAATGCTTTGTGTCTTCCTCGTGGCTAACATGCTCCAAAACTATTGTTTCATCCTCAACAGGATTTTAATGATGCTAGCAACGATTTCTTTTACCTGAGAACTTGCATTATTTTCACTATGATAATTCAATAGGTAATTTATATACATTAAAATCCAAATAGTTTATTATTGTCTCAAGTTCATGAACACCTTCTTTATCTAAGGATTCATTTAAGTTCTTTGAGGTCATTTCTTCCATTTAATAAATTCTGCAATGTGAAAACACTTTGGTATTGTCTGTCTCAACATTGTTGTCCAAGTTAAGAATGCAAGATTGATTGCATTCGAGACATTTATTTTTTCTGGATTGGTTTGACCTGGTTAATATCCCTTCAAAATTTTACGGTAAAATCATCTATGATGATGCATCTTGAGGGCTTTATTATCACCTTATCACATGGTTGGATTTTTTATGTCATGTTGGATTGTAAAAACATCTCTCTACATTTTGTACTCCTTCAATATTTTTTGGATGGACAGGATAATTATCTATTACCAGAGAATTTTTCTTCCACCTGTGTTTTTTTTTTTTTTTTTTTTTTTTCAAGTCGCCATGATTTTACATACTTTCCGATGATCTACATAGGAATTTTTTCTGAGCCATCCTCATAACAAAAAAACAATAATTGTAAGCCTCCTTTGTCTTGCTTTTTTCTTCACGTTTACTTTGTTGCAAGAGAGTGATTAGGTTGTAACTTATAAAATAATCATGTTTCATCCATATTGACAACATCTTTCATGGTGAACTGGTCTATGTTTTCCCTTATGGACTCCAATTTCTTCCCCATATCAATTGATTCACTTTTTCCGAAACAACGAAATCACTTAATACCATGTTTTAACTTAAACTTCTCAAGCCGACCTTTAGGAAAGTTAAATTCTGAAGCTTCTCCATTCAGAAACAGCCTTCTTCATGTCTGAATATTTTGATGGTTCATGCTGCTAAGCATGACCACCTTTTTCTAAGTCAAACAAAAGGTACTTTGATGATCGTTTGAGTGTCTTTGATATTGCACCTTGATTAACTTTCATCGTTGCAATTCTTTTTAAGTGCATGTGAATGTTCTTTACTATTCTTACATGATGCTTTATGCATCTCATCTGTCATGGTTTTTAAACATCATCTAGATGGAAAGTCATTGCAACTATGAAATATAAAAAGACTTTATTTTTTTGTTTATATAAAAATTAATTTTAATCCAAAAATTAATGCAATTACAATGAATTTAATGCACATTTAGTTGATTATTTCATATTCAATTAATTAAATAGGTAAAATACACAGTTGATTAAACTTATGTTTGTTGAATAGTAAATACACTTTCTAAATTAATAAATTATTAATTTATCGATTAGTTAATACATCTTCCAATTAATAGAATTTATATGGTCCCAGTGATATTAATTTATAGGGATTATACTGTGCCCTTGTTTGATAGGATTAAAACACAGATTTAATATAAGTTAAAGTCAATAATTAATTTTAACTTTATGGGATTAATAACTTTTCAATCATATATTTCATCAACTTTTATCAAAATTTTCTAAAAATCTGAATTTAATTTACACCAAATAAGGGCTATATACTTCATATCAATACCTCGTGGTTGTCCGATACCTCAGTTGACCATCCATTATATGATTGTCTAATTATCATAAGAAAAACACCAAGAATAGACAAAGGCAAAATTAGGTTGGCAATCTGATTTAAACTAGAATTCCAATATGCTTTTAGATTGATTGTTATTGTCAAAATGCCTTACACCTTTTTTCTTAACATGTAGGAAAGTACACAGAGAATGATAAAAACCGCGTCCAGATATCGTTTACTGAATCTTCACTACAAAGATGGGGAGATTCATGCATAATATACACCAATTTGGATTGGCAAGTACAAATCACCCCGAAGAACAAAGATCATCAAGATTGTCTCAATGTTTACGAGCCATTTTTTTCCCCATCCGGCTTTTCAGTTCCCTAAAGAAATGGAGAAAGTTGGAATATTGAGGACTTTATAGCATAACATGTGTTCTAACAATTAGAATCAAGAAAGAAAAAAACATACATTACGATCCTCAACTGCAGATGCAGACGGGAACCCAAAATTTGAACTGTAAACTTCGTTTCTTCCCCTAGAAAGTTCAGTAAAAGACTCTTCCCTTTTGGGGCTTGAAGGCGAAGGTGGAGGGATAGATGTTGAAGACAAAGATACAACTTGACTGTTAGCATCATCTTCTTCTTCGTTATGTTCTTCCCTGTCCTCTTCCTCGTCCTCGTCCTCGTCCTCATCCTCGTCCTCCTCGTCTACTTCTATACTCCCGTTTTCAAGGTCACAGGACTCGCAGAGAGAAACCGAAGGCCCAAGTCGGGCACCTGAACCATTCCACGGTGTTGGAGATTGACAGGTATGGCATAGAAGATTTCTTGAGTGCTCAGCTACAAGAAAATTTGCTGTATGAATCCTGGCATCACAAACCCTACACAGGCTTGCTTGATCGGATTCACAATACATTCTTGCTGTAGAATTGCAGAAATCACATTTCTTCATTTTCCTCTCTCTCACATACACAAAAGACTTACCTTTGAAAGTTTTTTTATTTCAGTAGGTTACTCAGTTGGTTGGAGTACTATTTGTCAACGTCCTAGGTTGTATTGTATATATACTGGAACATAGGAAAGAAGATGGAAAACTGAAATCATGCGTTTCTACTTTTAACTAATTGCCATTATTGGAAGAATAAAGAGTAGAATTTTCTTTTTAGGGCATCCAACTTTCTATATACGCAAAGTGCCTCGTGTCATGTGGTGATTTGGTTTTAAGTGAATTGGAAATTTGGATACGATATTCGACTTATATTTGCATTGCTATAGGACAATTTTTTTTGAGTAATGCTCTTTATTAAATTGTTGATGGTTCTGAGATTTAGCCTTTGGGCCCCATTTAATAAATATGAATAGGTAATATTTAGGTGATCCAGAAAAATCAATGTCCGTTGCAAGTGTGATCTGTGGGCATGTGATGTGACTGGGTTTTTTCATCACTCAAAAATTACACGAACTATGTTTTCAAGTTTCCACAATAAAAAAAATCATGTATAAATATCAGGTATTTTTATTTAAAAAATATTTTTAATTAAAATCCAGTTAATTGCCAAACCTTAACTGATTTTATCTTCTGAAATTTAATTTTACAAATATTAATATTTTTACTTTATTAACTTTTTGGACAGAACATGTGTTCATATTTACGGAGCACTTCTTGAGAAATTAAAGTCACATAAGTGATATAAGTCGCATCTATGAATTTCATATATTTCAATTTAAGTTAATGTCAATAAGAAGTAATTTTTAATCAAAATTAGTTTACTATTGTCACGAGACATAGGCCACCCTAGTGATTTACAAAGGTCACACTTTTTAAACATGTTATCAAGTCACAATTAACACATCACAAATACATAAGTCGCACTCAAACATGCACACAAATAAAGTCACACTGTTGTTAAAATATTATCATAGTTTCATAACACACTCATATGGTCACATTCTTTCATATTTTCGATAGGTCACATATGAAACCATAAATAAAAAAGTGATTAAATTTTTATTTAATACAATGAATATCATTGACTTCATGTATGAACATAACTTGTAGAAAATTTTTGCACTTAAATGAAAAAATTAAATTAAATTAAATGTCAATTTAAATTTCTAAAAGAAGTCGATATTTAATTGTATTAGTACTAAGTTCATCGTAACACAGGTAGTCGTCTTGAATCATCTTACCACTATCATTTGAAAACGGGAAGGGATAACGTGTGATGAGCTAGAATTTGATACTTAAATAGGGTCGTGACAGTCCCTAATAGGTGCTCCCCATTGACTCCCTCCCCAATAAGGGGCGCTAATTACAAGGGCTTTGACACACCCCGCCCCATATAAAACCACTAGATCCGGACGTAGCATGCACCGATGATAGATACCTACTAAAAGTCGGACCTACCATCAAGGCTACTACAAATACAATATATCACTTTTTATACATAATTTTTCTAACAGAATTTCAGCATTATCTCCCCTCTAAATAGGACTAACCAACCTGTGATCAATTTCACACAAATCACAAACTATAACACAGCACAATAAAGATAAGCCGAGATCTCAACCTTTATCAAGAAATAAAATGAAATATACATATGGATACAAAATACATTGTGAGCCCCATAACTATCTACAAGTAATGTAAAATCACATCTAGATATGAACATGCGTTCCAAAACACTGACTGCATGTTCTATAAAGTGAGTCATACTAACAAACTCTGTTGTGTGGCTCTGACTTCAAAATCAAGGCTCAACTCCAAAAGATGCCCAAATTCTCAATGGCTGCCTAATAAGGAAAAACGTGAAAAAATATATGAGTTGATAGCTCAGTGAGTGGAGAAATTCAAAATAAATATACTTTTTCACTTATACATTTTTAGTGAAAATCAAATTCATATCATTTGATAATTCACAAACTACCATCATATAATTATAGCAAAAAAGTGAGACATTCACATACGGTCATAGAATATCATCTTAAAATCATGATATAATATCAGCTAATAACCATGTCATAATCTCATCACATCAAACGTGCTGAAAAATCCACAAAAAATGTACCCTCTGACTGAAATATGTAATTCGCTTCTTGGGCTAAGAACTTTCGTCATGGGTCTTTGACCCCCTCCGTGAACGAAAGTCGATCTCAAAGACCTCTCATAATCAATTCTAGAACACAGTCAAGGCCCCTCTGTGAACTATATGTACACGATCATGGTCAACGTCAGGTTAAGACCCTCCGTGTAGGATAGAACATGACCAATGCCTCTCTGTGAACTAGAAGAAGTATATAATTATGGGTACTTTTCTGACCAATCTCAATATTGCACGTCTCACATACAAAAAAAATCTCAACATCGCATGTCTTACATACCAAGTCACAAATATGCCTTAAATAATCTTTAATATTCCACATGTATCATAATAAAAGAGATTTTCATAATAACCATGTAATTCGAACACATAATTGCATATAATTGCACATACTTTAACAATATGCTTAATTTATAAATATTTTAAAAATATTTACATTTTTCTACTCACAGAACTATGTACGCCAAAATTAGCTCGATTGGTACTCTGTCTCGATATTCGTATCACTGCCTGAAATATAATATAATTTTTAAATCAACAATTAACTAATTTAAGTAATTTCAATAATTAAATAGGCGATACCCAAACTTAATTATTTCACGTTTAGGCTATTTCTAAAATCTCTTTAATTACTAAAACTATTTTTTTTTTCATTTTACTCAATTTCCTAGTTTATTATACTTAATCCCTTCAATAAAATTAAATTTAATCTAACAATCTAACAACTATAAAATCAAACACAACCTTTCAATAAGTAATTTTTTACTTACCTTTCAAAATTGAAGAATTTAAGCTTAATAGTATAACTCACTTAATTTCTAACACGTTGACGAATTTTCCTTCTTCTTTTTTTCCCTTCTTTTTCTTCCTCTTTTCCTCTTTTTTTTTTTTTTTTTTTTTTTTTTTTTCCTTTTTTTTTTTTTTTTTTTTTTTTTTTTTTTTTTTTTTTTTTTTCCTTTTTTCAC
>NC_036257.1:10766468-10790671 GCF_002742605.1 Olea europaea var. sylvestris | reverse complement strand
CCCCCCCCCCCCCCCCCCTTTTTTTTTTTTTTCCCTTTTTTTTTTTTTTTTTTGATGTTTGACTTTTTTTTTTTTTATTTTTAAAAAACTTAATGTATTACAAGCTTGTCGGGACCCTTGTGACTACCGCCTTTCACGATGAACTAACACTCAATAAGCAAACCTCTTGCATATGATACATGTTTATGATATGCATATAAATTACTTTAAAACAAAAGGCAATTTTCAATATGTATCCCCTTTCTTTCATTTCCTTAGAAACTTGTTATTGACATCTGAGCTCACTTAGTGTATTACCCAACCAATTAGAATGCAGTGGGCAATAATTATTTGGAACCCAGTCGAGTCCTACCGGTAGTATCGCAAAGCAGTTATTAATATTATCGTTGAACATTGGTTAAGTTTGTTGATCACCCAACTATTGATTTGGGGTTGTAGATGACATTGCGGGCTTCAAGTTCGTGCTATGATCCGGTGGCCGTGGTGGCCAGAAAGTGGCGTTTTAAAGGTGGCGATATTGAGATTGAAAGAGAGAACTGTACAAATGTTTTCAAAATTTTTTAAACCAAACATGTTTTCTAATTTTTCGTTTTGAGAAATCATTTTTCAAAATGATAAACCAAACGCGTTTTTTACAATCTCAAAATAAGGCCTCAAAACAGAAAATAGAAAACGAATTCAAAACAGAAAATGAAAAACAGAAACGCAAAGCGAACGCCCCTAATATTTTCAATAAAGCAATCTTAAAATACAATTTTGTTTCCCTTTCATCATTGACCTACATATCTAATAGGGGTAATTACACAAATACACTTAAATAAGTGGCTTTTTGGGAAAAAAATCATTGTAAAAAATAGTTAAATTATAATAAGCTTAAATTAGTAATTAAAAACGTATTATTTACGGCCAAAATTCACGTTAAAAAGCCCATTACAAAACTCCAAAAGCTTAGCCCTAACTCCAAAAGCTCAGGTAAACTTGTTTTCTTCTTCAATTCTATCCCATAAATTCAAATTCAAGAATCACCAAACATTCAAGTCAATCACAATACTAATTGCAGAAGCAATATATCCCATTTATTGAAACAAGTTAATAACCATGACAATAATTTTCCAGAAACATCCATTTGGGTTTTGTTGAATTCCTTCAAACTTGCTTGCCAGCAGAAAGAAGAATCAAAAGAAAAGCCAAGGCTTTTTGAATGAAGGCGGGTTCGGGACCTAAACCCAAAATGAAATAGCTGACCTTGAAGCCATATCTGCCCTAAAATAGTCTGCTGTGCATTTATTATGATTTTAGTTCAAGTCTTGCTTATTTTGCTTTCTGCTTAATTTGGTTTAGTTTCATTTTTATGCTGGGACAAATAGCTCTCTTCTTATGTTTTTGAGAGGAAATGACATAGTTGATATGTATGAAAAATCAACTTTGAATCAATTCAACTGATGCATGTAAGATGTTTGTGAAAATATAAATGTGAAAAAGTGACATTTTGTATGACTTTTATCTGAAAAGGTCGAAATATATCTCATTCAAATTCCTTTGGAACAATTAAATAGATTGCATACACATTTTTCTAAATTTAAATATACAAATTCAGACCTTATTTTACATTAAAAAGTGTAACACTTTATTTAATACGAGCTATTTTGTGGAAGTCAAAAGTGACATTGTCATTTTTAAAAAAAATTCTCACACAATTTCATTTGTATTATTTCGCAGTAATGGATAAAATTAAGCCTTCATTTGTTATGGACGTAAATGTGGATAAGATAATGAATATAAAAGTGACAAAATAATTGGAATACATACAACCTTTGTTAAAAAGTTACATATCATGTCAATTTTTAAGAAGCCAAGTTTTGACACTATTAACAAGAGACTTAAGTTATCATTATTATCATCAATATGCAATTTCACCGCATATTCTTATATTTACATGTAAGCTAAATTTGACAATAATTTTATGAAGTTCAAAGTCTAAGATGTAACATACTATTTCACTTTTTGTAAGAGCCAAGTTATATCATCAATGCTGAAAAGTATCATGTCACTTTTCATATCATGTCCATTTAAACCAATATGCTCATGGTATGATTAACTCTTAATTCTATAAAAAGAGAAAAGAAAGACAATTAAAAGAAGAGAAGCACTAGGTGTCCCTACCGACACCTCACAATGGGGTGGGTTAATTTTGGCAATTTTTTATTTTGGTGGGGCTCACGCTTTATGAGTTATCTGATTGGATTCTGTGAATCCAACTTCTATAAAGAAGAAAAAATTCTTAAAAGAAAAGTTATAATAAATTCAAAAAGTGACAAAAACTAAAAAAAATGGACAAAATCTCCAAAAAAAAAAAAAAAGTGACAAAATCAATTTGGACGTAATTAATATGGGAATTTGTAGTTTTAATATATTTTACAGGTATTAATCTAATATTTTATTTTTTAAGGGTAGTAAGGATAATTTCCCCTTTCAAATAAAAATTAAGCTATTTGTACGGTGCTAGTTGACAAACATTGTTGACACTATTGGAGGTGGCGAAATCGAGATCAATGATTTAAAAAATAGTTTTTGACAATTTAGAAAATGGATGAATTTGATTATGTCAACAAAGGTTCTCATCATGATTGTACAAATAAGATTGTATATGTAGCATGATTGAATGATTTGGTGCTAACCCATTAGTGATGTTGCTGGGTTACTGTCTTAATTCCTCATTGTAGTTAGGCCCTTTTTCCGTAGGCCTTTAACCTTGTGTTCTCAAGCCCATTTATTGGTACTTACTCTCAAGTGGAAATTTCACTACATACATTTAAAACTACAAAATATTCAATTCTTACATTTCAAAGTTTTTTATTCGCGAAATGCTTCAATAGATGAAATATATAAATGATAAATTTAAAATATCCTCACTTCTACAATTAATACATCAGAAAGCTAAAAATATTCTTCCAAACAAGCCTCATTACCATCCACAATTCTCGCCCAACAATCCCCAAACTCCTTTTTCTTCATTGTAGCACTAGATCATTTCAAGCTTGAAATTCAAAAACTCTTCAATCCATTTCAAAGATCACAATTATTCACATCTCAATTTGCATTTCGTCCATATTTTGTGTTCAAAAATACTCTCTGCAAACTCCAATTTTGGAATTTTGGGATTTCTTCTTCTCTTGTATACCCTAATAGAGAATGAGACAAACTCAATTCCATCCTCAAAATCAAACCAATCAAACACATATTACATGCTTCAATTAATTATAAAAATCGAAAAACGACCTTTATTACTGCTTGTTATGATTACGTCTATTTTTGAAATCAATAATTTGTTGAAGAATAAGTTAGTTCCAATGCAGCCTTTTTTAGGTGTGATACTCTTTAGTGTTTTGAATTTGAATTATTTTTAATGGAAGGTTGTTGTCTACTTCTATGTTGTTGTCTACTACTATCTATTTTTCAGCTGGTACATCCTTATGTAACATTATTAAATGAGTTCACTTATTGGTCGATCTAGGTCATACGCCATGAAATTGTATATCCAAGTTAATCTGACACTATGGTCAATTATGTGTTGGGTTTTTGAGAACTTACAATTGTATGCTTCAATTACATGACATGTCTTACGATCTGCATTAGAATTAAATAACCTTAGTACTTATCACATTACATCGAAATTAAATAACCTTAGTGCTGGACAAACACTAACATGTATATGTTGGAAGGATCACAAGACATGTTATATTATGCTAAAAAAAAAAAAAAAAAAAAAAAAAAAAAAAAAAAAAAAAATTCTATTCCAAAAAAAAGTAATAAAAAAATAATAAAAAATTCTATTCCAGCCTACTATACTCTTTTTCTTGTCAAGATTTTAAATACAGTCAAATGTAAAGTGGATACATGTGATGTGCAGTACGCAGCTATCCAACAAAAATTTGAGTGATATATTTGCTATAATTGAAATTACACCACCTATAAAATAACACATACTGCATAGGAATGTCGGTTTAGAAAACCAAATTTAATTGACATAAGGGGTGCCTTCAGATAAAAATAACAGTTTTCCACCATTTAAATGACCCCATTGAGCTCTTTATTAACGAAATGGCATGGACAAAAAGTACATGGGTGTTTGATAGACATTTTTACGTAAAAATGCATTTTAAAATAATAAATTGATGTGAAATGTGTAGTTGAGAAATAAGGAAATTTTTTTTATTTACGTGTAATATTATTTTAATAAAAATGTGTGGTTGAAAAGAAGAGAGAGAAAAATGCATTTTGAAAAAAATGGTTACCAAACGTTTTCAGCAAATATATAACTGGTTAGGAAATGGAGTTAGAATTATGACTGGATATGAAGTGTAAAGAAAGTAGTTGGTCTGAAAATAGGTTTCAAAAAAATTAAGANCTTAGGCCTCCCCGAGTGGAATAATGCTATTAGTGTATGTGTCAGCATAAGATTCCTTTTTTTGTAATGAGAACAATATTTGTCAGGTTGTTCTCTTTTCGTTCCGATAACAGCTAGTGAATGTAGACAGGGAACCCCATCAATCTAATACTGGATGCAAGTGCAAGTCAACTCTCTCTAATCTACTAAGTGCATTGTATTAGTGTCAAAGACTTGATACACGTAATTTGTTGACGGAGATACCTATGTTCATTGTAATGGAAAAAGTTAACATTTATATAAAATCATAGTGCAACATACGTATTTTGAAAATTCTAATGACAATCATCCATATTTAAGAAAGCATGTAATAAAATGTTATATATCAATTGCATAGCATATATCACATACGTTATCATGTTTCTTCGTTGGATCGGATTCCTATTATCGATGATCTTTAAATTACGTACTGTAACATATACTTCTTAATAAACTCACGGGTCATCGAAATATGAAGGCATTGCCTTCATCTTCATTGAATGCTTTGCATTATTTCGAAGCAGGTTTTTTGAATACACAAGTAAAACAAAGGACTTAGGCTCATGATATGAATTATTGTTGAATCACATTGTGTTTATCTATTCTCACCCAAAAATCTGTTATAGATCGATAAAGATAATACATGTTCTTTACAAATTCTTAGAGAAGTCATGCGACGTAAAATAGTAGAAAAAATATTTCTAGGATTCAGAGAGTACATAATTTTTGCAACTAATATGTATTACCTGGGATTATGAAGTATTAATCCAAAATCTGTAAAGTCAGTGAACAGCATTGTGGGTTTAATATTACTCAACAATTGATGCTTCAATCAAAAATCTGTTCATCAAATTGTCATTACAATTGTCAATTTGTGTTATTATTTCTCGGAATTTTGCTATTCTTTTGGGGATGTCATTAATAACTGTAATATGTGCTATGTATTTTAGATTTCAGTAATAGAAAGATGATAGAGGAAAACTAGGGAGATGATATTTATGATATAATTTTATGTCTCAAATCAGTATTTCTGGACATATTATAAAAGATATAGTATATATGGTATTCTTACTTTTTTTAGACACATATATGATTTTTTCCCCTTACTCTAAATACAGAGATCTTAAACCTTTCATTGCATGGACTAAGTCTCCGTCTTAGTCACTGGCTCACGTGAAATGTGTGAATAATAATATATAATATGTATGGGTGTATGTTTAAAATTAACTTTTAATTTTGACTAAATTTATAAATTATTTCTAAATTTGTATTCAAATTCAGTATAATTAATTCTTTTAAAGTTTTCATATGTCGAAGGCCAAATCTTTCCGTCTTCAATTTTGTACTAAATTTTTAATTAGATAAATTAGGCAGTGAAAGTCAAATAATTGATGTTGAATTAAACTTATTGACCCTATTTTTCATAATGATCACATGGACAATAGATGCGGGACTCACTCGCTCACATGCAAGCAAATTTCAACATGTTTTGACCCGAAATTCGGACGAAGAATGGTGACGTTTTTGGATACGGGAAATGATCTGTGACGTAAGACAAAAATATTCAAGTACTGACAATATGATCGAAGATGATTGCAAATAAATAAACAATCACTAACAATTCCACAAAAGTAGAAATAATCTAAACTTAAACAAATGAATATGGAATAAGCAAAAGCAAAGATTGAGTGAGATTTTAAATGTGTAAAAATGTAAATTCGCTTAAAATGTTGTAAGAGTTGCTATTTATAGAGTTCGGGCCGATGTGGTAGTCACTGGATCAGAACCACGTGGTCTCATATCATTAAACGAGGCCTCACATCACTTTCTGTCATATCTATGGGTGGGCGTGGGTTGGGTTGGGTTGAGTCTATTTTTTCTAACCCAAACCCAATCCAATATGGTCGGTTTGATTGAAAATTAACCCAACCCAACACAACGCAATTATTGATTTAAACCCAACCCAAACTAATCAAGTTTGGGTCATTTTGGGTTGGGTTAATCGGTTTAGCCCACTTAAAGTTGGATCCGATTTTATTTGTTAAATTTGGATAATTTTTTAGAGTTGAAAATTACTTGAAAAACTCTGTTTTCTAAACACATATATACGAAATTCTTTATAAAAATAATGTATAAATAAATTTAAAATTATTGAAGCATTATTTAAAAAAAAAAATGGAATTCATTCATTTCATCATCAATAAATTTAAAATTTATGAAGCATTTTTTTTAAGAAAATTTTGCAATTCATTCATTTCATCATCATGTCTTTAATTTTTACTTTATCGTCAAATAACATTGCATTTGTACATAGTGTTTATGTGAATCGGTCTATGTGAAGAAAATAGACGTTTATAAATTATAAGTCATTCTATTATTTTTACTACTGAGCCTATTTAATTTTTTTCCTACCTTAGATATCAATTTTTTAATTCATCAGATTGGGTTTGGTTTTAATTCATAACTCGAGACTCGACCCAATCCAACCCAATCTCAAATTTAATTTTCCAACCCAATTGAACTTAAAAAACCAATCCAAACCGATTGGTTTGGTTTGGTTGGATTGAGCTGTTTGGGTTGAGTTATGCCTAGCCTTAGTCATATATATAATACATTGACAATGGATTAACCGCCCTATACTCTAAACTGACAATTAATATAAACGTTACATCAATCATTCATAGAGATGCTCTACAGGTTCTTTGGAAGGCAATAGGCACCTCGGCTTAAGAGAGGGCTTCTGATGGGAGAGGCAATGCTTTAGTGGACGAGCTTAGGAGCAAATGAGATAGTGAGCTTCAAAATAATGAGATAGTGCCTCGGCAGCTAGCTTTTTTATGTTATCAAATGTCTCCTTGTGGTTCCACGTAGTTTCCAATAGGAGCTTCACACTATGCGTAACAATAGTTCTCCAAGTCTAAGCATGTTATTTATGTAATATATGGACTTCTATTTTATGTAAAACAAAAATTTTTATTTGGGGTGGTTATTTTTAACCAACATAATCTTAAGTCTAATTGTGAATATTTATATGAGAATTAGAATTTAAAAGTAGTAGTATGATGAATATTTTAATTGGAACTTCTGTTTATGTTGATGAAGTTGAGCACAGCCGAGGTTCATTTAACCGAGGCTATTTGCTTAGTAGTTTTGCATTTGTAAAGCCTCCTGAAGTTATACGAGTTGAAGAAGTGTATGTTGTTATTTTACTGAAGTTGCAAGGAAATAATTTTGGGGTCCTATAAGATCAATCCCCCACTAAGCAAATAGCTAGGGGCTAAAAACGACACTTAGCTCTTGAGAAGGCTTTCTCTGAATAGTTGGAAAGTGTTGACACTTATTACACATTCTCACAAACTGCTGTACATCTTTCTTTGGCATGGGCCAATAATGCCCCTGCCTCAACAATGTTGTGCCAAAGAACCTCCCATGTGGTTGCCACATACCCCTTGGAGCAAATAGGTGGCTTGTTTACCACCCATATGTCGGAGTAGGGATAAAGAAAAAAACTCTTTTGTATATCACCTCAACTTGAAAAATAAAGTCCGTGGCTTGTCTTCTGAGCTGTTGCACCTCCTCTTTATCAAAGATAATGCTTGATTTTTGAGGAATGCTGTGATTGGTTGCATTTATATAGGAGCGTCTTCGACTCACATCACTTCTTTACCTTTAGAAGTAGAAATTCTAGGAAGGTTCTCCCTAGGTAAAACAGTGAGCAATTTGGAATCTTTGCTGTTGCTAATTTTGAAAGAGCATCGACATGAGCATTCTCCCATCATACGATTGTGACAACTCAAACTTTTCAAAATTTGGGACAAACTCTATAACCAACTTCAGATATGCGGCCATCCTCTTATCCTCGGGTGAGAAATTTCCATAACCTAGCTAACCACCAATTTTGAGTCATTGTTGATGACTAGCATCTTCACTTGCTTTTCCCTAGCTAATCTGAGGCCAGCTAGGAGGGCCTCGTATTCCGCTACATTGTTTGTAGCATTGAAACCAAACTTTACAACACAGTTAAGTTTATGTCCTTCTGGGCTAACTAGGACCACTCCTGCCCCTGATTCAGTATCCCTAGAGGAGCTATAAAAAATAGGTTCCATGTAGGAGGTTTGGTTCCAACTCTTCTTCCATTTCTGGAATATGGGTAAATGTTGCCACAATGTCTGCAAAGGTTTGCCCTATAGTGGTGGTCCTGGTCTTGAAAACAACGTTGAACTCGTCAAGTTCCGTGACCTATTTCATCAATCTCCAAGAGGCATCAAACTTCTGTAAGATTTTTTTGAAGGGGGATTTGGTGAGTACTTGTATATGATATGTGCGTAGAAATATAGCCTCAATTTTCGAGAAATCGTCACAAAAGAAAGAGCCACCTTCTCCATGTCTGGATAGCGGGTCTCTGCTGCGAGGAGTTCTTTGCTCACATAATATACAGGCAATTGGTGACCCATTTCTTCCTTATAAGCACCAAACTCATAGAATTGGAGGTTACAACCAGATAAAATTGCAATAGTTCTATAATTTTAGGCTTGTAGAGAAGGAGACCTGTCCTAAGTTCTTTAACTTTGCACTTTTTCCATCCACTTAAATTTATTCCCCCTTTCAGAACCTTAAAAAAAGGAAGGCATTTATTTGTTACCTTTTAGATGAAACGATTTAAGGCTGCTATGCATCTAGGAAGGCTTTGTACCTCTTTGGGTTTTTGAAGCAATCTCATCTCAATCTGAGCTTTGAACTTCTTAGGATTGGCCTCTATGCCTCTTTCATTAACCATGTAGCTTAGAAATTTCCCTGAAGCAAATTTGAAGGTGCATTTGAGGGGATTAAGTCTCATCTTATACCTTCGCAATATTCATAAGGCTTTGTCAAGTTGTTTGATATGATCTTATATTTTTAAGCTTTTCACCAACGTCGTCCATATACACCTCCATTGTCTTTCCAGTAAGGTCGGCGAACGTCTTATTAACCAGTCTCTGATAAGTGGCCCGGCATTTTTCAGCCCAAATGTTATCATCTTATAGCAATAGAGACCTCTATCCGTTATACATGACTTATGCTCTTCGTTCGCTAAATATATCAAGATCGGATTATATCCTGAGCAAACGTCCATGAAGCTCAATAATTTGTGCCCAGCAGTGGAATCAACGAGCTGATCTATTTGTGGAAGTGGAAATTGTCCTTGGGGCAGACTTGATTAAGATTGAAAAAATCTACCCTTACCCACTTTTCATTGTGTTTCTTAACAAGTATAAGGTTTGATACCCACTTCGAATAGATTGATAAAAGGATCGTCAATCAATTTCTTTACTTCATCCTTTAGTACCTCATACATTTCAAGGTTAAGGGTCCTCATTTATACCTATAAGGGGTAGCTTCGGGATCAATTTTTAAATGGTGACAATTGACTTTTGAATCAATGCCAACCATATCTTCGTATTTCCATGCGAAGATATTCAGGTTGTCATGCAAGAAATACTTTAGCTTTTCCTTAGCCTCCATTGGTAGGTCTGTTCCGACAAGCAAAGATTTGGAGGGATCCCGAGAATCCACTGCAAATATCTTCGGTTCTTCAACTGTGGTTTTATGAAGTTCGCAATTAATTTTGTTGGGACCTAGGTCATCAAGGTTAACAACTTCTTTAGCAACTCTCCTTTCTTCAAGGGTTGATTGTATCTCCAAAACAGCCTCTTAATCACAGACATCTCTCATTTCGATGTCCTTCCATTGTTCAGGCTTTGCCCTTATTCATGGTCGTCACGCCAATGTCATTTAGAATTACATTGATGTCTCTTGGTTCAACCTTCTTAAGGGAGTTTGAATAGCATTCTTTCGCACTACTTTGATCGCCTTTGAACTTGGTGATGCCTTTCTTTGCTAGAAACTTCATGTTTAAGTGGTAAATGGATGTGATAGCCTATAGCTTCTTTAATGATGGCCTTCCAAGCACTCCATGATTAGCAGAACGGTTGTCAACCACCAAGAATATCATAAAATGATGACCAGTTAATGGTGTTGTCTCCATCTCTGTTCCTATAGTGATTTTCCCTCTTGGGATGATGTTGTCGCCAGTGAAACTATGCAAAGAAGAGTTCATTGTTGTTAGGTCATGATCAACTTCTATTTTATCGAAGGTTGTTCCAAATATGATGTTGAGCAAGCTTCCATTATACACCAACATTCTTTTAAGGCCATTTTCGAGCCGTTATTCGCAATGTGGATAATGCACACTGATAACGTCGTCTTGTGTGAAGGTGATGGGTTGAACCCTTCTCCTAGTAGAGGGTCGACTGCTGTTGACTATGAAACTCGTCGTTGGGAGTTCCTTGGCCTCTCTTGCATAGTTTTCTTTGGACATTTTTAGTCTCTTTCCCAACATATAGGCCTCTAAAAATTAGGTCATTTTTTCGAATGACTTCATGGTCATCATTGGTTTGGGGCTCCTCCTCTACCTTTGGCATTTCTTAGGTCATTCCTATCATTTTCTCACCTTTTTTGGGGCATCATGCCTAATAGGACACTTTGTCTCATCATTCCTAGGATGTTGATCATGCCTAGGAAATTATGTGTCTCTTCCGGGGTGCCTGTTCCTCCTATGATTGTCGACTTGGAGATACAGTGTGATATCCTTGCAATCAGCAGTACTGTAACTATAAGAGTGGTGGTAGGTACAATAGAAGGGTGCTTCAATCCTATTTCTAGGTTCAAGGCTTTGTCCTCTACCTCTCCCTATTTGAGGGAATCATTGACTTGATCCTCTTTGATAGGTTTTAGAGTTATGTTTACTTCTTCGTATGTTAAAGCAAGTATTGCATTTAGTGTTATTGAATCAAGCACTTGTTTAGGATTGAGGAAGGTCAACTGTCCGACCTGGTGATCCATCAAGTGAGAGGTGGACCCTTTTCCCGTTTGCATTTGAGGAGGCAGGAGTCCCCTTGTGGCCCTATTTTGATGATCTTTCAATCTTTATTGATAATCTCAAGCCTTATCATTTCCAGAAAAGCGTCAAAACTGGTAGGGTCCTTGTTTTATACATATCTCCAGAGGAGAGAATTCATATACAACCCTCCTCATAGGGCTGATAGTGCCTCTGTGTCAGTAACTTACATGCAATAGTTCATTTCATCAATGAAACGAGATAATAAGTTTTTTAGCGACTCTTCCCTTTGTTACATTATGTCTTGCAGGGGTTGTATTGACCTTTTGCCTTCTTTGCTAGTAGCGAAATGCTTAAAGAAAGCCTTCTTGAAATCTAGCCAACTTCCAATGCTTCATTTCAGGAGTCTAGTATACTATATTTCAGTTGATAAAGCAGCATGAGAAGGTTTCCCTTCTGCAGGGTGTTCCCTAGTCCTACAAAGTACAAACTCTATTCATAGTAATGCTTCTTTTTAGTTACTTGGGCTCCTTGGCACCGAGCAATATTCCTCTCTTCAAGAAATGCACCTGACTTCAAAAAAATGGTTCATCTTGGAGTTCTCGATTATTCTTTCTTCAAGAAACACTCAAATTCCTCCCAGGAGTGTCTTTCCAATGGCCTTTTCTCCAATGGATTTTTGTGGTTTAGTGTGTAGTTTTTCACATACGGTGCTTTCGTAATGATCATGTTTCGTTTGGAGATTAGGAGCAAATGAGATGATGAGCTTCAAAATAATGAGATAGAGCATTGACAAAAGAGTTTTGGAACAATGAGATAGTACCTCGATAGCTAGCTTCTTTATGTTGACAGATGTCTCCCGTGGTTCCACGTGGCTCCCACTATGAGCTTCGAATTATGAAGCGTAGCAGAACGTTTTATGGATTTGCCGACTATGTGATCATCTAGATGATACGAAGTCCTTGTATCCATCAGTATTAGTTTTTGCCTTCATTTTAACAATTCATATAGTGATAACTCTCATCGAGTGTTTGTAAAGAAAGGCCGAGAAGGTCTATAATGACGATGATAATCTTGTCATTGATTGGGTTCAAAAATTACTAAAAACTATATAGAAAGTATTAAATGTTGTTATATGTTTTGTTTAGCAACTTTTTGGCGCACTGTTAAGGTGGGTGGATAAGATAAAATCTAGATAATAAATATATTTCCTTTCCGCGAAGGTCAATCTTTGTCTGAAGATGCAATACTCATTAGTAAGCGTTTGGTATATGAAGATATTTATACTTCTTTTTATAGATGAATCAAAAACTTTCAATTGAACTTACACTTATTTAAGTGAGCAAATATGTCAATGATTAAGTGTGTTTTTTGTAGCAATTTTTCATCCCAAAAAATTAATTTTTTTATCGTTATTTCATTATAGAGGTTTTATTTTGATTTCTTTACTCATAAGTGAGATCCACTTTCTCTCTAATAGTCAAAAAAATTAATTCTCATAATCACTATCAAACAAGTCCTAAATAAAATATAAGAATTTGTAACGAAATCATCTCCCTCTTTTTGTGGAAGCTTTTCAACATGTTTAAAAATAATGAAATTTCTTTGCAAATAACATCGTCACCAAATATTTTGTGTATATTTTTGTTGCTTAGTGGCAAAAAATCGAAAAATCGATCAAACTAACCAAACCAAATCGAGTTTAGTCGGTTTGTACCAAAAAATCGATTTGATTCGATCAAATTTAACCATTAAAAATTCAAGGAACGAGCCCGTCAATTAATCGGTCCAACCTATTAATATATAACTTTATTTTAAGATTCATATTTTTAAACTTAAAAATAGAAGAATAAAAACATAAATATAAATCTTTCTCGTCTACATTATTGTTGTTGTTGTTGTTGTTATTATTATTGTTATTATCCAAATTTCAAGAGAAAAGAAAAGCAAGGAGATGAATTGTTCATGTAAACTCCAAATTTAGATTGTGACCTTGCTTCTCAATTTGATGTAATTGTTTGTTGATAACTACTGGATACATAGGATGATTTTGGAAAAATCCACCATTTTTTATTTGCATTATATTTCTTATTAATATGTATTACGCAAGCCCTAAATTAGATTTTTTAACCTAAAATAGAGAGGTAAATTTTTTTATCTCGGAAAAATGTTCAACTGAATTCGATTTTAACAATTAAATTGGGTAAATTTGGGTTGGAAGTTATCCAAACTGATCGAGTTGATTTTGATTTCTAGTTGAACTCATGACCAACCCAACTCATTGGTTATCAAGCACTTTCATAGGTAGATATACTTGTCTTGATTTGGTGAGTAACAGAAGAATAAATGACAATTATTTTAAAATTAGTAGTAGCAGTAGGCGCACGAGATGAGCTTTCGGAATTAGGCAGGGACAAGTTCAAATCATAGGAGGTTTTGACTTCGTTTGGTTTAGCTAATGTTGATAAAAATTAAGCAAAAAAAAAATTATAATTAATTTTAACTATAGAGATTTATAATTTTTTATTCATAAATTTCATCAAATTTTATCAAAATTTACTAAAACTCTATTTTTAGCAAAATCATACAGGGACTCAACAGGAAAGCTGCCTTAATTTTCCATGTGTAATTTATTCATTGATAACTATCTAGATTCAATTATTTGCACTTTGGAAAGGCCAAATTAGAGAGATGAAAAGAAAAATAGATTTCCTTCAATAAAATTTTTAGAGATAACTTTCTTTGTTTCTTTAATTAATATAAAATGTCATATGTTTGATTTGAGTTATACTATTTAATACTGTTAATGTTATAATACTAATTTATGTGACATTAATGCGACATAAAATAAGAGTTAGCTTTACCTAAATTGGTGTTATAGCACTAATGATGTTAAATAACGTTATTCGTCTGATTTTTGTTGACTATTCAAATAAGAATCTTAAAAAATAATTAAAATATGTTGAACTAAACTTAACATTACATTTTTCCTTATAAACAACAATTAAGTTTTACATTAATATTTTTAATTATATCAAAGAAGAAAATCATTTTAGACAGCAAGATGAATCCAGCCTCCAGGCAAGTAAGTCAATGAACAAGTCAGCTAAATCTGCTAGTCAACAGAAGAATAATTATTTGACGAGAAATTAATTCCGATTCCATTCTGACGGGCGAAGGACTAGAAAATATCCAAATCCTGTGCACATAGCCATCGTTTGAATTAACTGGCTTCGCAGAAATTTCTTGCTTATTAATCTAGTAGGGTTCTTTATGCAATGGCAGCCATTTCCACAAGAAACTCTCTCAGAACCATGATCAGCGGTAGAAATTTCTTGGCAATTATTTTTTGTCTTTTTAGTTATGGGTTTTGTTTAGAAACAGATACCATTAACGCCGGAGTAGTGCTTAACGATTCTGCTACAATAGTTTCCTCCGGCGAGATTTTCACGTTGGGATTTTTCAGCCCCAACGGCAGTACTCGGCGTTACTTGGGCATATGGTATACAGTTACTAAAGATACAGTGGCTTGGGTTGCCAATCGAGATAGGCCTCTCAACGATTCATCAGGGACCTTCTCCATATCTGCAGATGGAAATCTTGTAATCATGAATGGAAATCAAGAGATTATTTGGTCATCAAATGTTACGTCAAATTCTACTTCCGGTAGGAATACTACTGCCCAATTATTGGGTACTGGAAATCTTGTCCTCCGGGATGTCACCGGCAGCGGAACACTATGGGAGAGCCACCGGTATCCCACTAACACGTTTCTGCCAGCAATGAGAATATTTCACAACACAAGAACAGGCCAAAGGGTATCATTAAATTCCTGGAGAAGTCCTCAGGATCCTGATTATGGAAATTTTTCTTCGGGTCTCTACGCAGTTGGGATCCCACAAATTTACATATGGAATAATGGTCGTCCAATATGGCGCAGTGGTCCATGGAATGGCCGAGTTCTTACTGGAGTAACCCGCATGTACTCTGTCTATGTCGATGGATTTAGCGTGGCAACTGAGGAAGATGGCACAGTAGTTTTCACACGAGCTTTTAGACAACAGGCCTTAATGACGAATTATTTGAACACCGAGGGAGTTCTTGTTGAAGCGGCCTGGGATAATCAGAAGAGAGAATGGAATCCCACATGGCAAGCACCAATAGATGATTGTGATTTCTATAACAAATGCGGTCCATTTGGACTCTGCTACTCGAACAATAGGCCGAAATGCAGTTGCTTAACAGGGTATGAACCGAAGAACAAAGAGGAATGGGATAGTGGGAATTGGAGCGGTGGATGTGTGAAAAGGACACCCCTGCAGTGTGATCGAGATAATAATGCAACTGATAAACACAAAGTTGATAAATTTGTGAAGATCGCTCTAGTGAAAGTGCCAGATTTTATTCAGTGGTCGACCGGTATTGAAACTGAATGTGAAGGCCTGTGCTTGGGAAATTGTTCTTGCAGAGCCTATGCATATGAACAGGGTATTGGATGCATGTTCTGGAGTGGAAGCTTAATTGACATTCAGAAATTCTCCAGGGATGCAGGTTCAGATTTCTTTGTTCGGGTGGCTTATTCAGAACATGGTACTTCTGCTATCTTTTTATTTGTTTTCAAATGAGAAGAATAATTCGTTTCCTGTCTATAGTACTATGAATCTCTATAGTACTAAATTAATGTTCATGAAATTTTGAACAATGTCTAAATGTCCTTTATGCAAGTCATTAGTTTGGATGCTTGTTTTGTTTCAGATGAAAAGAAAGACAAAAAAGTAATAATCATATCATGTGTAGTCGCCACTTTGGTTGCCATTTCCTTTTGCCTACTTTTATCTTGGTGGTGGATGTCTCGGCGAAGAGGTACGCACAAGGCATTTGGATTGGTATTTAGGCACAAAAATACAGATATCTCTAATCGATGTTATATTTCTTTGCAAATTAGGCCGCAGTGTAACATTAGAATATGAAGGAGGTGAAGTAGGCCAACTGAATTCAAGTGAAATCAGGCTGCATAATGCCATGGATAAAGTTAATGTTGAAGAGTTACCACTATACAGTTTCGAGATGGTTGAAAATGCAACGAACAATTTTGACGTGGCCAATAAGCTTGGAATGGGTGGTTTTGGTCCAGTTTTTAAGGTAATGTATCTTGCTTATGCATAATGTCCAGTTTTAGTTTTCATGGAATCTACAAGTGCTGAAATTGCTATTTGTGTGTAGGGAAAATTGGAAAATGGGAAAGAAATTGCAGTGAAAAGGCTTTCAACAGAATCTGGACAGGGGCTTGAAGAATTCATGAATGAAGTGGTTGTCATTTCTAAACTCCAACACCGCAACCTTGTTAGACTACTAGGATGCTGTGTAGAAAAAGACGAAAAGATGCTAGTATATGAATACATGCAAAACAGAAGCCTAGATGTTTTTCTATTTGGTTGGTTCAACTCGGATATACGTTACCTTTTCAATTTATTCCCATTTCATCTCAATACACTCACGATCACATTGCTTATGCAGATGGTTCGAATAATATTCTTGATTGGAGGAAACGTTTCAATATTATTGAAGGCATTGGCCGAGGACTCCTCTATCTGCACAGGGATTCTCGATTGAGAATAATCCACAGAGATATGAAGCCAAGTAACATATTGCTTGATGAGGATTGGAATCCAAAGATTTCAGATTTTGGAATGGCCAGAATATTCGGAGGCAACCAAAATCAAGCCAACACTAGAAGAGTTGTTGGAACATAGTAAGTGTCTAATTATTTCGTCCATTTTAGACTGTGGATTGTCAATACTGGTGTGGTTTATTGACACAGTCTTGTTGCAGTGGATACATGGCTCCTGAATATGTAATGGGTGGCAGATTTTCAGAAAAATCCGATGTTTTCAGTTTCGGCATTTTAGTATTGGAGATTGTAAGCGGGAGAAAGAACACGAGCTTCTACAGTGACGAGTTGTCTTTAGGCTTTTTAGGATATGTAAGTGCACTTGAACTCATTTCGAATTCTTCACTTAATCACTATAAGATTGTTGTTACAATATCTTCCTTTCTGATTCCGATAAATTCTTCTTAATCCTTTTCAGTCGTGGAAATTATGGAACGAAAAAAATGTTCTGGATTTAATCGACCAGAGAATATTTAGTTCAAGCTCATTGGCAGAGATTATGAGATGCATACACATTGGATTGTTGTGTGTTCAAGAAATCCCTGTAAATAGACCCTCCATGTCAACTGTTCTATCAATGCTTAGCAGTGAAATCTTTGACTTGCCGGTGCCGGAGCATCCGGGATTTATGGACATGTGGAATGGGTCCCACTTCAAAACAGCGGAATCTGCTAACAAGGTCACTATTACTGTGCTAGAGGGGCGATGATGACAGATAATTTGTTTACCCTTCCATCTTTCGAGTTGTAAATATCGAGGTAGTTTTGTTCATAACAATCACGAAGGAAATCACAGATTTGCCAAGATTTTGTGTTGCTTTTACTCGCCATTTCTCCAAAGATAGGGCAACAAATTTCTTAAACTCATCAGAAAAGAAGGTGGATACAATAACAGCAAATTCTTTAAGATCATATTGATTTTTTTGTAAAGATCATGGATCATGGATATACTAGAGAATACTAATAGCAAGACTATTTTTATAAATTTCAAGAATTGAAAAAAACCTACAAAATATGTCACATCTGTTCCTTAATCTCTTACATAATAGGATGTTTGTAGTTGGTTGTTAGTACGAGAAAGCATTATCCTCGTTGAGCTCCTTGACTATCGCTCGGACCCCTCCCAAAGGGTTCCTTTGCTCCTCCGTTTTAGCTCCTTAACTGATCACTCTACTACTTCCAATAGCTCAGAAGACAAAAGAAGCTCCATTCTGATATTCAAGAGGTGAATGAGCAGGGGGATGAGGACACGTTAGAGATCCTAGCCCTAAAGAGATCTCTAACGATAGTTAGCGACATTGAAGGGCCTTAGGATGTACTCAAGAAGGTATTAACTCTTTTGACTTCATTAGGCTCAGGGGCTAACTCATAACTCTAGCTCAGGTTACTTTGGAACAAGTTGTTAAGCTGATCTTCAATGGAATTCCAATTGAAAAGCCTATATATTTCAGATTATATTATAAATCTCCAATGTTTTTGAGCATTTCCTAACTACATGAATTCGTTTCTTCCTGTTAACAGAAGTTTTGAGGTTTATAATCTCGTATAAATTTCCACCCATTCTAGTTACTGTTCTTTGTGGATTACTCCTGCCCCAAGTCAATCTTTTTGGTTGTTCGAATGTTGCAAAAGGCCATTTTTAAAGCCGAACTTTAATTTCAACTACATATAACAATAATTATTACTATTTTTTATTCAATACACAATGAAAATCAGTTGAAGCATAGATATTCAGAATTCAAAGGGCAAAATACATCAGCTGCATTTTTCTCTATCAACTCCAATTGCCCTTTCAACAAGTGCATGTAAACAATCCAATCTCCATTCCCCTTTGGACTTGGCATTGGCATAACATAACCAGATTTCCCTCCCCACGGAAAATGGTACGACCCAAAACAAGGCTCTCCCCACCCAAAATCCATTTTTTTCACCGGAAAATGCTGCCCCGATGACACCACCACCGCCGGCTCTTCCTCACTTACCCTTGCGCCGTATATTTTGGCCAGGCATGGATCGGGACGATGATCCTCCACCCAATCTATTAGCCCCAAGAAATGTTCTTTTGTCACTGCAGTACCTAAAAACTCATGAATTTCATTTGCAACCCAACTCAATGGTTTCTCCTTCAACTCCTCAATTTTCTTCTCCCCAAATGGAATTGACAGAACATTGCCAAAATATGGTTTTATCAATTTTTCTTGGTTTTCATCTCCATTGATCAATCTAGTCCTCCCGTCAACCACAATTCCCAGTCTACAAAAATTATCAGTTCGCGTAAATTCGCTGGTAACAATCATCTTCCATAGAAAGGCACTGAATGCCTCCAGTTTCGTCCTTTTTTTCCCACTGCTGCTGTCATTATCAGCATTAGCCAATGCTTGGAGATCATTGATTCGATCAGATACAATATAATATATTCGACTTATTGCTATTTGATCATCATCATCATCTTCATCGGTGGCCTCCGGCGGCGGCAGAGATGAAATCGGAACGTACATGTTATCTACCGAAAGGTCGTAACTGGCGGGCCGGCGAGGGAAAAGAATTGACCGGCGGAAAGATGGGGTTTGAGATAATGGCTTGGACATAGCCATCTCCGCCCATGAAACGAGAAACATGTTGGCGGAATAGGCGTCCGCCACCTGATGTGAAAATGTGCATGCTACCAACAATCCGCCGCATTTCAGTTGTGTGGCCTGCCATAAAAAAGAAATAACTTACTTATAAGTAGATTTTTTACGTTTATAAATATTCAGATATTTTAGGACAGCATTGGATTCTTATAATTGATTGTCAGCAATATCATCCAATGAAATTGATATAGATTTCTGCTGAGACTTAAATATCCATTATGCGCTTTTTACAAATTGTGGTACTATTTCACTTGTTCTATGAAGAAAGTTACGTGATCAAGAATCTACTTAAAATCGTTTTCCACAAGCCAAAATCTGCTTAAATGCAATGTGAAAACTGTGATAGTTTGTTGACGGATGTGAAGGGCGAGCGTGGAACTACTCATATATATATTTTTTGTTGCATTCTTATCATCGATGTTCCATTAATTAATACATCTTGTCCTAATAAACATTTTTGTCTAAAAAGTCGTTATCAGAACATAAAGACTTATTTATCCTCATGTTTTTAAATAGACAAACAATAGCAAAGAATAACCCCTTTTCGGTAGAGATTTTTCAGAATATATTTCGCGAATTTTTTTTTTTTTTAAAAATGCATGATTAGAAATAAAGTTTAAAAAAATGGCCAAACATGAACTAAAGTAAGATGGATAATTATCATTCATTTTAAAGTACGATACCAGAATTATTGTCGTCAGTTTCCTGTCACATATTTCTCAAAAATGTGGACATAGGATCTCCACAAATGAAGTCGTACCAACTTTGACTTCTAATTCGACCTAATCTCGAAAAGGTTGAACCCCAACTTGAGGGCTTCCACCGTTCCGTCCCGCTCCACTCCTAGAATTTTGTGAGGGAGGTAAATCGCGGAATGTATCCCAATAGCCCAAAGAACAAGAACTGCATGTACACTGCACTTACAAAGAAATTCGACCTAATCTATGTTGTATGTATTCGCGTCATAGCATATTTTAAACGATAAAAACTACTAAAAAAGGAGCGTGGACCCTGTTTTTTCCGGAGGAACGTGTAACGCGTGGCCTTGTTTTTCCAGAGGGACGTGTAACATGCGGCCTTGTTTTTCCAGTGGGACAACCCCAAAAAAAAAGGCCTAGTGAGAAGAATTATTCTAAGAACCCTGCTCCCTGTCCCGGGTCAGGGACAGGGTCAGGGTCAGGGACAGGGGCGCCACATGGCGCCCCCCTATTGGAGGGGCGCCTGCCACTGGCCGGCGCCCCTCCAATAGGGGGGCACCACGTGGCACCCCTGTCTTTCTCCCTGTCCCTGACCCGGGACAGGGAGAATTATTCTTATTCTAAACAAAACTATAGTTGCCGTACTAAACTTGTTTCTTCAGCCAGCATTGATTCCATTAGTAAAACAATATTATAACACAAAATTTGTTTAGGAGTTTAGTCGATACATTCAAGTAATTAAACAGAAATTAAATACTAGCAAGAACAAATTCTTTATTATAAACATGAATATTCGGGGCTTGACACCCTATAACGATGTTCCATATATAGAAAAACTCATTTTCGAAACATCTCAAAATATTTATTTAGGATTATTATGCAAAATAATATAAGCCCCTATTTGGTTTGGTTGAATTCGGATATTTAGTAAATTGAGATAGAAGTTAATGAAATGTGTCGTTGAAATGTTAATAAAAGTTATAAATTCTATACAAATATATAATTGAAAATAAATTTAAGAAAAAAGGGGATCATTTATTGACCCAAAAGTAGGATTATTAGCATGATGTAAATTTAAAATTTCAAAGTGCACATGCAAAAAACGAGGCGTAAATTTAGTTTAAGTACTCACCTGGATGGCCAGCAGTCCTTGCTGTCTCTTTGGTACAAGCTTTCCTTCGACAGTGGCATCAGGATTGTACAAGTCAAGCTCCTTGAGCTCTACATCGGCCAAAGCTTCGACGAAATCGACCCCCCGGTTGTTGCAAAGAAGTTCGGGTTCACCCACATCGTTCTTTACGAGCTCGCCAGCAAATGCAGAGTATGACACTAAAGTTTGTGCCAACGCCTTCTTAAGAACCACCACAATCAAATCGAACGTAAAATTTTTTGGTTTCTTGTAACAAAAGAAAATGCCGACGTTCATCGGCGGCAAGAGCAAGTCGAGGTTCGAAAGTGGTAGCTTATTCTCTTGAATGGGCAATACTGGCACCACCACCTCATTCTTGCTTACCTTCACCTCAAAATCTCTCTTTACGTGTACCATTTTTCTTAACTTCCTCAACAAAATAGATTGTATTTGATTAAATTAAGAATGAAAAAGGGTAGTTGGTACAAGAAGAACTTTGTAGAGAGAGAGAGAGAGAGAGGAGTGTTTTCCATAGAAGACTAAACGGGTATTTATAACCTTAAATTCCTTAGGATGGTGGGTACAATGAAAAGAATAATATTATGCAACTCCACTAGGTTACAATCGCAATTTAAGTAGCGTTAGATGATAGAGTAAATAAAATGTGAAATTAAATGACTTATTTAATTTTATCTATTATTTAATAAAACATTAATACAAACTAGAATGAGATTATAAACTCAATAGAACTAAATAACATTACTCTAATGAAAATTACAAGGGTACAAAATTTAGTAAGTATTCTATAAAGTCAAAACAGAGAACAAATTATAAATGTCCCGATTTTAATTTTGTTATAATTGAATCTATTATTAGGATCTTGTTGCTGCATTTATTTCGAATTATCTTAACGAAAGCGAAAGGTTGGTTAATTAGATATTTTCAGAAGCGATCTCAACCCTATCGATTTTGAGCTAATTGTTCGATACAATAACACGAGCAACACGAAGAACACCCATGGCCTAAGTTAGTCTAGATAGATAATCCATGATATGAAATGAATGGTCTAATCCTTGCTCTAAAAGTTCAATAATTAATGGGAAATAACATGCAACACAAAGAAATCCATGATATGAAATGAATGGTCTAATCCTTGCTCTAAAAGTTCAGTAATTAATGGGAAATAACATGCAACACAAAGAAATCCATGATATGAAATGAATGGTCTAATCCTTGCTCTAAAAGTTCAGTAATTAATGGGAAACAACGTGCAACACAAAGAACCTACTTAGTTGTATTTAAAAGTAAGTTAAATTACTTTTAAGTTATTATTTCATCAAAGATTATTTTAAAATCACTTTTTCACACGACGAACATACTTAGTTGTATTTAAAAGTAAGTTAAATTATTTTAGATTATTATTTCGTCAAAGATTATTTTTAAAATTACTTTTTCACTAATAAAACTTACTTCTCTATAAGAAAGTAACTTTAAAGGTGAATAATATTTATTTTGTCTCGCACAATTGTTAACTTTGAATGTTAAGAATAATGTTAAACTTAACTTCTGTCGAGCTGAGAAAATGATCTTCTAAAGATAACTTATCTGTCTCAAAATAATTATATTTATTAATAAGAATTGCAACAATACAACAATATTGACTGTTTAAAGTTTAAACAAGTTTTGCTATTGACTTAATCTAAAAACAGATTAATTAAATAGTAATAAACTCGCTTATTCTTTTTTTTAATCTAAAAACTTGAATTGACTTAATCTTAGCCTCGAATTGCATAAAATCAAGTCGAAGGCAGCTTCGACTGCATTTCCTAAGGGCTAACGGGTTTTCTCTTATGCAATTCCATTAAGTTTGTACGTGTGGTATTGTGTAGTGTCATTTTTCACGACAAATTCTAAAGTCCTTAAATTGAATCTCGGAACGGTAACTCATCGATAAGTTGGCTATACAAGGAATGGAATTTTTGCAAGCAAACGATACGCATTAGGACAAGATTATAGGGACAAAATAAAAAATGTTTTCTAAAAAAAGGTTGAAACCCAACCTTAAGGGTCCCCCACCGCTCCTGCCCTGGAGTATCGTGAGGGAGGTAAATCGCAGGTTATGCCTCCAAGAGTACAGGGTGGAAGGCTGCTTGTATACTTGCACTTACCCAAAAGTCAAATCCATATTTCAAAATAAAAAATGTTTTCTTCTTCTTATTACATTATGGTCCAAGTCAACCACCCTCTAAATTTTTTAGTCATCTGTTGTCATATAGTACAAGAAAATAGGAATTTAGAAGTTTTAGTGCAGAACTTGGGAATTACTATATTCAAGTGAGTTGATCGAAAATTGGACATCTAAACAACTTTACTTTCCTTAACAAATTCATAAATACAATAGTAAATGAATATATTGTACATACCTAGGTTATCTCAATTACATTCTTTTACAATAGTAGGGGGAGTTGTTAGGGCTAGGCTAAAACTGGGGGAGTTGTTAGGACCGGTTTGGCAAACTTTTGAAAAGTGAAAAATGACTTTTGAGATTAAAAAGTTATTGTTAAACATGTTTGAACAAGAAAAGTTTTTAGATAAAGTTGGTTTAAGATAACTTCTTAAAAAAAAAAAAATTCTATAAGAAGTAGAATCAATAGACCCTCAATGATGTTAGGAAAAATTTAATTTATCATGTGGACTTACATATGTAATTAATTGTGTATAAAGCTATCTTAAAGTTAAGTTCAAAATTAAAGTGATCTAATAAAAAAAA
>NC_036257.1:10762411-10766066 GCF_002742605.1 Olea europaea var. sylvestris | reverse complement strand
TGTATATATATATATATATATATATATATATGGCCACAAAAGAGAAAAACATAAAAATAAATATAAAATATAAAAGGACAATCAATTTTAAATCTTGGTACTCAATATTTATTTCGGATTAATAATTTTCTAGAATGGATTAGTTGACACTATTATGTGCGTTGCATCTTTTGATGATATGTCAGTTTAGTGAGAGTTTGTATTCGGGTGTTATCTGTTTTAGACACATAATTCTATATATGGATATTCGATTTATTTCAAAAATAAAGTATTCAATTCAGTTTCACTCTAATTAAAATTTGTGATTGATCTCATTAAAGAATAAAGTAGGAACTGTTGGAAATATGCATGTTTGGATTACAATGTATGTAATTTTCATGCTACACATCCACATTTAATATATGTCATTCGATTGTGTTTATATACGTAACCATTGAGGGTTTAGTTATGATATTTGTAACGAAGACAACTTTGATTATATATTTATATAATCAATGGACAAGATTGTTCAGAGATGCTTTTAGTTATGATAGCAAAAGTTCTGACGTCTTAAGGTTATACACATTTATTAGGTAATATATGTAGTCCAAGTGAGAAATTGTTGGGAAAATTTTAATTTGTTATAGAGGTCTACATATGTAATTAATTGTGTGTATAAAGTTATCTCAAAATTAAGCCAAAAATTAAAGTGGTCTAATAAATAATTAAATTGTTAGGCTTATGTCATTCAAATAAATTGTGGGCCGGATTATATGTGTAGAGATCATATTCTTTTAGAGTTGTATTTCATGATGGGCGAAATACATATGAAAACAATATGGGCTCGTTCGGTAGGGATTTTCAGAATTGATTTTTTGACCGTTAAAAGAAAAGTGGGGTTCACACGTGAGAAAAGAAGTCAAAAATTATGGCTTGAATAGTAAAATAACGGTCAAAAAATCAATTTTTTGGGGCAAAAAATCCCTACCAAATGGGGCCTATATAAGGTTATGGTCTACATTTATATGCAATTTTCTCATTCTTTGTATCATCTTATCAATGTAAGAATACAAGAGGAATCATATTGAAGAGGAAGATCCAATTCCCATGATTAAGAATCAAGAAGAAAGAATTCAATAATCAATATTATGACTCAAGAGGCAAAATCAAGAATAAGAATTAAAGAATCAATGGAAGCAAAATTCGAGATTAAAGGTAAAGCAGCCAAATATAAAAGATTGCAATTCTAGTTTCAAGTTTCAAGATTCAATATTCAGAATCAAAATCCAATAACAAAGAATCATCCCTAAAGAATTAAGTTATGTTCCGCATTATTAATTTTCTTGGTGATTTGAGATGGAGAATTTTGAGAATAAAAGAATTTAAAATTTTAAGTTATTAAGTTTCTAATTTTGTAAAGTTTTATAAAGTTTCAACAAATGACACTTATGGTGGTTATTTAAACTTAATTACATCGTAATGTCCTACGACGTAAATTATTTAAAATTTCCCACAAAACCCATATGTTATTATTTGTCTGCCGACGTTGGTTCCTTGAAATAACTATGATTCAATTTTATAGTTCAAACGTAGAAATCACTGTACAATCGTTGGATGCTACATTTGAACAATTTTTTTTTTTTTTTTTTAAATAACCAGACTTTCGTGTTTGAATATGTCATGGATGCCTTCTTAGTCACTTATTGATGTAAACATTTTGCCTGTCTCTATATTTATGTATTAGTTAAATTGAGGGTACATATTAATTTATTATTCCATTTTAGGTTGACATGATAATTAACTATTTTCAAATACCGAAAAATAGACATTTTCAAATTAGTTGAACCTATCCTTGAAGTAAGTTGAAGTTGTTGATCCAAGAAAGATTATTTTTTTGTTTTCTTAGAATTGGATGGCTAAACTTTGAAACGTAGTTTCAAAATTCAAGTATAATTAACTCCAAAGTTTGTATTAAGAATAAAAAAGTCCAAACTGTTCACGAGATATTTACGAATCTATGAATTACCGAGGCTAAATACTCAATAGAGAACCACGATGGCACGTTCTACACCTTGTCATTTAATACTGTCCAACATCAAATATGACCTAAATTTATTGAAGGAAACAAGAACGACAATTACTACTTCGTTGGCTATCGAAAGATTGAAGTTGTAAATCAAATAATGATCTTTCTATCTTCGTTTCCCTATATTTTTAAATTAAAAAAAAATTACATCTTTTACTAAAGAAACAATAAGATTCTTAAGATGTACCTTGAATAATTCTTGGGGATTAGCTAGTCAACTTTCTCCTCTCCTACCTTGCAACTTCTAGATTTAAATTAACAAGTTGCTCCATGCTCAACTAATTTCTTTAAACACCAATTGTAAAAAATAATTTCAATATTTTACAAAAGGGATTAAGATTCTACAATTTGAAATTAATAAATTAAACCAACTTATGGTGTGAACTTGATTGTTTCAAAGCTATGTCACTTAAGATTCTACAATTTGAAATTAATAAATTAAACCAACTTATGGTGTGAACTTGATTGTTCAAAGCTATGTCACTTAATAGCTACGCCAACTGCAAGAAAATGTCTTTCTTAGAAAATACCTGGATCAAGTCAAGGTCATAGTGGGACGCGTGTTGGAAAGTGGTTTAGAAAATTGGTTTTAACTGATTATTAAGTGGTAATCATTAGCTGTGGTGGAGATTTGTAGAACGAATGTGTGTATTATTGTAGTTAATTTAGTTGCTTGACATCAATTTCGAGTGAATGAGAAATTACAGCTAAATTTAAGTCGTTTATATATGTAAAAATTGTTGGAAAATTAAGTAAAATATTTTGGACTAATTCGGGTGAGAAGTGTTTTCTTAGACATGATACGTCTGAAGAGACACATATTTTCGCTGTAGAAATATGTCTTTCTCGACATGTTTTTTCTTTCTGTAAATTGAGCCTTTTGCGATTCAACTTTTGAATAACTATGTAGAGACCCCATGTTTGAAATTTTGGTCATGAACTCCACCCGCGCATTATCATATTAATACATATTCACTTCAAAATATTTTGCACATTTATTTTGGGCCAAATATTCTGCTGTAAAAATCAAATTTAATATCTAAAAATTTGTGCTATCTGATCACTTGCATTCCATGCTGTGGGTCTAACTTTAGAATTAGGTTCACATATTGTTTATTGAGAAAATCATTTTATACAGAAATGAGTTTGACAGAATAAATACAGATCTCTCACATTGCAAGTGAACTCCATGTGAATAAAACAGTGCAAAAAACCCACCCCTTCAAACTGTGTCTTACTTGTATAAATTATGAAACTGTCTTCTGTATATGTAGCGAGATCGTCGTTTAATAACAATTGGTCAATGATAAATTCTGAAACCGTCTTCTGTATATGCTTTCTGGTTCTATAGCATTCGAAAATGTTCAAATGCTTGCCAGAAGGAAGAACTAATTCTTTGTCACTAATTGAATCAAGTTGCTTATGGCAGGCCGAAGGCTTAATGAGAATATTGCAATTTTCCATCTTTCTGAAGGTTAATTGGCAATGCATGCACGTATGTCTATTAGATTCACTGAATTTGACAAATATGCTGCAGTTATAGTAACTTTCTTGCAGAAGAACAAACTGGTACCCGGGCCTCACCACACC
>NC_036257.1:10752963-10762331 GCF_002742605.1 Olea europaea var. sylvestris | reverse complement strand
TTAGAAAAAGAAACTGACCTGAAACAGTCGGTTATTGTCCGGTTTGATTCCATCCTTACTCAGGTTCCACGCCAAAATTCCCAGTGTTAACATGTTCGGTCTGGTTTTCTTTGGAACTGGACCCCAAACACCCCTACTTTCTTAGCAAATAGATTTCACGCTCGGATTTTTAGAATGAACATAATTTTTAAAACACTTCTCTTACAAAACAAATATAATTGGCATTGAACAAACAGAATGAATGTTTAGCATGCTACATCAACAACACCTGACAAGATTAAGAAGACATAATAAGTCAAAATTCCATGAGAAGAGGATATGTTGGCATTTCTCAATTACTCTCTCCTAATCTTGCAAGGAAGGCTCCTCTTCTTCAGAGTTGTGGTGACAACCAATGGCTTCCATTCCCTGAAAGGAGTATGTACCAAATTCGTGTCGATGACTCATTTTTGGACGGCATCAAATAATTCAAGAAATGCCACCTCTAATTATTGTAACAAAATTTTTATAGTTCGTATATGAAAATATCCATTATAGCAATTAAGGATCAAAATGAAATGACACTCACAAAATTTGAAACAGCAAACACTAATTTCCCATGAGATTCAAAAAGAATCAGCCTACCTAAAGCTTAGTAATTTTAGAAAGACAATATTACCAATGTGATAAACAATTCATGGAAATATTACAGCACACGAACAATTCATGCTACTGCACGTCATGTATATTCCAGAAAAAAAAAAAAACAGCATGAGATAAACAATATGATAAAACCACATAGCAAACCTATTCACACTATTATAGAAAAGAGACTGAAAAGAGAAAAAAAAAAAAAACTTCCCCAGTAATTGTCCCAATAATCCTAGGAAGGTTGTTTCATTGTGAAACAGCAATTATAATTTCCCATGAGATTCAACAAGAATCAGCCTATCTAAAAATACTAAGTATAGAAAACAATATTACGACAAATGAGCAATTTATTATGCTAATGCACATCATGCTTATTCCAGTACAAAAACAAAAACATAACACTGATATCGGACAATAATAGACTTTTTATTCTTTTAGGTTTTTGATTACTTTTTCTTTTAAAATTTAATTACTTATCTTCCTTAAACTATAAAGATTAGAATATTATTTTGCCTATATGAGCAAAGGCTTTGTAATTTTTTCAATGACCAATTCATTACAATAAAACTATTCTCTACAAATTTTCAAGTTTGTTCAACTTTGTTCTTATTTCAAGAACTTGAATTCCCTTTTTTGCACCAAAATTGGTATCAGTCCTTGATCGATAGCCACTTACTGTGGTGTGGCATGCATCTTCGCAACGATATCGGAAGATTAAAAGATTACCAACCTCATTCTAGAATTTGAAACAGAGAATGGATAGGTTTAAAGATACTGCTAACAAAAATTTGAAGATTTTTTATTACTTCTTTTATATTTTAATTACTCATCTTCCTTAAGCAATTAGGATTATGAGATAACTTCGCATATATGGACAAAGGCTTTGTAATTTTTTCATGGACTAATTCATTACAATAACATTATTCTCTATGAGTTTTCGAGTTGTATCAACTTTGTTCTTGCTTCAAGAACTCCAATTCTGTTTCGGCACCAGAAATGCCATGAGATAAACAATATGATAAAACTACATAACAAACCTATTTACTGCTGTGTAGTGGTTGTTCAAAACCAACAATGGAATGAAAACAAATAATACTAATAAAATTATAGAGCCATGCAATCACATGGCTTATAGCCATGCGACCACCTCAGCATAAGTGACCCATGCGACCACATGGATTTGTACCATGCAGTCGCATGGTACAATATTTTGGCTGTTGGAGGCTGTTCCTAAACATTAGATATTTGAATTTGGTGACCTTTCACTTAGTTTTTGGCACCATTTCACTCCCCTATTCGTGGCCTGTATATAGTAGATCTATATTCAAGGCTTGGAGTAAGAAAAACACTTGATATTCATTCCAATTTCAACAATCAAAGGATCAAATTCTTGTTTTTCATTCATATTCCTTTTCTTATCGTGTTCTTCAAGTTTTGGCAGAAAATACTTTGTGCTTTAGTATTTACTACAACAAAGCTTGTTATAATCCTTCAAACTATTTGCCAAAAATCCCTTAAGCATCTCATAAACATCAGAGAGGGGGCAAATAACGTTTGAGGACAGTGATACCGCGTTCGAGCATTCGAAATTGTTCTTGACAACATTAGTGATTTCTTCAGTTTGTTGCTGTATTTTTCTTGATTTTGTTGTTTCTTCTCCATTCCCCAATTCTTTTTCCAACATTTACACCATTACGAAAAAGAGATCGAAATCAAAAAGAACCTTCCGCAGTAATACCCCCAATAGTCCTAGGAAAGTTGCTTCATTGTGATCCTAGCAGAGATGTCCAATTCATCACATGACAAGCAACAAGTTAGTTAGCCTTGTTGCTAATAAACATGAGTATGTAAATCCTATTTCTTCAATCCTCTTAACCCAACTCTACATCTATTGAAAAAACCAAATCAAGTATACTTTTTTACATCCAGGTTAGGCCAAGTTAATTTTAGTTTACCTCTCCCTCTTGTAAATTGCTCCACAGGATCACATAAATCTTCTGAAATGTAGGCTTCCCCAGGTTGTACATAATATTCAACTCAATCGTCGAAGTTGCTATACCCTTTTTTTCTCACTTGGTGCCACATCCCTTATCTGTAGATATCCTTATCTATCATTTTTCTATACTTCTATGACTGCACATATATCTTAAGATTCTCACCTTACTACTTTCAGGTGCCACTACTTATTATTCATGACCCAATAACAGTTTCATAAAGTGTAAATCTTTAGAATTTGTCTTTTAACTTCATAGGTCTCTTTTTAATCACAGAGAATCCCTTTTAAATCCAACCCAATGTAATCTAGTGTATCACTTCTTCATTGATAACCGAACCTAAATACCAAAAACAATCACTCCAATATGATTTCTAATTCCTATTTTAACACCCTTCTTGCACAACTCATGTGCGAAATCAATGTCACCTGTGTCACAAGCAAAGGGAATGAGCATCCTAAATGTGGCCAAATCCAGTGTACATTCATTGTCTATCATTTTCTTGTACCATCTTTTGACCTCATTTGAATGCCCTTCATCTACAAACCCTTTAATTAACACATTGTAACTAACACCGTCAGGCTTCACCCCCCTATCCTCCATCCCCTCGACCACACCCACAGCCTCCATTACCCGCTTATCTTTTACTAAGCCATGCAACTTGGCATTATAACTCCTAGCATCAGCACTCACATTTTTCTTTTCCATCAATCCCCATATCTTTTCTGCCTCGTCAAACCTACCGCTCTTGTAAAAGGCATACAAAAGTGTATTAAAAGTAGCCGAAGTTGCATGTATACCATTTTTATCAAGTTCATCCATCATAGAAACAGCTGTATCCAATGATCCTAACTCACAAAAGGCCTTGATCACCGTGTTATAAGAGACTATATCCGGCTGGATTGCCAATTTCTCGGGGATTTCACGAAAAAGCTTGACAGTTTTATCAAATTGTTTGGAGTGAACGCAGGCCGCCAGGAGAGCATTGAAGGAAAGGACAGTGCGCAGACAGTTTAGTTGGGGCATTTCTTCGAACAGGTCGAGCGCGTGGTCAGACATTTGGGACTTGCCATAAAGCCAGAGGAGGCGGACTGTGAAGCGTTCATTGGTGATATCTTTGTACTGTTTTTGGTGGTTAAGGATGTCGTGGATCGAAGAGAAGCGACCTGCAGAAGCGAGGCGGCGGACGGCCGGCTCATAGTTCAGATGGCGGCGGCGAAAGCGGGGAGACTCTGAGTTTTTCTTGAATTTTTTTACCAAAGATTCGAGTTGTTTTTCTTTGGTGGCAGCGGCGGTGAGACGGGTAGGTTCAGATGCCGTTTGTTGTGAACTGTTTATCGTGACGGCAGCTGCGGAAGCCGTTGCAGAAGGTTTGGAAGATTTGCGGAAAAGGCCACCGAGATGGCTGTAAATTGATGATGACATTCGAAATTTGGACAAAACTTTGGGAAAGGAAGGAGTTAAGGTTACGTTAGGGTTTCAAGGCATGAGAGGCCAAAACGGAGGCTAGTAAGATTTCGCAAAAACATTTTGATATCCTGTTATTCATTTGGATTTTCGATAACATATGTTTAAATCAGTGTTTTAAAATGAGCACATCGGATATGTTTTTGAAATGCTTCATATACAAGACATTCAAGTCATAATGAAGTCAACCTATTTCTTTCATCGTATATGCAGTGTTCTAAAATGCACATGCAACGCATATTCTTGATACTTTTTCGAAACGCGTCGCAAATGGGGCATGTGCGAGATAATGCGATCAACTCATTTCGTTGACCGCATATGCATGCATATTCTCCAAGATGCCCACACATTTGTAATTTAAAAAATGTGTTTGAATTAGCATAACAAAGTTCAACCCATTTTTATAAATTAAAAAAATTAAATTGAGTCCAACAAACATCAAATTAGCCAACATTACTTTAGTCTATCAATTATATACAACAATCTCTAAGGTTTTGCTTTTGCATAAATCTTCATATCGGCATTAATATGAAAAATAGTTCTTGATTTGACAGGTTCATCCGATTGTAAGAGATATTGGAGTGTCTTTGAAAGAGCAAGTACTAATTACATAATTACATTGATGCATTTTGGTTATTACTTTAGTAGTTGTTTGATAATTAAAATTAGCATACTAAACTTTTCCAACTTCCTTATCTAGTTACACACCAAGAAGAGGAACCGCATATATGCCACAAGGATGAAAAATCTAGTTTATGTCCAATTTTAATGTAAGGATGATGAACAAAATAAAGATGAAGGATAAATTAGAAACTTTATTAGCAAGTGATTCAATTGTTGATGGTTGTGATGATGAGGAGTAAGTTGACAATAATATATTACCATATACAAGAGAGAATATAAATTCTCAATTTGAAATAAGGGAGGATGATGAAGATGATTTGTATTGGATGACACGAAAAATGACTTGGATGAAAAAGAGGATATTGAATTGGAATCAAATAAAGAGTTAGATAGGATTTAGAATTTTTTAAGTCAATATTTTTGTTTAATTTAATTGTAGGAATTGATTACCAATAACTGTATTTATGATTTTGAGCAATATATTTTTGTTGAAATTTTGAAAAATATATATAAATTTGAAGTTATTGTCTTATTGCAGTATTTATAATTTTGAGTATTTTTTTTTTTAATTTGAAGAATATGTATAAAAATTCAAAGAATGCATAATTTTATTTATTTATTAGTTTAAAATGTTAAAAATTGGAAAACGCATAATTACGTATATAATTCGCATAAGCACGCATATTCTTATAATGCTTGATGCTCGATCAAAATGCATTGCCACGCATTACGCATTTTAGAACCTTGCGTATATGTAAGATTAAACGCTAAAAATGCTTTAAGTTTTAAAAATGGTATCAAAATTAGCCTAGTAAAGTTTAGCCATTTTTCACAATTTAAAATGGCAAATTGAGCCCAGCAAATATCAAATTAGCTCAAATAATCCAACCCATGAATTATATACAACATCCTGTAGGATTTTAACATTTAGAAAAATTAAAAAATCAAAATAATTTTTTTTTATATAATTACAAACTATTTACATCGAGCTTGAGCCTCCTCCTTATTTGTTCTTCCTCTAGTTTTACGAATAAGCGATGCTAGTAACGCACAATTTTGAATTGCTGATGGTTGTGATTTTGAAGATGAGGTTGACAATGATATCTTACCATCTACAAAATGTAATAGAAACTTTCAAGTTGAAATAAGGGAGTCTGATGAAGGTTATTTTGCATCGAATGATGGGAACACGACTTGGATGAAGAAGATGAGATTAAATTGGAATCCAAAAAAGAATTAGATAAGATTTATGAATTTTTAAACTGATGTTCGTGTCTAATCTACTTGTATGTATTGATTACCAAATAATTATACTTTTTATGATTTTGAGCAATATATTTTTGTTGAAAATTTGAATAATATATGTAAAGTTCAATTAATTGTAGTATTTATGATTTTGAGCAATATAATTTTTTTTTTAAAAATAAAATTGAAGAATATGCATAAAATTCAAAGAATACATTATTTTATTCATTTATTAGTTTAGAATGGGCACATATATACTTTTAATGCTTAGTCCTCGATTGAAACACAGTGCCACACATTAAACATTTTAGAACTTTAATTTAAATAAACAAATGATCATTTAGACTTTTGATTAATAGTATTATTCATCTTTTCTGGGCTAAAATTTAAAAGGTGAGATATTATTCATAGTTGACAAAGACAAAAGTTCTAAATTGTCCAATTATATTCAAATAGCTTTTGAGAAAGTATTTGAACGGGTTTGTTTAGTCTGTCACAATTAATAAACATGGCCATGGGATATTTTAATCAAAAGATTACCTAATGGTATTTCTTTTGCCCTCTAAGGATTGCACTCTGAAAATAGATATCCTTGAATACAAAGAAGAGTTTGAGATTGATTTTAGAACGAGGAAATCCCCCCATTGGTCACAGAACTTTGCCAAAATCCTTTAAGAGGTTATCGAACTTCACTTAGTCCCCAAATGGTTACCGAACTTTGTCAAAATTCCCTAAGAGGTCACTGAACTTTATTTCGCCCCTAAATGGTCACCGAACTTTACAAAAAACCCCTGAGAGGTCACTGAACTTATTATGCATGGGTCCTAATTTACAAAATTCGATGACCTCTTAGGGTATTTCGGCAAAGTTCAGCGACAATTTAGGGGTGAAGTGAAATTCGATGACCTCCTAGGGGATTTTGGCAAAGTTCGGTGACTATTTAGGGATGAAGTAAAGTTCGATGACCTCCTAGGGGATTTTGGCAAAGTTTGGTGACCATTTGGGGATTTCCACTTTTAGAACTCAAATTTTGACTTGTCACCTATTTTAAGTGTTTGACGAACTTTTAAAAATTAATTGTAGATGAATTTGTACTGTCTAATGCCAGATTTTGAAAAACAAGAAAATTATTCGCTTTTTAATTTCCGCTTTTAGCCTTTTTAATTATATATAATTAAAATATCAATTTTAACCCTAATTTAATAAAACATATTCCTTTTTGTCCTAATTTTATTGATATTTCAAAAATAATGTATCATTCAATCATTTAAATTTATTTGTCTAATTTTTAAAATTTTGAGATTAATTAGATATATTTTTTTCTCTTCCTAATAATATAGTGAATACACTGTCTTGGATTTTTAATTTTTTTTTTGAAAAAAAAAATTGATAATATTACATTTATTATTAAAGAAATGATATTAATATTAAAATGGACATAATTGCATACATTCACAACAATAACTCGCTTTTGTTGAAAAATGCTTAAGTGCTATATACAATAGTTTCAAAATGAAAGTTTCACAAACATTTAACTGATTATTATCAAAATTGGTTGTTTCTTCAGCACAGCACAAGCTGATTTTCTTAAAGTGAACAATGCGAATCTAAGGATCCATTTGATTGCAAATATGGAATTTGGGTGGAAAGAAAACGAATTTCAGGTAATTGAATTGATGGAAAATTATTTTCTTGGAAATTGTAAATTATTGTGTTTGATTGGTATAATTTTTCATGTGAAAAATGTTTAAATTAAAGTTTTTTTTTATGTTCTTTTGGCTTTGTTTTACATGAGAATTGTTAATTAAAGGGATATAATTTATCGGTATTGGGAATGAAATTTGTTTCCATTGCCAAAACCCAAAAAAAAAAAAATTCAAGAAAATCTTGGCTTTGTTTTACATGAAAATTGTCAATTAAAAGGAAATATTTTTTTACAATAAATCTTAGAATTTGTTTACATTACCAACACAAAAAAAATAAAAATAAACAAAAAATAAACAAAATGCTACAGTAACATGGAATTCCAATGGTTTTCCTTAAAAATTAAGAAAAGATCAATTCCCAAGACAAGCAAGAAAATGTAATTCCATGAAAATAAAACCCTATCAAACACTATAAAGTTAGAAAATGGAATTCCATTTTCTATGGAAAAAAACCACATGTCAAATGGACCCTAAGTCTCCAACATGGACCAAGCATCGAACAACTGCATATTTGTCCGAAATTCCTCAGCAATATCTACCCATCCCTATGAGATTCCCTTACCTATCTAGAGGCCACGATAGAATTGCTCCACAAGTAAACTTTCAAGGAGCGATAGCTATCTTTACAGTGAATCCTAAGTAACATTTAAAAAGGCCACGAAATGATATGTTTAACCTTGTTTAAAAGTGTCATTTTAACTACTTTTCTCATTGTTTAAGAGCAATTATCATGAAAACCACTTTTGAACACAATCAAATATTTTAGAATTTAACATACCATAAAATAGTTAAAAAGTTAGCATGCACCTGCAATTCAAACATGCTCTAGAACAAAATTCTGTTACACTTATATTTTTTGTCACTTTCAAAATATAAATGACATTTAGCAATTAGATGGATCGGACCCAATCTCTGAGAAAAAAACTATTACTCAAGATTGAAAATTTATAGACATTATAACCAATTCAAGCATCTACTAAATGGCATCAAGTCACATGGGGAGAGAGAGAGAGTTTGTGTAGTCACAGACTCACAGTTCAGCCTCAACAACATCCAGAATTCTCCCATCATTCTGTACTTTCTACTTTCTAAAATAGTAACCACCAAGAGGGTTTATCCACTTTGCCAGGGTCCACATGGGCCTTGGCAGTGTAGCACGATTCCCACCAAGATTTAGTGTTAATGGCTTTTTCCCCCTGCAAGAAAAAGCATTTTTGCATCTACTTAAGCATTTGCAGAACCATTGAACTTAACTTGACAATTTTTTGTTTTATGTTCTATATTAATTTTCGGAAGCAAGTATCAGCACTCTCAATCGTGTTTAGCGCATATATCTGTACCATTTGTTGGATGTTTTGCATAGACATAAAAAAGCATTAGAAAATGAGGCAAAGAAAAGGGAGACGTAGACCAAAACTAAGATCTAGTTTCTTTAAATTTTAATATACATCTAACAATG
Source organism: Olea europaea var. sylvestris (assembly GCF_002742605.1). Lineage (NCBI taxonomy): Eukaryota > Viridiplantae > Streptophyta > Magnoliopsida > Lamiales > Oleaceae > Olea > Olea europaea. The sequence goes on along the minus strand of NC_036257.1, from coordinate 10,753,206 downwards.
AATCAATGATTGAAAAAGATTTGGGTTCTCAACACCAGAAGATTCATATAAACATAGTGGCACTAAGACTTTGGGCAGTCTTGGAGCATTTAGTAGTTTTCTTGATTTCAGTTATGAGAATTCTCATATAATTTTCAATACCCCTAGTGGCATACCCACCCCTACCCCTACCCCTCTCCCTCCCTACCTCCCTCTTTCTTTCTCTCTCATGCTGTAGATGAGTTCTCAACACCCAAAAACATT
>NC_036257.1:10745550-10752863 GCF_002742605.1 Olea europaea var. sylvestris | reverse complement strand
GCATGAAACATTTGTATGTTGTTTAATATTTGTTTTGGTTTTGGATGTTTTCTGGGTTGATCTAATAATACTGTTACATTAACTGACCATCTTCTTATCCATGAGATATTTCTGGGTTGTGTTCTCTGATTGCAATGTAAAGGTTTGATCGGAGAAGTCTTGATCATATAGAAATTCTTTGGCTTTCAGAGGTGTATTGGTGTTCCAATCCAATCACATCTCCAAAATTAGATGAATTTGCATTGAATTTCATTTTTTTTTTCCCGAGGAATTTCATTCATTGTCCTTAAAGAATCTTACGGGGAATTATAGATGGCAAAGGGCACGTTTGACAAGGCTTTTATTTTTGCTTCTTGTAGAAGAGTTTTTTGAGAAAGCTACTTTCATTTTTTGTTTGAAAATTAGAAAAAATTTCATTGATCCAACTTTCTCTGAAAACTTTTCTAACAGCTAGAAGCACTTTAATAAAATTAATCAAACATGTCCAAAAGCAATTTTTGGATATCAAAAGCTGCTTTTGACTTTTCAAAATTTATACCAAATGGGCCTAAAAAGGATTTGAGGATCATGTTATTTTATAGTGTTAGAACAAGAATTGCTTGGAAAGAATGTACTTGATTTCTTGCTAACTCTAGGTATCGTGCGATTACGAGCGCCTATTACCGAGGAGCTGTTGGCGCTCTACTTGTTTACGATGTCACACGCAATGTAACATTCGAAAATGTGGAAAGATGGCTGAAGGAGCTTCGAGGTCACACGGACACGAACATTGTGATCATGCTGGTTGGAAATAAAGCAGATCTTCGTCATCTGCGCGCTGTTCCTACAGAAGACGCCAAGGCATTTGCTGAAAGGGAGAGCACATTTTTCATGGAAACTTCAGCTCTGGAAGCTTTGAATGTCGAAAATGCCTTCACAGAAGTGTTGACACAAATCTATCATGTAGTCAGCAAGAAGGCTCTCGACGTAGGAGATGATCCTGCTGCTTTGCCCAAGGGGCAAACCATTAATATCGGAACCAAGGACGATGTATCGGCCGTAAAGAAGACTGGATGCTGCTCCGGCTAGATCCTGAGGAAATAAGATTCAAGGCATGAAGAATTTTAACTTCCCAGGAAAAGCAAATGTATAGAAAAAGAGGCCTATTAGTTTGTTGAGTAGGGAAATTGACATTGATTCTTCTGTACTCGATAGAAAAAGGGACCACAAAGATAGATTGTGAATGAGACTTGCTGGTGCTTTTACCATCTAAATTTATGTATTGACTAGATTGCTCTTTCCTTTGATTTCAATTAATAAGAAATAGCTAATCGCAGCTTAAAACTGCAAAATGTTCAGCACAAGGAAACATAAAAACTGGGAAAAATTAAATACTCTCAAAATGTGAAGTGTTTGGTAAGAAAGATTGAACGCTATCTTATAAAAAGTGACAGAATGTACAATGGCACAGTAACCATTCAAGAGGAATTAACATCATATCTGCTGCCATTCAGCCCTAAACATAATAAGCACGCAAAAAAAACCTTCAACGCATCCTTCCAGACTATACCCGTCGATTATTGCAACTAAAACACAGGGAACATACAAAACTCGTTGAGTTCTAATTTTAACTTCTTCATCTGCTTTGATCCACTTGTGCTCAAAACTTGAAAGGCCACCAAAAGAAGTGTAGATTTAGAGAAGGAATCGTCTCTTAAAAGGTTACAGCTCGTAGAGTATGAGATCAGTCGTAAATACAGGATCGTAAAGCCCCTGCACTAGCCAAAAGAAGGTAAAAAGAATATACATCAGTTTGTGCATGCTTTTTTTAACAAACAAGTAGAACTCAAGATGTATATCCTAAAGTAATTCGATAACTTGAATTGTAATCATGGTATAACAGAAACTGACCAACTCGTATGCATACCGAGCACAAAAATTGAAACCAGTAAGGTATCAACAAAATTAGCACTTGCAGACTGAAACGCCAAGATACCTACTTCCAGAATATATCCCAATCACAAATTTTCCCCATTAGGAACCCATTACCACTATGGTCCTTAATGTACAATATCAACTGCACCAGGTCGAGGCCTAAAAACTTCACATATGATTGGGTGACCTTTTAAAAAAAAGGGGCAGCACCAGGCTACCATGCTACTGCTATTTTTAACATATAATATTACCCGTATGTGAACTTCCATGCACTTCATGGCTTCATCCAGTTAACATTATCAAATCATATAATATCTCTGTCTAAGTTAACACTTGCAGTGTTTTTCCAAATAGCCTTAGGATAAGTTATCACATCTGCCTCACGACTTCTTTCTCTTTTTTCCCCTCCATATCAGTACTGGGATCAATTCATAATAGCACATCACCTGTCCCCAAACTTCTAAAACCTATTCTTACTCCATTGCCGCTCTAGCCACCAAAACCCAAAACCACCAGAGATACAATCTAACCAAAATTAAATTATTCACACGTACAGTGAACTTCACAAAAACCACATGCTTAGTAAAAGTTACGTTGTCTTCACATCGTGTAGTAAACAATGCAACCCATAAAACAATCAATCAAAGAAAATATTATATATCACACCATATGCCAGAGGTATAACTCACCAAGAGGCAACCTTCACAATTATATACAGTCAAGGGAAGTCACCCAATTCCAATAAAATATGGTTCACAAGAATCTTCCTACCATTTGATTGGAAACTTGTTATACTTTGCATTTGTATGCTATATACATGAAACTTCTTCTGAAAAGGAAGCATGCTTAGATATTATCGGGTACGATTGATTCTATGGCTATCAGTATCCGTCAAAGAACCTAATCTACAGGCAAATATCCTAATTTTCAAAGTACCACCAACAGTCAGAAGAATTTCAACGAATAAGTGCTTGTTTGGGTTTCACTATAAGCAGTTAAAATTATAGCATGACAAAAATGAGAGGTGGATAAGTGAGTAGTATTTGTAGGTCTACAAATGTGTTGTTAAAATTAAAGTTTGATTTTGATTTTTAAATGATAAGGAATGACAATGAAACAAAAACGAAAAGAAGCACTAAGTCTTCAGACTGTTCTGAAATAATGAAATTATATGCCATTATAATTATAAATATGACAAAAATGGGAGGAGGATAAGTGTGTAGTAGTTGTAGATCTTATGAAATGTATTGTTAAAATTAAAGTTTGAGTTTGACATTTAAATTATAAGGAACTTACAATGAAACAAAAACAAGCACCAAGTCTTCAAACTGTTCCGAAATAATGAAATTTGTCATGAATTAAATGTTATTGTGATTTCTTTTATAGAAAGATCCAGTACCCACTTTGGCTCTATTTTATCAATGCACTAAACAAGCTCAAAATTATGACAAGTCTGGCAGTCAGAGAGAAATCCCAAAGAAGCTTTTAGACTTTATATACATGATTAATCATAATTCATATCAAGATTCTGATTTCGGTTGACCAAAAAACAAGGGAAGGAGCAAAGTAAGAAATACTGCCTACTTCAAAACACATACATGATACAAGACCATGCCGAAACTTGAATTTTCCTCATAATGAAGTAAATACCAAAAACGAAGAGCAAATCTGGCAACCATTTAGTTCAAATCTTAAGTGCCTTTGTCATTGTTTATTTCCCTTTTGGGCGGAGAGAGTCAAGAAATGTCTTCCCAACAAATGTTAATAATTTGTTCACACTAATCATTAATCATTGTCTTATAAGAACTTGCAGCGCATAGCTTAAAACTGCAAATTTTCATTACAAGGAAAGAAAAAATAAGGAAAAAAAATTAGTAAATGCAACCAAGAGTACCTTCGTTACTCAGTTGCCACATTATACGATCATATACATGTACTCAGATCAGAAAACAAGCCTTCATAAGCAACAAGCTTGTACCTTTTTTAACTATTCAATTATAAACCAAAACACAAACATTCAATGTGAGCATTTTTGGGATTTCAAATCACCAATAATCCAATCCCATAACCAAGGAGCTTAGCCACATCAATCGGTACAAATAACACCATACATATGCGAGCATCCTCACATTAAGACAGAAACAGAGAAACAAAGAATCAAACAGATATTTTAGTTACCTAAATCAGCATCAATTTATAACTCAATTTCATTCTAAACAGCAATAGAGTCAATAGTACCAAGATTTTGGAATAACCTACTAGTTTCTTTTTTTCTTTTTTTTCTTTTTCCCAAAAAGCAAAAGAAAGAAAAGGGATTTCGAGACAGACCAGAAACGAATCCACAATCATGGAGCTTGATGAACCTCATCAGCATCTTTATCACCACTGCTAGAAGAAGAAGAGCCTTCGCCATGATTGGTATTCGGTTTATTTGGTTTGGAGGTGGGAATTGGATTGGAGCCTTTGATGATCCAACCGAGAGCGAAAAATGACAAACCCGCGAGTATAGCGGTGCCCCAAGCGTGAGAGTACCACTTACTGTACTGCCTAATAGCGAATCGCCATTGATCTCTCAGCGTTGCAGCATCCGGGTTCACCGTTTCAGGTGGGTTCGGATAGTGGGTTCCACCGGAGCACCCTGTCGGAATTTTGGGTGGGTCCGTCGGAGGAGTGAGGTTTTGAGTGGGCTTAACCTCAGGATTTTGCTTGTCGGCCATCGAATGAGTTTGGCAGTTTGCTACTTGCACCGAACAAATGATCCAGAAACAGAGTATACGACTACAAGTAAATATACACACCATTTTTTCAGTTACCCTTAGCATATATTTATATTTTGCAGTGAAAATTTTATTAGGATTTCAAATGTAAGTCAAAATTTTAATGAAAAGGGAAAAACAAAACCAAGTCCAGACAGTAATTTTTAGTTTGTTAATTGTTTTAATCTTTAATAATTTTCAAACTTATATTCTCAATTTTTTGCGTCATTTTTATCCTTAAATTTTAAGTAATTAGTATATTTTATTTCTCATCACAGTTTTTTATTCTAATATTCTGCTATTATGATTTGAAAAGAAAATAGATATTGCGTCAAAATTATATGTTTGTGTGTATTGTTTATTTAAAAATATGAAAGGCAAATAATTGTTTACGCCCTTCTCGCTGATTTTTTTGAACTAAACCATCGTAATTACAAGATGTGTTATTAATAGAAGATTGAAGATAAATATACACAGAATAAAGTCGAAATCATAAGTATAAAAATGAACAAAATTTGAGAACCTTCATTTGCTATTAGAACTAGTGTATTCACATATATATTATGATACGTTTGTTAGGACTTTCAAAAAGCGAGAAGTTATTTCTAAAAATGCTTTATCTAACTAAAAGAACTTTCAAACGAAACTTACCTAAAAACAAAAACCTACAAAATAATCCCTTTAGGCTATGGACTGCAGTTTTATATTTTACCGTGAACCAATGGCTCAACCTTTAAGCTCAAAGGCCAGAAATCAGTAATTACCTCAGAGCACCAAGAATAATGGTGTTTAAGATTTTATTACATTTTAAATTATTATTTTTGCAAATTCTTCGAAAGAAAGTTGAAATGGCAACTTTTACAAGTCTTTGTTAACTCAAAAATAGTGATAATTCCATAATGATATCAAAGAATGAGACCATTCCGGCAGAGTAAAAGTCGTCCGCCAACAATATTATGTTGAACCATCTCATTTTATTTATAATTATATAATTAATGTATAACATGGACGAACCAGCAATGACGATGGAGTGAACATCTGTTGTAACAATAGCCAACAGAGAAATATAATAATCCGTGAACTCGTATCCAGCTACTTGCTTGATATCAATTCTTGGAGCATTGCCAAAATTATTTGCGAGCTTCCGACTTCTTCTGCTCTTTGGCTGCAGGAAGGAAAAAATTCAAAACATAAAATAAAATTCCACTGAAAATTCAACTTTTGAAAATACAACTCTGGCAGTTACCAGTTTTCTCCTCTTCTCGTTTTTTAGCTGCTTCTGCTCTCTGTTGTCGTATAAGGGCCAAACGCTCTGAAAGGTTAAAAACCTCAATCAATAAATGGAAAAATCAATATAGCATTCATCGTCTCCTTTAGGAAGATGGGAAGTGTAAGACAAGCTGTTCCTTTATATTTTTTATTTATTTTCCCTTTTTTTTTTTTTGTGGGGAGGGGGGTGGATATAACTGCATAATTAAGGCTAAGGAACAAACTCTCAGCATGTTCAAATCGTTACCTAAATCTTTCCTCGCCTGTTCTGTCTTTCCTTGTTCTTGCAGCCTCATGTACCTTTCGTGAGCTTTTTGTCTTTCAATCTCCTCTCTATAAAACAATGACAGAACAAAGATAAAGTAATGAATACTTCAGACCACATAATAGTTGGCCAGCTCTATCAAAACCATATTCAACTCTACAGTGGATGGTCATTGGTGGGGTCTATCTGGAAGGAATATAATAAAGCTCACAGCACAACCATACCCCACAGTGGCAATGTAGCATCCCCAAAAAAAAAAAAAAAATTAAAATAAAATAAAATAAAAAAAAAAAAAAAAAAAAAAAAAAAAAAAAAAAAAAAAAAAAACCTTGACATCAAGAAAATTGGATCTTATAAACATTAACAAGCAGCAGGAAATAATATAAACTAGAGCGGGAAAGCATTCAAGAACAAATTGGACCTTTCCAGCTTTCTTCTTTGGATCTTATTACACATGTCACATGGTGAGAAAATGAAGAGGGAAGGAAAAGGAAGTGGAAGAAAGACCCTTTTTCAATCATTTCCATTCACGTCCAAGGCCAAGAAAAACATATTCACAAACCTTTCACGCCTAGAAAGCTCAGTTGTTTTTTCCATCTGTCAAACAAAAGGATCATTCAGTAAATGAAAAACGCTACAAACTACTAATAGAACACAAATATTTAAAAGAGTATTACATCGATATCTCGTGCTTTCACGTTCTTTGGTTTTGCCACATTAGGATTGTCAACCTGAATAATACCTTGAGTGCCTTTCAGCTTCTGTACACAGCATTCACAAGAAAGAAAGCAGATGTTTATTTGTCTAGACATTTAATTAGAAGACAAAAGTGTATCAAGACACGCAGATCGCACTACTCAAAAACCCCCTAAACTGATTATGAAATGAAAAATTCACAAGCAAAATTGAGCCATATTTTACTGACTTCAGCTCCAGCTTCATCCTCAGACTCCTCTTCTGATTCTTCTTCAGATCTCTCCTCTTCTTCCAGCTCAGCTTCTTCCTGTTAATATACAGCAAAATAAATAAAACACAACTGAAAGGAAAAACAAACACAATCGTATGGAAATCGGAATTCAGAAGTATAATTAAAACATCTAAGATCCAGT